>NW_023270453.1:12518472-12698080 GCF_011800145.1 Mirounga leonina
AAAGAAAGAAAGAAAGAAAGAAAGAAAGAAAGAAAGAAAGAAAGAAAAAGAAAGAAAGAAGGAAAGGAAAGGAAAAGAAAAGAGAAAAGAAAAAGAGAGAAGATTAATAATAAATATTCAGGGCAGAATTTAGTGTCCCAGAATTTGAAGACTTTCAAGTAAATCAGTCAGTCATTTATTGAAGAATATGGGCCAGAATGATTACTTTATTAAGAAATAGTCATCCATCCTCCCTTCCCTAAGTATAAATATCTCCTAAGAAATTATTGCATTTCATGAGAGGCTGCACAATGACAACTCTGACACTTTGAATAGCTCAGATTAATTTATAAATAATAAATCCCTGAAATTTTTGTTAGACTCCTCATAACTTCAAATGTGTGGACCTGTTAAAAGTCTTTTTTTTTTTTTTTTTTTTTTTGTCCTTGGGGAAGCAGTTTAAAACTTCAGTAAGTTTATCAGAAAGCATTTTCTGTGTGTATGACAGTTGCTTTAAAAATGGGCTTTTTTCTTCTCAGGAGGGAAAATATCAATGTCATGTGGTATGTCAGTTGCTATGGTTACTATACCTCGTTCTTTTTTTTTTTTTAAATAACAGTTTGAACTGGCTCTTAAACCTGAGCAACAGCCTGGCCTACTGAGGAGTAAATTGCTACCTCACGAGAGCTCAGCTCTTAAGCCCACTCCCCTTTCCTCTCATCCCCCACCTTCAGGTACTTATTTGAAATTAATTTATAAATACTCTTACTCAGAGTATTAGCTCCAGTTAGCTGTGCAGCTCAATGAGGAGTGTATTAATAAGGGATTACAGTTGACCCTTGAACAGTGTGGGGGTTAGGGACCCCAACCACCGCCCAGTTGAAAATCCACATCTGGCTTTTTACCTCCCCCAAAACTTAACTATTGATAGCCTGCTGTTGACCAGAAGCCTTACTAATAGCATAAACAGTTGTTTAACACATATTTTGTTTGCTATATGTATTATATACTGTATACTTATAGTAAAGTAGGCTAGAGAACAGAAAACTAAAGTTTTTAAGAAAATCATAAGGAAAAGAATACATATACAGTGCTGTATTTATCAAAAAACATCCGTGAATAAGTGGGCCCACACAGTTCCAACTGGTGTTGTTCAAGAGTCAAATGTACTAGTTAAATATGAAGAAAAGGGTGAGTCCTCTGGTTTACCTTTGTTAGTAGAACAGATGGGAAGACTTTATTTTTCATAAACCTATTAACTCTCTTGACTTAATGTACTCCTCTAAATGCACTTTCCCACAGAACTCAGATTCCATATGTTTGCCCACTGTTTTCTACTTCAGTCTCTGTAATGGCCATTTGAATACAAATAAGGGTCAAAGCAGACTTAGGTTCATTTTAATTCCTGTGTTATTAAAATGATGCTGAGACCACCAGATCTCCAATGTAGAGAAAATAAAGTGCTCTTTGACCAACATCATAAAATAACAATAGAGAAATTGGATGACCTCTGTCTATTATTCTTTTCATAGAATCTTTTTATAGAATAAATCATGAAGTATTTAACAATATTTTTCCTAAGATCATGGTTTTTAAGAAATGAACTTTGATTTATTTCATGAGATGCATAAACTTGTCAGTGTCATAATAGATTTTATTTGAAAATTGCTATCAAAGAAAGAGTGGAATCTAAATGCAACATAGCTCATTAATATACAGATTTGGATTTGAGTTTCCATGTGTCCTTCACAACATAAACCACATAAAATAAATCTGAAATTAATTTCCTAAGCAGTATTAAGGGTTATGTGCTACTGTTACAATGGGTGAAATTCGTATGTTCTCACATATCCTGTTGCTATGGTTGAGTTACATGATATGACATATTACTAATATATTCTCACATAGGTCTTGAAAATAATAGTATTCCCATAGATTCAAATATATATGGAAAATCAGCAACATAGGACCTCCAAAACCATTTTGATGTATATATGTAAATATATTATACACATTATAAAACATACCCCAAAATTCAGAATCTAAATTTTGAGATTTATGGTAATTTTAATTAATATTTTTAAGAGTAAATCAATACAACTTTGTT
Source organism: Mirounga leonina (assembly GCF_011800145.1). Classification (NCBI taxonomy): domain Eukaryota; kingdom Metazoa; phylum Chordata; class Mammalia; order Carnivora; family Phocidae; genus Mirounga; species Mirounga leonina. Next base: position 12,520,559 of record NW_023270453.1, read on the forward strand.
GAGAAAAATTCTTCATGGCATTCCTATGTCCCCAAATTTGTCAGAGAATACAAACTAACACAAAATGACTAGCATACTGACAGGCAGCCTGAAGATTCAGAACACGACTAAGGGTTTCTTTCAGTAAAAAACCCAAAACTCTGCATGTTCTTTCAGGCCAATCATAGAGGTGCACTAAATCTTACCCCCTGTATCATGATGCCCCACCTCCTCCCACTCTTGCTAACAGTCCCCTAGAATTCATGGACTTCCAGGGCAGTGAAGGGCTTACTGACTTGTACTTCTCTCTCAGGTGATGTTAAATTTCAATGAGAAATAGAGTGGGAGAGTATGAAAAGCCCTATTAATAATGTGATATGATATTAGTACTTTAGGTTTCTCCAGAGAAACAGAACCAATAGGATGGATGGATGGATGGATGGATGGATGGATAGATAGAGAGATAGATGTACAGAGGTAGAGATCTCTATCTCTATATATCTCTATCTCTATATCTATCACCTATTTCTATCTCTATCTCTATATCTGTATCTATATCTATGCATCATGAATGTCTTGCTCAGAGGAAGTCAGCCATGGTTCTCTTCAGACTTTCAACTGGTTGGATGAGGCCCACCCACATTAGAAGGGGCAATCTGTTTTATTCAGTCTACCAATTTATATGTTAAGCTCATCCAAAAACACCCTCACAAAACACCTTGAATAATACTTGAGCAAATATCTAGGTAAGCTGTGGCCCAGTCAAGTTGATATATATTAACCATAACACCTAGGTTTTCCTCGTTCTGCTTCTACCTAGAATTAAATTAAATCTTGCCAATAATTTAACTTTGTGGAACTTATCTCATTACTTGAAAATAAAGAGATTCAGTAAGATTCATTTTAAGATCCTTATTAGTTCTAAAAATAATGTATTCTCATGCAGGTGCAGATATTTTGAAAATTCATTTTTAGATCTCATGGAATCAAATAAATAAGAGAATCAGTAGCATGTAATCTACCACAAACATATATTATCATTATGTCAGAAATACAGATGCCATGTTATTTTATTGGTCTTTAACTTTATTTTAATTTGTACAATTTGCAGATGCATTTATATTATCACAAATAGTATCAGAGACACCTTTGGGATATTAATGGTGATGTAAAAGAAAAAAAGTTCAGTAAGAATGCGAGAATGTGTCTGTACTCAGATGAACTGATGCAGTGATTGAACTGTTATCTTCTGTCTCTATCTTGCATAGAATCTTATTATCAGTGAAACTCCTAGGAACTGACACATTTATAAAATATTAAGACAGAGAAAACTTGCAAATCAGAGTTATAAATGTGGCGATAAGAACCACAAAAAAGTGCTTGAGGTCGTATGTTTGATAATGGACACCATGCACTCAATTCACATCCAAACCAGTAATGTGTCTGCAGATGTACGCATTTAAATGAGAAAAATGATCACACAAGTCCCTTGGGCTCTGAAGATAATTACATATTTAAACAACATTTGCTGTCAGCATGAACTTGGTAATCATTTACATCAGCTTCCATATTCTTTGTTTTGTATTTCTCATGAGTAAATTTTTATGAGTATGTCCCCCATATATATTCACTTATCTACAAATAGTATATAATAGAATAATCAAAATATATCTAAATTGAATGAGATCAAAATAAACCATATGTGTAATTTTAACATTTTCTTCTTACCTCCAAAGGAGCATTTTTCACAAACCCATGTGTTGTACATACATATACACTGGTATAACTTCATGCCATTTTGAATAAAATTTATTTTTTAAAGGAAGGGGTGGAATAGCAGCCATGGGGAAATACTTGTTTCCATGTGGAAGAGGCTTGATCATATTAAATTCTAATGAGAAGTAGTAAAGAGCGAGAAGCTGAAGGGAAATAGTAAGAGTGGCAGGTCCTTGATAAGGCTTTACAGGGTAAGAATAAGGGACAGAGCACAAGGCTGCAAGCTAGGAGATATGAGCTGTAGACTCAATCCAGCAATTCACTACAGTTGTGACTTAGGGGATTTATTTAATCAGCATCATAGTTTTCTCATTCCTAAAATAAGATTATTGTCATATAGTATCCTTTTTTAGCTCAGAAACTTCAGTTCTGAACCAGAGATTTCTTGTCCAACATATGAAGAGCTTGGAAGTTGTCAGTCCCATCTTCACAAAAAAAAGTTGAAAGGAAAAAAAATCTGAAAACCTTCTTAGATCCATTAGCGAATTAGGGTCACAAAACAAAGCATTTTCACCAAAACTGAAAAGACAGGTGGATCCCTAGCACCACAGCTTAATGGAAGCAGAAGCCCACAAGCAGAGGCAGGTGCAATCAGCAGTGATAGCAAAACAGCTGTAGCTGATGAGCCTCCAGAGGCTCTGTGTCGCTGAGTCTGAGAGTTAAAAAGCCCAGAGAGGAGGGCAGTCTTAGGGGAGTCTTCACACTTTCCTAAGTTTTACCGTCAAGATCCCTACCAGATTCTCAGGAGGAAGATCAAAGAAAAATCCCCTTGTACTTCTGTCAGTAAAAGGGAAAAAAGAAACCATTTTGAAATATGCCTGGAACATTCTGTTCTCCTTGACAGAAGACTGCCCCTGGAAAAGCCTAACACACGTGGATTTGAGCAGAGCCTAATTGACCTGGAAGAAGGGAAATACCCAGCTCTGGGTCACACTAGACTTCCTGCTTCACCTAAGGGAGCGAGGACCTGGGAAGCTCTTGTGAAAGTAACTGCCAAAGGACAGACTGATGGAAAGACGGAGATCTAATTATAGGATTACAGAGCACTTTCCCACCACCTTCACCCTACAACCACATCAATAGGGTTCCTCTGTAATAATAGGGGATTATAGCTGAAAAGACTGTAAGCCTCAGACACTATCTAAAGAGTCTCCAAGAAACACCCAAGGATAACAGAGGAGACAAAAACAAGAACACTAGAAGAAATTTTATTCTCTGACACACACAACTACAACAAACAGTAAACACAGCCATATAACTCCTAGCCAGATAAACATAAAACCACAAATGAAAGGCCTATTTATCTCAGTTCCTTTTACCTGATCTATTATCTGTGCTTTCAACAAGAAATTAAAAGACATGCAAAAAGGAAAAACAAATAAACATGATCTGAATAAACAATGTAGTGTCAGAATCAAATTCAGAGATGGCAGAGATTTTAGAATTATCAGATGATAACTTCAAATAAATATGATTAATATGCTAAGGGCTCTTTAAAAAGTGGACTACTTGTAAGAGCAGTTGAGTAATATAAGCAGAGAGATGGAAACTCTGAGTCAAAAGGAAATGTGAGAAATAAAGAACACTAATAAAAATAAACATGCTTTCAAGGGTCTCATCAATAGACTGGCCATGACCAAGGGAAAACTCAATGAACTTGAAAGCATGGCAATAGAAATTTCCCAAGCTGAGAGGGAAAGAGGAAAAAAAAATGAAAAATGTGCAACACAATATCCAAAAAAATGTGGGACATTTACAAAGATATACATGTAATAGGACTACCAGGAGAAGACAGAAAAAGCAACATGAGAAAAATTTGAAGTAGTGTTGAAAATTTTCCAAAATTAATATCACACACCAAAACACAGATGCAGAGAAGTCAGGGAACACCAAGCAGGATAAATACAAAAAATCTACATTTGGACATTTTATAATTAAACTTTAAAAAATCACAGACTAAGAGAAAATTTTGAAAGACAACCAGACCAGAAAGGAACACAGATAATATACAGTAACAGTCACCTTACAGGCAATACAATGGCACTAAATTCATATTTTCAGGAGTTACCCTGAATGTAAATGGGCTACATGACCCAATCAAAAGACACAGGCTATCAGACTGGACTAAAAAACAAAACCCATCAATATGCTGTCTGCAAAAGACTTATTTTAGACCCAAAGACACCCCCAGATTGAAAGTGAGGGAGTGGAAAACCATTTGCCATGCTAATGGACACCAAAAGAAAGCTGGGGTGGCAATCCTTATATCAGACAAATTAGATTTTAAACCAAAGACTATAATAAGAGATGAGGAAGGACACTATATCATACTTGTAGCATCTATCTGATAAGAAGATCTAACAATTGTAAATATCTATGCCCCTAACATGGGAGCAGCCAATTATATAAGCCAATTAATAACAAAAGCAAAGAAACATATTGACAACAATACAATAATAGTGGGGGACTTTAACACCCCCCTCACTAAAATGGACAGATTATCTAAGCAAAAGATCAACAAGGAAATAAAGACTTTAAATGACACACTGGACCAAATGGACTTCACAGACATATTCAGAACATTCCATCCGAAAGCAATGGAATACACATTCTTCTCTAGTGCCCATGGAACATTCTCAGAATTGATCACATCCTAGGTCACAAATCAGGTCTCAACTGGTACCAAAAGATTGGGGTCATTCCCTGCCTATTTTCAGACCACAATGCTTTGAAAGTAGAACTCAATCACAAGAGGAAAGTCGGAAAGAACTCAAATACATGGAGGCTAAAGAGCATCCTACTGAAGAATGAATGGGTCAACCAGGAAATTAAAGAAGAATTAAATAAATTCATGGAAACCAATGAAAATGAAAACACACCTGTTCAAAATCTTTGGGATGCAGCAAAGGCAGTCCTAAGAGGAAAGTATATAGCAATACAAGCCTTTCTCAAGAAACAAGAAAGGTCTCAAATACACAACCTAACCCTACACCTAAAGGAGTTGGAGAAAGAACAGCAAGTAAAGCAGGAGAAGAGAAATAATAAAGATCAGAGCAGAAATCAATGAAATAGAAGCCAAAAGAACAGTAGAACAGATCAACGAAACTAGGAGCTGGTTCTTTGAAAGAATTAATAAGATTGATAAACCCCTGGCCAGACTTCTCAAAAAGAGAAGAGAAATGACCCAAATCAACAAAATCATGAATGAAAGAGGAGAGATCACAACCAACACCAAAGAAATACAAACAATTATCAGAACATATTATGAGCAACTCTATGCCAGCAAATTAGATAACCTGGAAGAAATGGATGCATTCCTAGAGATGTATCAACTACCAAAACTGAACCAGGAAGAAATAGAACACATGAACAGACCTATAACCACTAAGGAAATTGAAGCAGTCATCAAAAATCTCCCAAAAAACAAGAGCCCAGGGTCAGATGGCTTCCCAGGGGAATTCTACCAAACATTTCAAGAAGAATTAATACCTATTCTTCTGAAACTGTTCCAAAAAATAGAAACGGAAGGAAAACTTCCAAACTCATTTTATGAGGCCAGCATTACCTTGATCCCCAAACCAGACAAAGACCCCATCACAAAGGAGAATTACAGACTAATATCCTTGATGAGCACGGATGCAAAAATTCTCACCAAAATACTAGCCAATAGGATAAAACAGTACATTAAAAGGATTATTCACCACGACCAAGTGGGATTTATCTCTGGGCTCCAAGTTTGGTTCAACATCCACAAATCAATCAATGTGATGCAATACATTAATAAAAGAACAAGAATCATATGATCCTCTCAATAGATGCAGAAAAAGCATTTGACAAAGTACAGCATCCTTTCTTGATCAAAACTCTTCAGAGTATAGGCATAGAGGGTACATACCTGAATATCATAAAAGCCATCTATGAAAAACCCACAGCGAATATCATTCTCAATGGGGAGAAACTGAGAGCTTTCCCCCTAAGGTCAGGAAAGTGTTCACTATCACTACTGCTATTCAACATAGTATTAGAAGTCCTAGCCACAACAATCAGACAACAAAAAGAAATAAAAGACATCCGAATTGGCAAAGAAGTCAAATTTTCACTCTTTGCAGATGATATGATACTTTATGTGGAAAACCCAAAAGACTCTACCCCAAAACTGCTAGAACTCATACAGGAATTCAGTCAAGTGGCAGGATATAAAATCAATGCACAGAAGTCAGTGGCATTCCTATACACCAACAACAAGACAGAAGAAAGAGAAATTAAGGAGTCGATCCCATTTACAATTGCACCCAAAACCATAAGATACCTAGGAATAAATCTAACCAAAGAGACAAAGGATCTGTACTCAGAAAACTCGAAAATACTCATGAAAGAAATTGAGGAAGACACAAAGAAATGGAAAAACGTTCCATGCTCATGGATTGGAAGAACAAATATTGTGAAGATGTCAATGCTATCTAGTGCAATCTACACATTCAATGCAATCCCCATCAAAATACCATCCACTTTTTTCAAAGAAATGGAACAAATAATCCTAAAATTTGTATGGAACCAGAAAAGACCCCGCATAGCCAGGGGAATGTTGAAAAAGAAAAGCAAAGCTGGCGGCATCACAATTCCCGACTTCAAACTCTATTATAAAGCTGTAATCATTAAGACAGTATGGTACTGGCACAAAAACAGACACATAGATCAATGGAACAGAATGGAGAGCCCAGAAATGGATCCTCAACTCTATGGTCAACTAATCTTTGACAAAGTAGGAAAGAATGTCCAATGGAAAAAAGACAGTCTCTTCAACAAATGGTGTTGGGAAAATTGGACAGCCACAAGCAGAAGAATGAAACTGGACCATTTCCTTATACCACACACAAAAATAGACTCAAAATGGTTGAAAGACCTAAATGTGAGACAGGAGTCTATCAAAATCCTAAAGGAGAACACAGGCAGCAACCTCTTCGACCTAAGCCACAGCAACTTCTTCCTAGAAACATCACCAAAGACAAGGGAAACAAGGGCAAAAATGAACTATTGGGACTTCATCAAGATAAAAAGCTTTTGCACAGTGAAAGAAATAGTCCACAAAACCAAAAGACAACCGACAGAATGGGAGAAGATATTTGCAAATGACATATCTGATAAGGGGCTAGTGTCCAAAATCTATAAAGAACTTATCAAACTCAACACCCAAAGAACAAATGATCCAATCAAGAAATGGGCAGAAGACATGAACAGACATTTTTCCAAAGAAGACATCCAAATGGCCAACAGACACATGAAAAAGTGCTCAATATCACTTGGCATCAGGGAAATCCAAATCAAAACCTCAATGAGATACCACCTCACCCCAGTCAGAATGGCTAAAATTAACAAGTAAGGAAACGACAGATGTTGGCGGGGATGCGGAGAAAGGGGAACCCTCCTACACTGTTGGTGGGAATGCAAGCTGGTGCAGCCACTCTGGAAAACAGTATGGAGGTTCCTCAAAAAGTTGAAAATAGAGCTACCATATGATCCAGCAATTGCACTACTGGGTATTTACCCCAAAGACACAAAAGTAGGGATCTGAAAGGGTACGTGCACCCCGATGTTTATAGCAGCAATGTCCAGAATAGCCAAACTGTGGAAAGAGCCAAGATGTCCATCGACAGATGAATGGATAAAGAAGAAGTGGTATATATATACAATGGAATATTATGCAGCCATCAAAAGGAATGAGATCTTGCCATTTGCAACGACGTGGATGGAACTGGAGGGTATTATGTTGAGTGAAATAAGTCAAACAGAGAAAGACATGTATCATATGACCTCACTGGTATGAGGAATTCTTTATCTCAGGAAACAAACTGAGGCTTGCTGGAGTGGGGGGTGGGGTGGGAGGGATGGGGTGACTGGGTGATAGACACTGGGGAGGGTATGTGCTCTGGTAAGTGCTGTGAATTGTGCAAGACTGCTGAATCTCAGATCTGTACCTCTGAAACAAATAATGCAATATATGTTAAGAAAAAAAAAAAGAAGAAGAAGGTAGCAGGAGGGGAAGAATGAAGCGGGGGAAATCGGAAGGGTAGACGAACCATGAGAGACGATGGACTCTGAAAAACAAACTGAGAGTTCTAGAGGGGAGGGGGGTGGGAGGATGGGTTAGCCTGGTGGTGGGTATTGAGGAGGGCACATTCTGCATGGAGCACTGGGTGTTATGCACAAACAATGAATCATGGAACACTACATCTAAAACTAATGATGTATGGGGATTAACATAAGAATAAAAAAAAAGGGGGGCGCCTGGGTGGCTCAGTTGCTTAAGCGACTGCCTTCGGCTCAGGTCATGATCCTGGAGTCCCGGGATCAAGTCCCACATCGGGCTCCCTGCTCGGCGGGGAGTCTGCTTCTCCCTCTGACCCTCCTCCCTCTCATGCTCTCTGTCTTTCATTCTCTCTGTCAAATAAATAAATAAAATCTTTAAAAAAAATGAATAATAAAAAAAGAAATGTTAGTGCCCTTTTTTATATTATATTTTGTATGTTAATGGCTGACATCTATTGAATTACTATATATATATATATAAATATACATATATATATATTTGTTAGAAGTTTTATTTCAAACGATTATTGTTCTCTTGTTAAAGTTGAGGAATTAAAGAGCACCTGGGTGGCTCAGTCAGTTAAGCTTCTGCCTTCGGCTGAGCTCATGATCCCAGATTCCTGGGATGGAGCCCCACATCGGGCTCTCTGCTCAATGGGGATTCTGCTTGAGGATTTCTCTCCCTCTCCTTCTGCCCTTCCCCTCACTCACTCTCTCTCTCTAAAAATGAGTAAATCTTAAAAAAAATGACAAAGTCGAAGTTTGAAAAAAGAAAGAACCTTGTTCAAGGTTAAACAGCTCCTAAAAGGCTAACTCCCTAAGCTCATGCTCCTTCTCCTATGCCACATTTGGGGTTTTGAATTAAACCATTTATGAGAGCAATATTCCTAGGGAGATTATACACTGGAGAGTTTTGTATAGAGGGCCATGCAACCCTGTGGAGATGAATATAGAAGTGAAACACCCCAGAGACAATGACGATGAGAAATAAGAACAACACAGTGTTGATTTATCGCCACTAAATTTCATAAGTCTTTAACATTATCCAAGAACCCTCATGGATCTCTTTAATCAGCTGTTTTACCTCTTCTCTGTGTTAAATAGACCATATTCTTTCAAATCACTGATGGCAGATGTTCTTTTTTTCACTCTCTGCACCCAACCTCAACTCTTACTATTTGGAACTGAGTAAAACCAACCTCTGAGATTCATAACAGGGTCTACAACAAAACATGGCTAAATGACTATTTGTTCCCTCCTTGTTCTGCTACATTTAAGACATTTTAAAATCTCCGAATACAGGTTAGTGAGTAGCTGTTTAGCAGATTTGACATATTTGATTACTCCACTCTCTTTTGATATCAGGGTATTATAAAATGAGTTAGAAAGGGCTTCTTCCTTCTATATATTCTGAAAGAGTTTGTATAGGATTGGTATTATTTCTATTTTATATCTTTGGTAGAATTTGTCAGGGAAGGCATCTGGACGTGAATATGTTGGATGGTTTTTTCACAAGGAATTGAATTTATTTAATAGATATAGGACTATTCAGGTTATCTGTTTCTTCTTTAGTGACATTTTGTGTCTTTCAAGGAATTTGTTCATTTCATCTAAGTTGTTGAAAATAAAATCTCATTGGACTCTTTTTCTTAAAGTTTCCATCTCTCCACTGATATACTTCACCTTTTTGTCTATATTTTTCATCTTTTAAAATGGAGCCTTCAGGGGCGCCTGGGTGGCTCAGTCATTAAGCGTCTGTCTGGGATTGAGTCCCACATTGGGCTCCCTCCTTGGTGGGAAGCCTGCTCTCCCTCTCCCACTACCGCTGCTTGTGTTCCTGCTCTCGCTATCTCTGTCTCTGTCAAATAAATAAATAAAATCTTTAAAAAGATAAATAAATAAATAAAAATAAAATGGAGCCTTCAACATATTAATTATAGTTATTTTAATTTTCCCATGTAATAGTTCCAAAATCTGGTGATATCTGAGTCTGGTTCTGTTAATTGTTGTGTGTCTTCATGATTTTTTTCTTTGTAATATTTATAGGATTTATTTATTTATTAGAGAGAGAGAGAGAGCAGGGGGAGGGGCAGAGGGAAATGGAAAGAGGTCTTAAGCAGACTCTGTGTGGAGTGCAGAGCCTGATGTGGCATTCAGTCTCAGGGCCCTGAGATCACGACCTGAGCTGAAACCAACAGTCTGTTGCTTAACCAACTGCACCACCCAGGCGCCCCTCTTTGTAATATTAATTTTGCTCTATTGAGTGTCATAATGTTTTATTTAAGCTAGACATCTTGTGTAGAACAACCGAAACTATTTAAGAGTAAAAAGTATTTCCACTGGGGAATTGGGTACTCCTCTTCCTACTCTAAAATCGATCTGTGGTTCTAGTCATTGAACCACTGGTTTCAACTTACTCTAAGGATGACTTAGGCTGGGTGAGGAGCTAGAGTGCTAGAGGATTGTCCAATGTCTGTGCTCTGCTTGAACATTTCAGCTACCCTGTTACATTTACACTGGAGAAGGCCTATCATTTTCATGTTCATGCCCTTCCCAACAGAACAGTGCTGTTGCTTACTACTGTTTCCCAGGTTGGGTGGTGGATGGCAAGGGGTGAGTTCTCCATCCCTGCTCCAGCTTCAGTCTTAGGGAGGTCTTCTGTGCCTGAGACATGGGGGTGAAATTTTTTTAGCATTTCTGTTCCTTCTCCCTGTGGCATGGTCCTTCCTGATGCTCAAATGGAGGTAGGAGGCCTCTAAACTCCCTTTGAAACCCTCCCTGGATTCAGAAGATTTTATTCCTAATGTCCTGTCTCCATCATGAATGGGTGTGTATCTGTGACTTCCGGACTATTATGTTTCCTGCACTTATCTCAGAGACTTAAGTCTTCTGAGAGAATGATTCATGCAGCAGAGTAGATTTTCATGGCTTTCCCCTCCATAACTTGTACCAACAGGGGAGGCTGTCTCCAATCTTTGCCCCTGGTAATCTTTCCTGTAAGCTCTGAATTAAGGGTCATGGAAATATGCCTGCAAGTTGGTATAAATTCCATTTGTGTCTGAAATTCCCTGGTGTTCTGTTTTCTCATACTAACCCATGCTCATCATTTGGAATCCATTGGTATTGTGTGCCCCAGCTTTCACATCTGCCCCTGTCTTCTTCCTGTGTTTGCTAGAGCTAAGACATTCTGTCTGTGGTCTCTCTCCATGGGGGGAAGGAGGAGCTGATTTTCCTGGTCACAGTTGCCCTGTAAGCACAGCTCTCTGAAAGTTGTGATTTTATAGTTTATTCCACTTTTTGTCTTTTGAAGAGTGGGAGCAGTACTCTTTCCATTTTTTTTTTCTTTTTGCATCTGAGGTGGAAGTAGAAATCTCTCTTTTATAGTTTCAATCTTTCTTGTAAATTGTATTCTAGCCAACTAGATTTCAAGAGTTTTTTCTTTATAGACACATGTCCTTCCTCTCTCTCTCTCTCTCTCTCTCTCTCTCTCACACACACACACACACACACACACACTCTTTTGTTCCAGACCTCTTTCCTATATATAGTTACATCCCCTTCTACTTCCCTGGCTTTATTTCCCTGTTAGTCTAGTACAGCATTGCTGGTTTCTGTCTCTGCCACACTGACATAATGGCTTTCTTTACAACAACCTCTTTGTGGCTAAATCTCATGATCAATGTGAGTCTTTGAACAGAGGCAGTAAGTCATTAGAGATTGGAGTAATCAGACCAAATAAGGTACTGAAATTTGCAGAATGTTAGCGGAAAATGTGCTTTATAGTCAACAATTTGCACAAGATTTATTGTTAATAGAGGAAAAAAAAACAGGAGAAAGTGCAAAAGGAAAATGGTAGAGAGATGAATAGTAAGATTTAAATGTGAATGAATATTGATCCCCATGGTTTCAGGGCAAATGAATGACTAAAAGCACAGGAAAAAAAAAAGTAGAATTAAGAATAATCATGTGAATTACAGGATAGAATGTTCCAATGACAAGGACTCAAAAATGGGAGTAATAATAAATGCACAAAAATAATATATACAAAAGCAACTGTTTTTGAGATTGCATTAATGCATGCATGATATTATGTGGGGTCACAATGTACACACACACACGCAGCATTTTGGAAGCAAGGTAGAAGGGTAATAAGTAATACTTGGGACAAGACTGACAAAAATCAGATAGGAGGTCTTTGACAATTTTATTTAAATTAGGTGAGAATGTTTATACTTGGAGGACTAAGAAGACAGAAACAATATCCTAAGGATCATGACGATTTTGTTTAGTGAAAGATATTTCACCATAGGAAGAAAAAAAGTATATTACATTTTATAATATAATATATAATACAGATATTAATATTAACATATACCAATATATATATTAGTATTTATGTTAGTATATATACTAATATAAATGTTAGTATATATACTAATATATATTAATATATTTATGTTATATATAAAGAATAGTATATATACACAGTGTGCATATATTACATGTATTAACATATATTGCATATATATATTGAAGAAAATGGTAATATTTCACTTTGACAAATGGGGGGAGTGGGAAGAAAAAAAGCCCAAAAAACAGTCTTTGCACAAATCTCATGTGAAAACAACCCTTATGAAACCAGATAGCTCTGCACAGCATTGCCATTTTGACATATTAAGACTGAAGTTGCATTTGGGGCCTTACACTATTCCTCACTTTGCTAAGGATCCCACTTTAAAAGTTTAAACAGAAACTAAGAAGTGCTTGCTCGTTGTTATCTAAGCATCTGATGGGTGTTAGCTTTACCAGCTTCAACACACACTGTGTCCGAAGAGCCAACTAATCAAAATCAAATCACTGCATCAACTCCAGATAGAGTGGGGAGTCTCAAATACCAGGTGAATGAAAGGAGAAAGTTTGACTTCTGTACCTTTCTCCTTATCCAGAGCTATTGAGTTGGTTGTTTGTTTAATGAGGTTTAATTGTGCTTTTATTTTTTAACTTCCCAACGAGGGGTATAACTTATGTTCAGATTTGTAATTCATACTGATATGAGGCTGACTGCAGGATTTAATAGCATCCCAAATGTGTACCCTAGAGAATACAGACAAATGGTACCAACTGCCATATTTCAAGAAAGAAATAGGAAAGTGAACAGAAGAACTTAATTCATTAAAAACTCAAAATCCTTCTCTAATAATTTAATATAAATATAATCTTTTGGTCTAAACAGATATGAATACAAATATATCTGAAAATTGGCTCTAAAGTAATAAAAGACAAAAGACAAATTCTTGTAGAATCCAAGCTAAGCATCAAACAAGGAGAGCTGCATGTTGTGCAAAGTACGTTTCTTTTGGGGGAACTTTATTAAAGGCACGGGTTGCGAGGGATTTATTATCCTAGCTCAATAGTTTCCTATAACTTCCTAACTGTTCTAGTGTAAGGGGATAACAAAAAGCCAAGGAGACTGGTAGGATACCAAGTCATGAATCCTTCTAGCTCTGTTAACTTTTCAATAAGAAAATGTCCAATGGGAAGTCCATCAATGTTTATTTTTCTTTATTTGGAGTCCCATTAAAAAACATAAAAAACTATCTTTTTAATATTGAAAATACTCAAGTGGGGTTCCATGGTGTAATGGTTAGCACTCTGGACTCTGAAAATACTCTGTTAGCTCCCTAAGAGTTTTCATTTAGTTTAACTTTTAAATTCTTTCAGTTATTTGAATTTAAGTCTGCTGTCAATCCTAGAATATAAGCTGATACTTCTTTAGTGGTTTTGAAATTTGGGGTACTTGACAATTATAATAGGCTCTGGAAATGTTTAGCTATAGTAAAAAGCTGACTGAATTGCATTTCCCCTGTGCATTACTTTTAATTTACCAGTCCAAAATGCTAAAATAAGTTTTTAAAAAATGCCATAGTGGGTGTACCTGGGTGACTCAGTCGTTAAGCATCTGCCTTCAGCTCAGGTCATGATCCCAGGGTCCTGTCGGGCTCCCTGTGCCACGGAGAGACTGCTTCTCCCTCTCCCACTCCCCCTGCTTGTGTTCCCTCTCTCACTGTATCTCTCTCTGTCAAAAAAATAAATAAAATCTTGGGAAAAAAAATGCCATAGTGTTTTTTTTTTGTGGTGGAGATAAATAAAAGAACCATTTTTGAAGTGGTACATTTTATATAGTGCTTTTGTTTGTTTTTACTTAATATGGTAGTGTGAATATTTTGACATCACTGAATGGTCTACAGTATACCATTTTTATTGAGTATGTATTATTTCATCTTGTGCGTATACTAAGGTTGTTTTAAGCTATTCTCTTTTGCATATGTGGAATATATCTAAATTTTTACTTTTAGAAGTAACCCTGGTATTTGCATTTTTATACACACTATTCAAGCTAGTCTGAACAATTTAGCCTTGTAGTTTTCTTAAAGAGTAATTTTTTATTAGAACTAAAGGCAATAATGAACTAATTTGCTCAATCTGTTTTTAAAAATTAAGTCACCTCATTGACTATTTCCTTTCCTCGTTTCTGTTCTCATCACACTTTTTTTATTGACATATATTGTTATACAATATTCTGTTAGCTTCAGGTATACTTCATATTGATTCAATATTTTATACATTATGAAATGATCCCCACAAGTCTAGTTACCACATGTCACCATCAAAGTTATTATAGTGTTATAGACTATATTCCCCATGCTGTACATTATAACCTCAAGACATATTTATCTTACAGCTCGAAGTTTGTATCTCTTATTCCCCTGTACCTTTTTCATCTGCCCCCTGACTGCCCCCTTCTCTGTTAACCAACAGTTTCCTTATTATGAGTCTCTTTCTGTTGTGTTTGTTTGTTTTGTTCTTTAGATTCCACATATAAGTGAAGTCAAATGTTGTCTTTCTCTGACTTATTTTACGTAGCATAATACCCCCTAGCTCCATTCACGTTGTTTCAAATGGTAAGATTTCATTCTTTTTTATGAATGAGCAATATTCCTCTGTGTGTGTGTGTGTGTGTGTGTCACATCTTTATCTGTTTATCTATCAAACAACATTTAACATTTAGGTTGCTTCCATATTTTGGCTATTGTAAATAATGCTTCAGTGAACATAAAGGTGTATATGTCCTTTCGCATTGGTGTTTTCATTTACTTTGGATAAATATCCAGAAGTGGATTTGCTGGATCATATGGTAGTTTTGTATTTTTTAATCTTTTTTATTTTTGAGAAACATCCATATTGTTTTCCCCAGTGGCTGCACCAATTTATCCTCCCATGAACAATGTACAAGAGTTCCCTTTTCTCCACATCGTTTCCAATGTTTGTTATTTTTTGTCTTTTTGGTAATAGCCAAGCTAACTGATGGGAAGTAAAATCTCATTGTGGTTTTGGTTTACATTCCATGATGATCAGTGATATTGAGCATTTTTCTTGTACCTGTTGACCATCTTCTTGAGAGAAATGTCTATTCAAGTCCTCTGCCCATTTTTTAAATTGGGCTGTTGTTTTGTTTATCTCTGTGCAAAAACCATTGGCATTGATAGGGATTGCATTGAATCTGTAAATTGCTTTGCGTGGTATGGACATTTTAACAATATAATTCTTCCAATCCATGACCACAGAGTATTCTTCCATTTATTTGTGTCTTCTTCAACTTCTTTAATTGGTGTCTTATTGTTTTTAGACTATAGTATTATAGTCTTTCACCTCCTTGGTTATATTTATTCCTAGATATTTTATGATACAATTATAAATAGGATTTTTTTTTCTTAATTTCTATTAAAGAGAAAAAATTTATTTCTCTGAAGTGTAATGATCATGAACAGTACCATCCATTTCTGGTGGAAGCAGTGAGGCTGTCTGTTGCACTTCTCATATCTGTGAAAATTCCCATAGTCTGAAGAGATTGGATCAGGTGTTTCCTACGTACTGGGGCAACCTTATTCCATACTTCTCCTGGATAACCAGGCACACCTGGGATAAAGTGTGAGGGCTGTAAAGTGAAAGAATCTTACCATGTAGACCCCTGTTAAGCTTTTTGTAAAGAGAGTTAATTCCCAAGGATTCCTAAGGAAAAAAAGCCACCAAAACCTGAACATAAGGACCGCTGGATTATTTTTACTGTAACTCTCCTTGAACTTAATTTTTTTTTTAAATCAGTCCATTAGATTTAGAAGAGAACACTTGATGGGCTGCCAACCATTTAAGGCACATGAATAAATGCATGTACATATGTTGAACCTATAATGTTTTTTTAAAAATGCTAGCTCTCTGATAGTGCAGGAAGAACAAATGGGTTATTACTTGGCCTTCATTTGCTCCATTTTCATTGGAAAAAAGTGTTTGAGCGTCTCTGCCTGAATTGTAGGGGTTTATGGGTGTGTGGCTCTATGTACCTCTTTTATTGTCACAAAACTTCTATTTATTAGTTGCTAGGCAGGCTGATTTGGTACGAGGAAGGACAAAATCCTCTAAGTTCAGAATCCTAAGCACTTCAGCAGGAAACCCTCTCTCCTGTTCTCCCACAGCTTTACGTATTGGTATTTGCTCTGCCTTAAAGCTGATTTATCAAAGATCAGTAGAATGGTGGAACTATAAGGTGTAGTTCAACTGTCTCACTTACTAATGAAGATGTATGTCAAAAGAAGCCAAGATACAGTGCAAAAAAGCACATATTGAATGAAAGTTTGAACCAAGAAGGAAAGGTGAATTCCCTGGCTCGTGATACTCTAGTTTGCTCCATAAACCTCCTTAAGGAACTCCTTTCCACTGGTGACAGAATATAGCAGATCAGGGAGCACATCTGGATCTGAGTGATTCTCAAATTTTAATAGCCTGTAAATCACCTGGTGGGCTTTAAGATTCTGTATTACAAGCAGACTCCCATGTTATTCCAGTATTGTTGCTTGTGGGTCAAGTTTTGAGTAATGAGCCAGAACAAAATTGTCAGTCTCTTTGCTCAAAATACATCTGCTCATAATAGAACCCTTTTGGTGGGTATAGAAATGTGTATGTTCCAGAGGAAATGTAAATACTATTTCAAGATAAATAAGCTTAAAGAAAGACTCCTTAACCTGCTACATTTTAAATATTTCTGAAATTTTAAACTTTTACATTTCACAATATGGAGTGCTATCTTATTTAATTATTGAATAGGTATAATCATTTTAAAATATATCATGAACATTTTACAAAATATCACACTGTTATAACTTGAAACTCAGAAGGTTTTGTTTGCTTTACTTTATCTAACAGACTTAAATATACTAAGTAGTAATTATATATATATATTAATCAACAGAACAATAACTCTTGGGGCACCTGGGTGGCTCAGTCAATTAAGTATCTGCCTTCAGCTCAAGTCATGATCCCAGGGTGCTGGGATCGAGCCCTGCATCAGGCTCCTTGCTCAGCAGGGAGCCTGCTTCTCCCTCTGCCCCTCCCCCTACTTGTGCTCTCTCTCTCTCTCTCTGTCAAATACATAAATAAAAGCTTTAAAAAAATACATTCCTTAAAAAAAAAAAAACAGTAACTCTTGAGGACTGATATGGTAGCTTATTTCATCTGTTAAGGTTTCTATAGACATGATGTTAGAAGGAATTCCAACTATAAAAGAGAAGGTGTGATTGTTAAAAGTGATTTCTATGTTATCTGCCTCGGATCCACACTCAAAAGCAAGAAATAGCTTGTAAAGAAAACAGTTTGACTTAAAAAAAAAAATTAAAAAACCTAACTTCTAATGTTTCTTGTGATTTGGAATGGTAGGTCCTGAGCAACTCCATATACTCAAATTCACCACATCCTCTTATTTTCTACCCTGTGCTATTCTTTCAACATGCCTTTACCTCAGCTCTTCTTACGAAACTGATAAAAAACTCTTATCAGCTCCTTCTCACTGTGTGCTGTTGAGGTCTGCCTATACCTTCCCTCCCAGGGATAGTTGCATCTGTCTACATGGTGGGACTAGCTGGCGAGCTTCTAAAAATAGTTAACCTAGGGGTGCCTGGGTGGCTCAGTCGGTTGAGCATCTGCCTTCGGCTTAGCTCATGATCCCAGGGTCCTGGGATTGTGGACTTTCCCAAATCACCTAAATCAGAATTTCTAGAGTCATTCGTGAGCACTGATATTTTCAAAAACTTTCTCAGTGAAGCTAATGCTCAGTTAATACTTACAATCACAGTTATAGTTCAGTTAAGGTTTATAATCACAGACAAATAGAAAGGGTACTGGTTGTCACTGTAATGGAAATTACAGCAAAAGGTTTCAGCAATGTGTGCTGTGGACTAACCACATGCTTGGTGGTCATGGTTGCCCAGAGGCTGACCCTCAGGAGCAGTGGAATTGGCTGTGCCTAAAGAAATGGAGTAGAAGCATGTACACTATGTATTTATCATCCTTGGCTCATGACAGAGCATCAAAATACTGGAGATATTTTGGAGAAGGAAGCCTTCGAATTCCAGTTCCAGGTAGAGCATAAGGGCTGACTACAGGGGAACGGAAAGAGGTGAGCCCTGAGATGCTCCACTTGGCCACCTGCACTCTCACCTCTCGCCAGCCCTTCATGTACCACTCCCCATGACACAGAAAATTATTCAGCTTTGTTTGCTCATCTCTGTCCTTTCTCCTTCCCAGTACCTCCTTCCCAGAAGTAATTCTGTCCAGATAGAAGAGGCAGTTAACTAAATGGAATGCAGCATGATCAGCAGCAGCAGCAGCTTGGAACTTTTCCTGACCTTGAAATCATGCTCTAAATTGATATATTGGGATTCCATTTGGTTACTAGATCTTCTACTTCTGATCTAGTTCATATAGCTTGAAATCGTCCTTGGTCCTTACACTGAAGATGATATTCCTCTAACCTGCCATGGTTTCTTAATCCCCTCAAAGTCTGAAGCCCTGTATTGCCCATCATCCCACGATTGCAGTGGAAGCAGAACGACTTGTCTCCTACCCCACTAATGAAGAGTAAGCTTCATAGTTCCAGAGCTCAGACTCTCTTTGTCTGCCTGTTTTACTCTAAGCAACTGACTTTTCCCGGGTGATAATCAAGTATAATATTTCACACAAGTTCACAATATAACAAGTTCTTGCAATCTCATTCAAAAATTTCACACAAGGCTTCCCCAGAATTTCTTATTCTAGTGCCACTAACTCCGGGTAACTGCCTTTGAATAATCACATATATGGTGCTCTGTGTTTGTGCACGATAGTTCCGTTCTTCCTGAAACTGTTCAAAAGAGATGGGCCAACTGACCTCGAAGAAGTATACCCTCGTTCTTAAAGAGGGGGGCAGAAGGCCACGTTAGTTATTCCTCACTTGTCCCCCTGAAATCCACATTATCAAAATGAAATGTTGCAGTGTGCATGTGCACACACAAATACGGAGACAACACAAAGAATTCGTTATTTACTTTTGTGCACCCTTGAGTTAGATAACCCTTTAAAATCCCAAGAATTTATAATTGATATTCCAAAATAACAACAAAAAAGATTTTTCTTGTCATTTACTTAGATCTGTTTTTCCTTAGTTTCATGGTTGGGTTCTCACCTGCCTAGGGTTATATTATTGGTGCTTTAGAAATTGTTACACCTTTCATTTTGCTTCTAGTTTTCCTCCACTGGGTAGGTGCTATTTTGTTTTGTTTTGTTTGTTATATTGTTGAAATACATCTGGCTCCTGTAATCTTTCATTTTAATGTGCAGTTAGCTTTTTGCTTTAAGGACATTAAATATTGGGGCCAATCTGTCATTTCTCTAAAAAGCAAATCCATCTGTTTTTATTATGGGAATGGCTAATAACAAATTTGGGAATGATGACTTGTTTCTTTAAAAGGATAAATATTGGATGCCTGGGCGGCTCAGTTGGTTAAGCGACTGCCTTTGGCTTGGGTCATGATCCTGGAGTCCCGGGATCGAGTCCCGCATCCCGCTCCCTGCTCGGCAGGGAGTCTGCTTCTCCCTCTGACCCTCCCCCCTCTCATGTGCTCTCTCTCTCTCTCTCAAATAAATAAAATCTTTAAAAAAATAAATAAAAGGATAAATATTTTTATCCTATGGATAAGAGATCATATCACCAGCATACAGATAAATAAATCATTTGCTGAATTCAAACTAATTTTTATGAATTTTCTGAATGTGCCTTGGTCAGGTGGGTTTGGGATTTCTGCTAGAGATGCTCATGAATGATTTTCTGTTCTCTGTTGGTGTCTCCTATGCATTTTTAGTTAAGAGGTACTTTCCATGTAGAATACCAAGCACCCTTGGCAGCTGAAAATTAAGCATCTCTTCAAAAGCATACACTTTATCAATGGCATAAAACATCACCAGTTCAAACAGCAAACAAAGAGTGTAATCAAGTAATCAAACAATAGCTCTTGGTGATGTAACTTAAAATATATCACTACTTAGATGAAATAATAGTAAAATACTAAATGGCCAGATATTACTGCATTTCATTTTTACTACCAAGTATGTATCAATAAGTGATAAAATATGTGCTCAGTATCTGGGGGAAAACATGGTTAGTTTCTTCTAATAACCATTTTCTAATTATAAATAGGAAGCAGAGAATAATCCTGAATCATTTATATATGCTTATGGAATATACCATACAATTATAGTCAGTGTTTATTCTTGATTAGTCTTGATTTAGTTAAAATAAAAAAGTAAACATAGGGAGAATACTTCCAGAAACTTTGGAAATGCTGTGGATAGTAAAGAAGTGACTGTTGCAGTAGGTTGAATATTCTTGCCTAGAATATTCAGGTAATTAGAGTGCTATGAGGCAGTAAGGAGATTAGACAGTATCTAAAACATGATTTTCAGACTTTGAATGAGGTTTTAGGATAACTGTGTTCTCTAAAGCTGTGCTTAGTGATTTACGGAAATATTGGCAACATAGCACATTAAGAATGAGAAAAACCCAGAGTGTCTTGTGGAGAAAACTTTGAAAGAATCTTGTACAGAAACAGAGATAACTTCACAAATTTTACTCATCTCTTAGATTCGGGCTTTAATGATTTCTAGATGCCTGATCTCTGTCCTTGAACTACTGTACAGTTGTTACGTATTTATTTATGTATTTATTTAGGCTCAGTGGAAAAAAAAATAATATATATTCTCTTATTATATTTACCTAATCTATCTTGTTTTGCTCTTATTATTTGTTCCCAGCCACAAAACTCACTTTGCATTAGTTTATATTTGGTCTATGTTCGAAATATATTGGAGTCTACATTTTTTACTATTCTGGTCTCAGTTTCTTCAAAAATCTCTGTGCAGTAATCGTGGTATTTGTAGATTTGATTCCATGTTTATATCTCTAAAAAAATAAAACCAATATTATAAATGGTTTCAACTTTTTAGTGCAGTAGAGGGAAAAGTTAGCTTGAAAAATGATCTTTGCAAATAATAAGTTTAATGATAATTCATAATATTTATCATTATTACTTTTATTGCTAGATTAGAGGACATTGCTTGAATTGCTTTGTACAAGTTATTCTATTTTTAACCCTTATAATAATATAACTACTAATCTTTAGTGGATTTTATTGATGAAGAAAATAGTACCTCTCGACATATATTATAAATATATGTATACATATATGTATACATACATACACACTATGTTATAGTATATTATATATGTATTAAATATATCTATTTTCATGTACCCTGATAATAGCATTTCAAACTACATTAAGCTAAGACTAATAGAACTAAAAAGATAAATAAAAAAAAATCCTTATTTAAAACTGGAAACTTTATTCTTCCAATCCATGAGCATGGAATATTTTTCCATTTCTTTGTGTCATCTTCAATTTCTTTCATAAGCATTCTGTAGTTTTCTGAGTACAGATCTTTTACCTCTTTGGTTAGGTTTATTTCTAGGTATCTTATGGTTTTTGGTGCAATTGTAATTGGGGTCCATTCCTTGATTTCTCTTTCTGCTGCTTCATTATTGGTATATAGAAATGCAACAGATTTCTATATGTTGATTTTGTATCTTGCAACTTTGCTGAATTTGTGTATCAGTTCTAGCAGTTTTTTTGGTGAAGTCTAAGTTAAAAATAGAACTACCCTACAACCCAGCAATTGCACTATTAGGTTTTTACCCAAAGGATACAAAAATACTGATTCAAAGGGATATATGCACCCCAATGTTTATAGCAGCATTATCAACAATAGCCAAATTAGGGAAGGAGACCAAATGCCCACCAACTGATTAATGGAGATATATATATATATCCATTACACACACATACACACACATACACACACGATGGAATATTACTCAGCCATCAAAAAGAATGAAATCTTGCCATTTGCAATGATGTGGATGGAGCTAAAGAGTATAATGCTAAGTGAAATAACTCAGAGAGACAAATACCATATGATTTCACTCACATGTGGAATTTAAGAAACAAAACAGATGAACATACGGGGAGGGAGAAGAGAAAGAGAGGGAGTCAAACCATAAGAGACTCTTAACTATAGAGAACAAACTGAGGGGTGCTGGAGAGGAGGTGAGCATGAGGATGGGCTAAATGGGTGATGGGTATTAAGGAGGGCACTTCTGATGAGCACTGAGTCTTATATGTAAGTGATGAATCACTAAATTCTATTCCTGAAACCAATGTTACACTGTATGTTAACTAACTAGAATTTAAATAAAAACTTGAAACACAAACAAACAAAAATAAAACAATCTTCATTTAGGCCGTGGAATAAAAGCTCTGACATATAAAAATAAATAAATAAAAATAAAACATGCAAAATATTTGTAAATGATCAAAAAAATAAAAATAGTATTCTCTCAGTAAGTAATAGGAAAAGTAGATAAAAATCAGTTAAGGATACAGCAGATTTAAAAACTAATTGAAACAAACCTCCTTAAATGATATCTATAGAGGATTTCACACAATGGAAACACAATATAAATTCTTTTTAAGGGCATATTAAACATTCACAAAGCTAAACTATAAACTCGACCATGAAAGAAACCTCAATACATTTGAAATTACTGAGATCACACTATTATCTACTGTGATCACACTGGAAATAAATTAGAAACAATAAGGATTTGGAGAAAATTTCAAACATACTGCAAAATAACCCATGGGTCAAAGAAGTATTTAAAAGGGAAATTTGAAAATATTTTGAACTGAATGAAAATAAAAACAAAACATACCAAATTTATGAGATTCACCTAAAACAGTGATTGATGAGAAAAATTTAAAAGCTCATATTAGAAAAATCAGAAAGGGCTAAAATCAACGAACTGATCTTCCATCTTTAAAAGGTAGAAAAAGAAGAGCGATAAAATCAAGATAAATAGAAAAAAAATAAGTAGAAATTTATTTATTTATTTATTTTAAAGATTTTATTTATTTGACAGAGAGACACACAGTGAGAGAGGGAACACAAGCAGGGGGAGCAGAAGAGGGAAAAGCAGGCTTCCTGCTGAGCAGAGAGCCTGATGTGGGGCTTGATCCCAGGACCCCAGGATCATGACCTGAGCCTAAGGCAGACGCTTAACGACTGAGCCACCCAGGTGTCCCAAGTAAGTAGAAATTTAAAAAGAAATGAAGAAGCAATGAAGAAAGGCAATGAAATCACAAGCTTATCTAAAAATATCAATAAAATTAATGACTTTCTAGTTAGACAAGAGCAAATGACCAATATAAAGAATGAGAGTAGGAATATCATTACAGAACCTACAGGCATTTGTGTAATATTAAGAAAATATTTTGAACAACTCCATGCTAATTAATTTAAAACAAATGAAAAGACATGAACTCATTCAGGAATAAACATGTAATCTGTATAGTCATCTAGATATGATAAAAATTACAATTGAACCTCTCTCCAGGAGAGCCTGGATGACTTAATCAGTTGAACATCTGACTCTTGATTTCAGCTCAGGTCATGGTCTCAGGGTTGTGGGATCTCAGGGCCCACATTGGGTTCCACGTGCAAGGGGGGAGTCTGCTTGAGATTCTCTCTCTCCCTCTCCTTCTGCTCCCCCCCACCAACTTGTGCTCGTTCTCTCCCTCTCAAATAAATAAATAAATCTTTTAAAAAAAAAGAGCAATTATAATTCTGTACGTTAGCAACAAACAACTGGAAATACATCTTAAAATGTAACATTATTTAGTGTCATCCGATGTCATGAAATAAGCATACAAAACTGAAATATGATGCAGGATTTGTACAAAGAAAATTGCAAAGAATTGTTGAAAGAAATTATAAAGGATCTAAATACATGGGGAGATATACTAATTTTAAGATATTAATTCCAAATAGATGGATAGATTTAGTGCTTTCCCAGTAGCTTTTTGTTGGAAAGTGTCATGCTGAATCTAAAATGTATATGGAAATACAGAGGACATAAAATATCCAAAATAATTTTGCAAAAGAAAAAAAGAAGTTGGCGTTCAAGACTTGCTCTAAAGCAAGACTATTCAAGACAACCTGTGATGTTGGATAGAAACTAACATATAGATTAATGGAATAGAATGTCCATTGACTTTGGACAAACATGCCAAGATTTTATAGGAATAGGGTAATCTTTTTAACAAATGTTAGTGGAAACAATAGGATATCTATGTAGGTAGATCTAGATATATCCAGTCTCTGTTAACTTGTTTATAATAAATTAAATCCAACACATCAAATATCTCTACAAAATGTTTTCCCTGATCTTGTCTGTTTAACAGATCTAATCATGAGATTATATGGAAATTGAAAATAATCAAATCATCTTCAGTTGGCTGTGGGAGTGGGATATAAGGAAAATACCATAGAGTATTTGGGTTTTGATAGTAATTCTTAAAATTTTTGGATAATCTGTAGAAAACTGTTTCACACAATTTTAAACACAATCCCAGGGATTTGGGGTTCCCCTGAAACCCTTTCATGGATCCAGTTTCAGTTGAGTTCATCTGCTGGAGTGGAACCCAGCACTTGGCTCTCTCTCTCACTCTCCAGTGGCACTGGTGATCATGCTTCATGGCTCTGGCTGGTATTAGAGCTTTAATGTTTTTTAAGATACAATTAAAATCCATGCTGAATTAATATTTACATAAAAAGTCAATAAGCTAAAACTTATCCAAATTAACAAACCACTCAGTAAGCATAACATCCTAAAATAGATCCAAGAATTATCAGGGAAATTGAGCGACCCAAATTGTGGGGTGGGGTACTTCATTTTAGTCTTTATAAGGTGTTACCACGTTACCAAGAAGGCTGGAATGATATACAATCTTGTTTTATTAGGGAATATATCTATTTCAATAATGTCTCATTGGAAACAAATTATTTGAACTACCTGGAGATTTTCTTGATATATGAATTTTTACTATTACTGTCAAGATGAAGTTTAAATTTATTCATTTTATTGAGAATCTGCCATGCAGTAGATGCTGGGTTTAGGCTGCAAATAAGAAGGTGAATGAAACATAAAATTAGAGTTCCTGCAAAATATACCCTGTACAGAAGGGGAAATGATTCAGTATTAGTGGAAGTTAACCGTAACTTTGGGGAAAGACTTTGTGGAGGAAGTATTCTCAAAAGCAGACTTTGAGCAAAGATTAGGTGGTCATTTCCTTGAAGAAAATTAGTATAAGAGCATCTGAGACTAAAGTAACAGATTTTCTGAAAAAAATTGGTAACTGAGTTTCCACCCATCCTTTTAACTGGAAACTATGGCACATAGAAGTCACTGTAATGTCATTATAAAGCTTAATAACAGAAATTAATTAACTAATTTGCATTATGCAGCCTCCTATGTAACAGAGAAAGCTTGTTGTTCTTGAAGTACATGACAATTAAGCATAGAAGGAGGTTCTGCTGTGGAGAAGAAGTGTTGGGAAAATCCTTAAAGGTGTAGATGGTTTTATTGCTGCAGTGGGAATCATTCTATAAAGAAAAGATTGAATCCTTAATGAAAGGCAGACAGGAGTTACAACCCTTTTTCTTTTCTTTGGTTCTCTAGGTAATACTTGTTCTTCCTGTAAAGAGATTAAAATCAAGTTGTGTATATGCAGATATTTTTAAAGCAATTTGGTAATTTACAATAGATTCATGTGACATTCTCACAGTAGGCTGGCCTATGATCAGAACTATCGTTCAAGATGCCAACCTCAGTGTAAACTAGAGACTGTTGTGCGTAGTCTAAACGCAACATAAAACATGTTGCAAGAAATGAAACCTCAATGTTTCTAATCCATGAATCAAGGGCTTCGTATCCCACAGAGTCAACAATGACATTCACCTTCTAAATGCACAATAAAATAGGTCTGAGTGTCATGACTGATATGGATCACACAGGATGGTTATAAAATTAAACTATATTCTCTGCCAAATCACAAACGAAGAAGCACTTTTTTGTAGATTATTGGATCTAAGAAAATCAATGCTTCTGCATCTGAGTTAAGCATTTAAAATATTTGCAGGCAATCAGAGTTTGCTTCAGACTGCCTATTCCTTTTGTTGAAGGAGGGGGAAAAAACTAAATTGGGGTCAGCTAACCACTGGAAACCTTTATATTTTCATTTAGTGAAATATCTGAAGTTGTGCTTCAAGTGGTTGTTCTAAATAAAAATGAGAGTTGTGACAATGTGGAAATGTCTAAAATTAAAATGAGTAACTATCAAGCTGCCTTCTCATTCTTATTATTGCTTGTGTCTTGTGGTTTTAATGAGGACTGATGAGACAAAATCGAGCAAAGGGAAATCTAGGCAGGATCTTAGGAACAATTATGTAGTAGTGAGATCTGTTAAAAAGTGGATGAGTCTCCATGGGGAGCCTCTTCACCTAAGTTATTTAAATCAAATAGGACAGAGGACGCCAAAGTATACGCCATGGGTACAACCCTGTACTGCAGCTAGACACACTCGGTAACCTAGTAGTTCTTGGTTTTATTTGTTTGTTTTTAAGGAATATGAATTTTTGATCACTAAAACTTCTTTAGATGGGATATATAGAATTCCCAAATATGAATTATATGAAGGCAATAAGAATCTTCTGCTTAGAGTTTGATAGAACTTGAGCTAACTTATTGGCATATTATAGGCCAACTATTATGCTAGGTGTTTTCCTAGTCAATAAATAGAAAAATAAATACATTGTTATGATAGAATTATTATATCGGTATTTCAGATGAGGGTGCTTATTGCCAGAAAGTTTAATATAACATGCACCAATGAAGAAACAAAATGAAGGTATCCAAATGAATGAGTACAAGCTGGTATGAACCAATATTATGTTTTTCCCACTGTAGGATTTCATACCATCAGAAATCAATCTAACTGAATTGTTAGTATCTTCAAATATTGTGGAACATAAATTGTTAAGGAGCCACCCCATGGATGACCACCAAATATCCAAGCTGGCCAATTGACTGTGTTCCATAAATGCCTAAATCACATTTGACTGTCATCGATTTGTGATGACAACTCTAATTATAGGATGAGTGTCTGAGGCTCTTGCCCTCCTCATGGGACAAAGTGGTGAGGATAGGAAAGTAAGAAAAGATTAAAACATTCACAGATCAATGAAATGTCAATGATGCTGTCATATTCTCTCTCAGATACATTAGACCAATAAACCACTATTCCTTGCCTATGTAGGGAAGCTATAGTCGCCTAACTGTGAGAGAAGAAAAGGGGTGCTTGGATGGCTCCGTTGGTTAAACATCTGACTTCTGATTTTGGCTCAGGTCATGATCTCAGGGTCATGGGATCAAAGCCTGCAACCAACTCTGCACTCAGCACAGAGTCTGCTTGAAATGCTGTCTCTCACTCTGCCCCTCTCCTCACTCATGCTCTCTCTCTCTCAATAAATAAATAGGTAAAATCTTAAAAAAAAAATAAGGAAATGATGACCTAAGAGTTCCTTATACATACTTGCAACCAAGGTTCATGTCTTCAAACCTACTGCTCACACATTATATTAGGAATAAAATGAGATACAAGTAGAAAACGGTAATTTTTTAAAATTGAAATTTAATTAAGATTTATTACAATTATTTTGATAATGTAGTTAAAATAGAAAAGGGTCAGAGGTCAGCTCCTTCTCCTATGAATTAGTATATCATGAGGGAATTAAATTTAGCCATATCAAAAAAAAAAAGGGATCACCGTCCTGCTGTAAATAAATAGAAAGCTAGAAAGAAAAATAGAAAATTATTATTTTCATACTTTGGATAATAGGCTACACAAGATTGTTAGCCTTTAGAAAAGGAAACCAATTGAAGTAAATCCCAATATCAGGAAGGCTTTCTGTGTTGGGGCAATTCTGGAACTGCATTGCAGGGAAAACTCAAATGGAGCCTAAAAACCTTGCTTAGTTGAAGAGAGAGAGGAAAAGAGAGAGAGAGAGATCAGATGTTAAGGATACCATGAGCAGAATATTCAAGAGGAGGAAGTCATTCAGAGATAGTGTTCCAAAAGTCTTTATGGGGTTTTGTTGATTGTTTTTCAGAATATCAATCTGCCCATGTAGATTTCTGGATTTTTTATTTCATTGCTCTATTGTATCCTGATTCGCATAATTTCTGATGAAAGGTCTGCTGTATTTTCTCTTTATTCCTATATAGGTAATGTGCACTTTTTTTGTGTGTGGCTACCTTGATGATTTAATTTTTATCTTTAATATTCAGCAGTTCAAATATGATGTGTTGATATGTTTTTGTGTGCTTTGTGTTTATCCTGACAAATGTTCTCTGAGTTTCATGGATATGTGGTTCACTGTTTCTCATTAATTTATGGAAATTACTGCCCAATATATCTTTAAACACTTTTGTGCTCCATTCTGTTTTCTTCTGGGATTTCAAATACACATGTTAGACATTTTGATATTGTTCACATCTCTTGTTTTTACCCTCCTTATTCCCTTTGTTTTGTAACTTATGTAATTTCTATTGACTTAACTTTAACGTACTAATCCTTCTTGGATGATCTAAGTCTGCTAATGTGCCTGTTAATCGCATATTTTTCCTCTGTTACTCGCATATTTTTCCTCTGTTACTATGTCCATTTAAGCATTTCCATTTGATTGTTTCATATGTTTCTAGCTCTGTGCCGAAATTCTCCATCAGTGCATCTGTATTATCCTATTAAAGAAGAACCTCTCTCATTTTAATTATAGCTATTTTTAAAATCACTATCTGATATTTTCAACATGAAAGGTACCTTCTGAGCCAGGTTCACTGATGGCTTTATCTCTTGAGCACATCATTCCCCCTTCCTTTATGGTGGCTCATAATTTTTTGTTAAAGCCATTGCTCTGTTCAGTCAATCAGGAATTGAACTGGGTTTGGGTTTTGTTATTGCTATAGTTACTCTCAGTATACTACAGGCTTCCCATTCCTCTAGCACTGTCTTGTGATCAGGATGGGACTCCTTTGCCAGGAGGTTTTTCTTAGTATCTGTTCCACTGTGTTTCACTATATCTATGTTCTTCCCTTATGCCTGAACCTCAAAGAAGGACTCTATCTTCTTGCCCCTCCCTCTGCAGCAAACCAATGCCAGTTGTTACTCAATACTTGATAATGTGATGTGGGCTACAGGGGTAGTCTTCCTCTTTTTCTGGTTGTACCTCAGTCTCCAGATCTGGTGTGTCCCTGGGTCTTGGGGGTAAAGGCTTCCCACTGTGCCTATCTATCCCTCACTGGTAGGAAATCTCTAATGATCTGGGCTCATGATGTTTTCCTTCCCCTCTTACAGTGTGAGGGTTATGGTGGTAATGGTGTTTGGTTTTAATTGCTTTCTCTAGCTTTAAGGAAGTGCTGTTCTCTTCCCAGTGGCCTAAGTCTTCTGTTCTATCTATAAGACAGGTAGTGACTATGGGTATGAGCAGGACTTTGCACTCTTCTTGCAGTTGCTGTTGTTTGTCTCCCATAGGCTTGCCAGTGCTGTGCCAGTCTTTCTCATGAATGCCTGGTGAGGTTTGTGGAGAAGAATCTGTGAGTTCCAATTCCCCCAATGCCTCTGGCTTCCATGGGTTCCACACTCAAGCTGGGTACTCTCAGCCTTTAACAATTTATTACTAATCTTCAAAATTTAGCCAATTTCTTCTTATGAGCTTGTATCACGTCCATTATCTACCCCAAATAAGAAGTACTTGTATCCAGTATCTTCTTGAAGGTGCCAGCATTTCTTATATTTGTGGTTATTTTGATGCCTTGGGACCCCAGCTCTGTGATGAAGAGCATTGATTCAGGAAATGTATTGATTATGCAGATTACCTGCCATTTTCTATTGAAGAGATAGGAACAACACTCTCTCCAGCTAAGCTACACTTCTAAGACACTGAATTTTAGGGCGCCTGGGTGGCTCAGTTGGTTAAGCGACTGCCTTCGGCTCAGGTCATGATGCTGGAGTCCCGGGATCGAGTCCCGCATCGGGCTCCCTGCTCGGCAGGGAGTCTGCTTCTCCCTCTGACCCTCCTCCCTCTCATGCTCTCTGTCTCTCATTCTCTCTCTCTCAAATAAATAAAATCTTTAAAAAAAAAAAAGACACTGAATTTTAGGGACTTAGTTACTTAGCAATTAATAAATGAAACATAATTCAAAAAAATTTTAAGTAAAAGATGCATTTAAAGCTATACATTACCCTCTACCTAAACTTTATATCCTATGATTTTAATATCTGACATTGTCACTACTCTTTAGTTACAAATAATTTGTAACTTATTTTGTTATTTAGTTTTAGTTTATGGGTACTTAGCCTATTTTTTGTGACTGCTTTTTTTTCATAGAATTTGGATTACCATATTGTCATTTTAAATTTAAATTTTTTCACTTATCAATATAACTTGATTATTTTTCTATACCATTAAATGTTTCTCAATATCAGTTTGATCCCATAATATTTATTCCAAATTCCATTTTAAATAAAAATGATAGGAAAAGTATAATTTTTTAAAAATCTAAAAATATTTAGTCTTTTGGATAATGGTTTCATTAACTTCAAGTTTCTTTGAAATGACTGCCATTTTACTGCCTGTTAGAAAATACATTTACTTGGGGTGCCTGGGTGGCTCAGTTGTTAAGTGGCTGCCTTCGGCTCAGGTCGTGATCCCAGGGTCCTGGGATCGAGCCCCACATCGGGCTCCCTGCTCCGCGGGGAAGCCTGCTTCTCCCTCTCCTACTCCCCCTGCTTGTGTTCCCTCTCTCACTATGTCTCTGTCAAATAAATAAATAAAATCTTAAAAAAAAAAAAAAGAAAATACATTTACTTGGTTCTGTATCAAAGGTTATAAATATGTTTCATTTAAAAATAGCACTGCAAACCTGAATAGACATTTCTCCAACATAGATATGTAAATTTCATCAACACATGAAGGGATGCTCAATATCACTAATCATTATGGAAAAAATTAGGAAAATTTTTGTGTATTACTGGTAGGAATGTAAAATGGTACAGCCTTTGTGGAAAATAGGATGGTGGTTCCTCAAAAACTTAAACATAGAATCACTGTATGATCCAGCAATTTACTTCTGTATATGTACTCAAAAGAAGTGAACACAGAGGCTCAGATCTTTTCCCCCCAGTGTTCATAGGGAGATTATTTACAATAGCCAAAAGGTAGAGACAGCCTTAGTGCCCATTGATGGATGAATAGATAAATGAAATGTTTTCTATCCATACAACAGAATATGATTCAGCCTTAAAAAGGAGTGAAATGCTGACTTTTGCTCCTGCATGGATGCATCTTGATGACATTGGGCTAAGTGAACTAAGCCAGACACAAAAGGATAAACATCATATGATTCCACTTGTATGAGATGCCTAGCATAGTCAAATTCATAGAGACAGAAAGTACATTCAGTGGCTTCCAGGCACGAGGGAAAGGACGGAATGGGGAGCTAGTGCTTAATGAGTATGGGGTTCCAGTTTAGGATGATGAAAAAATTCTGGAGATAGATGGTAGTTGCTGTTGGTTGTACAACACTGTGAATGTACTTAATGCTACTCAACTGTATGCTTGAAAATTATTAAAATGGTAAATTTGTGTTTTGTATATGTTAGCACCAAAAAAAGCACTTCTATTCGGGTATGATAATGAGGAAAACTTTATGTGTTGTTACTAATAAATTATCAATAGAATGTCAAACAAAAACTATTAGCCATTAAATAAGAAACCTAACCCACAATACCCAACTATATTAATACTGTAATTTTTTTATGTATAAGTACCAATTTTTTTTGAAGATTTATTTATTTTAGAGTCACAGAGAGCACAAGCAGGGGACAGGGAGAGGGGAAAGAGAGAGAGAGAAAGAAAGAAAGAGAAGCAGACTCCCAGCTGAGCATGGAGCCCCACCCAGGACTCAATCTCACAACCGTGAGATTATGACCTGCACTGAAATCAAGAGTCAGATGTTTAACCAACTGAGCCATCCAGGAGCCCCAAAGTACCAGTAGTTTTCTATCACCACAGAGAGAAATAGTGACATTTAATTTTATTTATACTTGCCTTAAAAAGGTATTTTGATCAGGTATATTAAAAATGGCCTAATAGCATAAAAGCAAATAATTCTTCCTTAAATTTGACATTTAAAATCACAAAGGTGAGAGAAAATGCATTATGTGGCCAGTTAGGAGGGAATTTCCAATTCTAACAACTTAGGGAAATTCTTAAATATAATTTGAACATAGCTTTTCAATTATGCAAATCATCATGTATCTTAAATGATTAGGTTGCATATTAAATCTAATGTATAACTGGTGGGAGTAAATTATTGTCTGAAGGCTACTAAATACTTTAAATTGTAAACAGTATTACCTTAATTAATTGTATATTATGCTCTGGTGGATTTTTTTTTTCCTTCTTGCTAAAACCTTCATTTATTTAAAGAACTTAGTTTAAGAAAGCACGCATTTTGTTGCCTTTTTATTCTAGGTCTGATATTCAAGCTCCCTACTTTCAGCTCTAATTTTTTTCCCATATAGATGTTTTCTTTGAAGGACTGGTTAATTTTATAATTATATCACTAAAGTTTATCACTATATTATTATAATTTATAGTTATAATATTTTATAATAATCACCGAGATTGGAAGCGTGGAGAGCTCAGGCAAATGAAAATAAAATTAATAATGATGGCTTGATAGTAATATAAATGTCACAGAAATCTTGTGAATATGAAATATCTTTATTCTTCTTCTAAAACTCTGCTTGCTCTTTTTGGCTCCATCAGCATCTCAGTCTATTTAGCAATAGCATTTATATCCTGGGGATGTTCAGTGTATGCAGAGTACCCACAAGAAAATTTTGTGCTTGGAATAGCCTCAGAATCCATGTTGGCTGAACTTGTTGGGGTGGGGAGTGGTAGTGATTGAGAGAAAGTGGTAGAAGAACAAGATAGATGAAATATATCTGTATCTATAACTGTACCTATATATCTGCTCTGTTCCTACATTATTCCATTGTACCTTGAATAATGTGTTTTTCTTTTTAAATGTCTTTATAGACCTTTATGTGCTTAGGAACAGAGAAACATTAAGCTTCCAAGTCTTTCTCTTCTCTTTACATTCAGGACTCTTGGACAGAATGAATGACCATAATCACCATCCAAAATGGATCATCCCTATTGAATATAATTCTTGCATTGTGTAGTCTGCCTATGCTGTGGTAAGGGTGCTTATTTCTGTAACATTCAGTTTATCCTAGAAATTAATAATAATTATGATAATAAAATATGTTTATTGAATTGTATGAGCCAGAGACTCTTAAATATTTTAAATATATTCCTTAATTTAATTTGCACCATAATTCTATGAGGTGGTTATTAACATCTCCCAGTCACAGAGGCAGAGATAGTCTAAATAAATTGCCTATGGTGGGGTGCGTGGGTGGCTCAGTCGGTTAAGCATCCACCTCTTGGTTTCATCTCAGGTCGTGATCTCAGGTTTGTGGGATCAAGCCCTGTGTCGGGCTCTGCACTCAGAAGGGAGTCAGCTTAGAATTCTCTCTCCCTCTGCCGCTCCCTGCCTCATGCTCTTGCTCTCTCTCTCTCAAAATAAATATATCTTTAAAATAAATAAATAAATAAATAAATAGCCTATGGTTACATGCTTACTAAGTGTCAAACCTGGAATTTTAACTCAGTATTTTTGCTCCAGAAGTTTCAACTTTAAGCCACACTGCTCCAGACCTCTTTTTGTTCCTCTGTAAAATAATGATTTATTCTAAAATTCAGGACTGTATGTACATGTTACTCTTCTTATTACACAAAGTATTATAATTCAGGCCCTGTGGACCACCTGTGTTGGCTTTGCTTAAAAGGGTACTGGCGCATACCAGGCACAATTCCTTTAGTTTAAAAAAAAAAAAAAAGAAAAACTCTATATATTGTAAATTCCTTGATGGTTATAACTATATTTACTATAGTTTCCATACTCAGCCTGTCCAGTAGAGTAGTTTGTATATGTAGATCATTAAAATAGTTCCCGGAGGTCTGAGCGGGAAGCAGCTAACACGTTAAGTGCCTACTATACCCAGGCACCGTCCTGGAAACCAGCTAAACCTCAAAGATGAGCATGGCATCTGCTCAGTCTTCCATTATCTGTATTCTACATTGAGAGAGAGGAAAAAAATACATACAAAGGTGTAGAGCAACTTATCTAGATTACATCACTTATAAAATAATGGTTGTATGTACTGGAAGTCTTCATTGAGCCACTTATTATTATGAGTACTTCCGGCACGTTATTTCATTTCATCTTCTCAGCTTTAGGAGGTAGATAGCATATAAATCATGGATTGTTATGGACCAACATTGCCTTGGACACATAAGGTACCCTTAGCATTACAGAAGAGAAACCAAGAACAATATACTTCCCATCATCCTTTTCTCCGGAGGGCTCTAACTCAGGTTTTCCAATGAGAAGAAAAGGAGATTTGGGAGGAGGGGAGGGGAGAGTCCTTTAATCTCAGGAGACAGTGGTGGGCAAATGCAGCATCTTTTCAGACATCTCCGCACACTCTGGCTTGTCAAATCTCTTCATCAACTTCCATTTTGGAATGGTGGCAGCCAGGTATTGGCATTTTCTTAGATTTCTTAGAAATCTTCCTTAGATTTCTTAGATTTCTGGAATTGTGGCAGCCAGGTATTGGCATTTTCTTAGATTTCCCTCTTCACACCTGTCAGGGCTGATGCTACGGAGTCTCATACTTTTTTGTGAGCTTTGACTTTTCCATCTAGTCCTGGTCAGTACATCAGACTGAAGTCCTTTGGGGCTGGGTATCTTTCTGGCTCTGGAGCTGTAGCCTTCTTATCCAGATCTCCACTCCTCCCCCTTCTCCTGTTCTTATATTCCTTAATCCCTCCATGAAACTGTTTTATCCCCACAAACATTATAGTGGCTCTGTTGTTTTCCTTGCTGAACCCAATTATTTAATCTCCACTTTACGGAGAGGGCAACTGTGTCAACCGCAGCTGAGACACTCACTAATGGTCACCAGTTAGGAAATGGTCCAAGTGAGATTTAAAGCCAATATTTCTGTCCCCGAGCCCATGCCATTACACAGGAAGATTTACTGCCACTCTAGTTACATAGAAAACAGGATTCTAAACCAGCTTCAGCTGACTCAGAGATTTTGAACTTCCCATCACACTACCTGTTCTCTAGGCAAGGAACTGTTTCATGGATTTAAATAGGAGCTTAACTTTAGGAAAGGAGGTGAAAAGTATTTATTTATTTTTAAAGATTTTATTTATTTATTTGAGAGAGAGAGAGAGAGCATGAGCAGGGGAAGGAGCAGAGGGAGAGGGAGAAGCAAGCTCCCTGCTGATCCCGGGACTCCAGGATCATGACCCGAGCCCAAAGGCAGACACTTAACCAACAGAACCATCCAGGTGCCCCAGAAAGTGTTTTATCAGAAATTTTGTGGAACCTGGGTGCACACAATGGTAGTAATCTTAATATTTGGATCATGACATTCTTCAGTCCATTTATACATTTTTTTAAAATTTATTTGAGCATTCATATATTTTATGACCCATTAATTTTACTCATTCTTTCTACCCAAGAAAAATACTGGCACATATTTACCATGGGATATATGCAAAGAAAAAGAAAGCAAACAACTCGAGATCTATAAAATAGAGATTGGATTTTTTAACAGCAGTATATTCACATATAGTTTTAATGAAAACAAAAATGGATGGATACTAGCAGTATAATATTAAATGAAAAACATAGGACCTATTATAAAAATATAACATATAGGGGCGCTTGGGTGGCTCAGTTGGTTAAGAGACTGCCTTCGGCTCAGGTCATGATCCTGGAGTCCCGGGATTGAGTCCTGCATCGGGCTCCCTGCTCGGCAGGGAGTCTGCTTCTCTCTCTGACCCTCCTCCCTCTCATGCTCTCTGTCTCTCATTCTCTCTCTCTCAAATAAATAAATAAAATCTTTAAAAATAAAATAAAATAAAAAATAAAAATATAACATATAAAATTAAAAATAATTAAGAAAAAAGATTTATGAATCCTCACAGATGTAGGAAACTACACAGAAAGTAAAGCAAGTCAAGAAGACACGATGGGGAAGCTACAAGGTCAGAAATTATTCGAATATATGTATATATAATTTACAAAATTATATAAATACACATTATAAATATATATTAAATTATATAAATATATAAATATATAAAATACAAGTTGAAAGGGTAACATGAACAAAGACTGTCAGTGTACAGGTAATGGAACAGTTAACTCTGTGGATCAGGAGAAGGGATTGAAAGCCTTGATTAGAAATCACAGAAAAGGGGGCGCCTGGGTGGCTCAGTTGGTTAAGCGACTGCCTTCGGCTCAGGTCATGATCCTGGAGTCCCGGGATCGAGTCCCGCATCGGGCTCCCTGCTCGGCAGGGAGTCTGCTTCTCCCTCTGACCCTCCCCCCTCTCATGTGCTCTCTCTCATTCTCTCTCTCTCAAATAAATAAATAAAATCTTTAAAAAGAAAAAAGAAATCACAGAAAAGGGACACCTGGGTGGCTCAGTCGTTAAGCGTCTGCCTTCGGCTCAGGTCATGATCCCAGGGTCCTGGGATCGAGCCCCATGTCCGGCTCCCTGCTCAGCGGGAAGCCTGCTTCTCCCTCTCCCACTCCCCCTGCTTGTGTTCCCTATCTCAATATCTCTATCTCTGTCAAATAAATAAATAAAATATTAAAAAAAAGAAAGAAATCACAGAAAAGGGCAATGTTTAAGTTTGTAAGTAGGAATTCACCAAAGAGAGAATTAGAGATGGAAAGAATATGAGGCCAAAGACGAAGCATAAGCAAAAGCAATGGAATGCATAAAACCAATCTGTAGTAAACGGGTGCAGTAGTCACAACCATGCTAGGTGTAGGTGAGACAAAGTTACCCCAAGACAAGCCAGGAATACTCTCAGGGACATGAGCAGCCTCTTGGAGTTTTTCAGTAATCGAGAACTCCAAGCTGCCATATTTCTATAGCTACTGAGATAGGCATCAAGAGGTTTTCAATTGCTGATTGCTCTGGCTTCCAGGACCAGTCCCATAGTTATATTCATCCTTGCTTACCTCAACCCCTGATGGAAGTCCAGACCACCCAGATCATACCTAGAAAAAAAAAATCCATTTATATACATTTGTCTGTGCATCCTATAATCAGATTCCATTTCTCATCTTTACCTCCTTTCCAAAATTTCCATAGCGCCCATTAAAATCCATCATCAGCAAAGTCCTTATGACCTCTTTTTTTCTCTAAAATCCCTTCAACGTTTGCTCCTTCCCATGTTCTCTCACACATGACACATGCCTCAAGACTTTAATACAAAATATATTTCCTTCTTGTTTCCCAAAGATGGTTTCAAACTGTCTCATTTTTTTTTTTTCTTTAAAATACCCAGCTCCTTTGACTTTCATGGTGCCAGACTTTACCTTTCTTTACCGTTCATTGTTTCTGTCATCTGTCAATCTTTGGGAATGTTCCTTCATTGATTGATAACTTCATTACTTTCAATTTCATTGCTGTCAAAATTCATGTAGACATCAACTCTCCAAATTTGTGTCTTTTATTTTCTTGTTTTCCTTAGATCCTATATATATATATATATATATATATATATATATATATTTTTTTTTTTTTATCTACTCCTAACTCAGCCATCCAGTGTTTTCAGATAATTCACTCCCAAACTACTATCTCCTCTCATTTTAGCTCATAGATTACTTTTCCACTCCAACATTTCTCCAACTTCATCATGACCAGAATTTATTTCACCATCCCTTAGTCTTCTGGGGTCTTTTTATACAGCCTATAAGCCATTATCTATCATTGAAAATACTCCCTTGCCAATACTTTAACACATTTGCATCATTCTTTCTTTCTTATTCACTGGCAAAATCCCATCCTGGGTTAAATTCAACTATACCCTTATCTATACCTGCACATGAGCAAAACGTTGTGGAAGGAAAATCATAATACTATTGTTAATAGGTAAGTTTCTGAACATAGATTTCAATTGGACATACTTCTGCACCCAAATATCAATTTGGCATACAACAAACATTGAGAGATAATATTGCTAGTAAATTCACTTTTCCCCTCTCAAGCATGCCCATTTCACACCTAGCCTCCTATCAAACACTACATTCTCAGCTAATGACTTCTCTACATACTTCTTAGAGAAAATAGAATCAGTGGATAAGAACAATCTTATCTCTAAATACCAACAACTGCAACCTAAGTGCAGTTCTAACCACATACTTGGCTGTCCCTTCTGTTAAAATGCAAGAAATTTTTCTGCTAAAATGCAAATCTCACTTCTCCACTCATTCTTTGGATATTTTTGTGTGTCATCTTTTCTAGGACTTTCTTCCTGCAGTTTCCTCTTTCTCACCTGTCATTTGTTTCTCTCCTTCTAACCTGATTAAATCCATTGACATACAAATATTTCTTAATATTATCTACCTTAAAAAAAAAAACACTAAGCCATCCTTCTTGCTTTTCCTTAATTTACCAGTTACTGTGTTCTTCTTCACAGTAAAACACTTCAGATGAGTTCTCTAGGCCTTCTATTTCCTTCCTTTTCTCTCTATGGTTGACTTCAATAGGGCTTTTCCCCCCCACACCATTTAATTGAAATGGCTCTTACAAAAATAAACAGTATCCTGAATCATCCACAAAATGTAGATTTCATCCTAGTGCTCATCTTATTTATCTTTCAGCAGTATTTGACAAAGTTGACCACATCGTCTAATGAAAATGTTTTCTACCCTAAGCTACCATTGCACTCCCCATGAATTTCTCCTGTTGTCATGATTTCTCTTCCTAAGATTTATTTGCTGACCATTCCTTCACACAAAATCTCTCTATAGAAATGCCCATGCCTCTGTTCTTGGCCCTCTTTTCCATCTACATTTTCCTCAATGGATCTCATCTAGTTCTGTGGCTTTAAAGTATTATGGATAGGAGCACCTGGGTGGCTCAGTTGATTAAGCGTCCAACTCTTGGTTTTGGCTCAGGTCATGATGGGATTCTGACAATGAGCTCACCTCCGGCCCCGCATTCAGTGGGGAGTCTGCTTGAGATTCTCTCTCTCCCTCTCTCTGCCCCTCCCCCCCTCAAATAAATAAATCTAAAAAAAAAATTGTGTAGGTTTTCTTATTTCTCATAAATATATCCCTATAAAACCTTACACTTTCTCATAATCTATTATTTTCAGGCCTTCAGAAAATGTGATAAAAGAACTTAACTATAAAGCCAGTGATCTCTGTTCAAATAACATTAAAGAAATTTGTAAGTTTTGGAGAAGAAAAAGCAGAAGAGAAACTGAAAATGCTCTTTATGGCTACTGTAAAGAACACCAAAGTGAAGTAATAACACTGAAGATAAGAACAGGAGAGAAGGTTTATCTTATCTTTAAATATTCTGGGCTTTGTTGTTCAGGCTTGTTGTCCATATATGTTATTTACCTGATGGATCAGAACATTTCCCTCATAAAAGATGAGTTTGTAATGAAAATCCTGGTACATTCTCAGTCATTAGAGCAAGAAGATGCCAACTTAATAGCATCTGTATTGCTCCAAGACCTTAGAGTATTATACACTGAGGGCTTGTGGTCTTAAAATATTCTAAACAAGAATGTTGTCTTCTCCCCTCTTCTTACTAGAGATAAGACTGCCCAGGTCTGGAGATGAGTTGTTCCCATCAGCTGGTTCTTTTGTCCTTTTC
This sequence comes from Mirounga leonina, assembly GCF_011800145.1. Taxonomy (NCBI): domain Eukaryota; kingdom Metazoa; phylum Chordata; class Mammalia; order Carnivora; family Phocidae; genus Mirounga; species Mirounga leonina. The sequence goes on from NW_023270453.1 coordinate 12,560,617, forward strand.
TTCTAAAATCTCTTTCCAAATTTGAAAGTTGATATTAAATTATTTTTAAAAGATTTATTTATTTATATTAGAGAGAGAGCTTGTGTGCACACAAGTGGGGGTGGGGCAGGGGGAGAGAATCTTCAAGCAGGCTCCCTGCTGAGGGCGGATCCTAAAGCCAAGTGGAGCTAGATCTCAAGACCCATGAGATCATGACCTGAGCCAAAACCAAGAGTCGGTCACTTAACCAACTGAGCCACCCAGGTGCCCCTTAAATTATTTTAATCACATTTAGCTATTGATAAGATTAGAACAACCATATGTATCCTTCTAATTATACTTTAATTCTCTGCTACTCTTTACCTAAATCTATACCTTCTCATCAATCAGGAGGTATTTGGTAACATCAAGAGCACCCTTCCTGATGGCCATCATTGATTTTTCTAAGATTTTTGGAGAATGTATGCTGATATAATGGAAACTCTACTTTTAAACTCTGGTAACAAAGTTAAATAGGGGAAAAGTAGATTCAAAACAAAATACAAATTTTGAATGTGTCAAATTCCAAAAGTTCACATATGATTGAACATTAGCAAATTAAATGATAGAGTGATCTACCTGACTCATTAGTCTCAAAAGATTTATTTTCTACATTACTGATCTGCTTCTTCTGTTAATTATTGTGAGATATGAGTTGAAGTCTCCCCCTTTTAAGACTTATTTATTTAATATTTTAAAATCAGTTATGCATTTAATTGCATAGATTCAAAGAAAAGACTTGGAACTCTGATGTAATATTCCATAATATTTTAAGGGATATTTTTCAAGTACAAAGTTTTGAGGAATACAACCTCCAAACCCCTCCACGTACCTGAAAACATACCTTTAAGCTCTATTAAAAAATTGACAGAACTAAAGGAAAACATAATAACCAAATATACAGTCATAATGGGAGTCTTCATCTCATCCCTCATAAAAACTGAGAGGAAGTAGACCAGTGACATAGAAAATAGATCCTTTGAAAATAATGAGTCAACTTGATTATTAACATGCATAGAATGTTGTGCAAAAACAGAGACAGAATACACATTTTTTTCAGGTGCATACAAAACATTTCCCAAAATTAAACCATAGGGCAGTACAAAACCTGTCAAGTTGATTTAAAAAGCAAAGCATATGATTTAAAGTCAAGCTTCCCCACCTCATAAGCATAGAACCACACTTATCTGGCCTCTATAAGCCCTGAAAACTGGCTTAATAGTAATAGTGCCGGGGCGCCTGGGTGGCCCAGTTGGTTAAGCAACTGCCTTCGGTTCAGGTCATGATCCTGGAGTCCCGGGATCGAGTCCTGCATCGGGCTCCCTGCTTAGCTGGGGGTCTGCTTCTCCCTCTGCCCTCTTCCCTCTCGTGCTCACTGTCTCTCATTCTCTCTCTCAGATAAATAAATAAAAAATCTTTAGAAAATAAAAAAAAATAAGATTTTATTTATTTGGGCGCCTGGGTGGCTCAGTTGGTTAAGCGACTGCCTTCGGCTCAGGTCATGATCCTGGAGTCCCGGGATCGAGTCCCGCATCGGGCTCCCTGCTCGGCGGGGAGTCTGCTTCTCCCTCTGACCCTCCTCCCTCTCATGCTCTCTGTCTCTCATTCTCTCTCTCAAATAAATAAATGAAATCTTTAAAAAAATAGTAATAGTGCCAGTCATTGGGTTGTTGTGGGTTAACAGATACAAAGCACACACACCTGGCATGTGTTGAGAAAATAAATAACTATTACATATTTAGGGATTTCAGTATTTCCTGAAAGTGTTGAGGAAAAAAAAAAAACCTTACATTTTATATAATACAGCTAATAGAGCTTTTAGTGGGAAGAGTAAGAATGGGTGTGAATAGCAGTGGGGGGCACAAGGGAAGGAGGCATATTTTTACATGAGGTAAGTAGCAAAAGGACTTAGAGTTGCTCCTGATCCGAGTGGGTGGCCTCAGTAAGTGATGAGTTTACTGCCCCTGTAGGTGTGGAACAGACCTGCATAGCACCACTCCAGAATGTCAGAGAACAGTGGCATTCATTCTGTGCTCTGCAGGACCTGGGAGCCTGACCTTTGGCAGAGGAGGTGGTGGGAAAGAGGAATATTATCCTCGTTCTTCCTGCTCCCAGCCAGAGTTAGCTCTTTTCTATTTAGCATACTGAGCTTCTAAGTAGAATTCTTTTTGAAGGAAATGTTCTGCTATTAAAATAAACATTTAAGCATTGTGGCTACAGATGATAAACTGTACTCAAAAGAAAGGTTAAACTAAATAACCTGTAGGTCACCTCCTAGGTTAAGATGCTGCATAAGTTGCCTTAATTTATCCCACAAGCAAGAATGCAACACAGTCATCACTGAGTAAAAATACAGAGCTGAGAGAACTCACAGATTATGCAATATTCCTAAATGTGTCTCCACTCAAATTCATATAGCACTTGTCAAGAAGAGGCAGTTTCTACCTTTTGCAACTTTGAATTTCACCTTAATAGTAGATCCATATCGCTACATTTAGTCTTCCATTTTAGCTCTTGGAGACTTTATTGAATCACTCAGCAGCTTACTGATGCACAATCCTGTCATCTAAAAGCAAACGTGAAGAACTCGAGGCTGTTTTTCGAAGTGCTGCTCCATGTTAATGGAAGGATTTTGAAATGCCACAAGGGAAATTATTAGAAAGAAAAAGAAGGCACCAGATTAAATCACTTTGGACATTTTTAAAAAAGAATTATTTTAAAGTCTTTCCAAATTCTTAGAAAATAAAAATTATTTAACAATTCACTATATTTAGTACATTAATTTTCTCATAACTATAGTATACTATAACTGCAGAGATTTATGTGCATACACGTTTATAGCTTTGGGAAATAACATGGCCATCGTGAATATTACAAGATTTATGGTCACTTTTTTTTTTTTCCTTAATGACTCACTAGTTTAAAAATCTGGGTCCTTAGTAAAGAAAACACCACTCCACCAACCCATGATAAGCTTGTTCCTATGTGAAAATATTACATATTTTGTACTAATTCACATTAAGGGATTGTTTCTGGGACTAACTAGTGGTAATACAAACTAAAAGTTTTTCCTCTGAACTACTTATCAATATGATACTATATTCATTCTTAGTCTTAAGGATTGCATGCGTGAAGATTACATACTTATTCAAGCTTAGAGTATTTCGATAGCTTTAAAATCATTTTTCTAGCAGATAATATTTTCTAACTCTAAATTTAGATTAAAATGACTTGTTTGACAGGTTCACTATATTAGGTGACAATTTTCCAGATATGGCAGGGCAGTAAGAACCCATGAAAACACACAGTTTGGCATGGTAAGTCTTACTTTAACTTTCACAACATGATATGGCAATCTGGTCCCAGTGGGTGTATGTCCAATAATCATTACTGAAGGCAAATATCATGTAACATTTCTCAGGATTCTTGAAGACTTTTTCCATTATTTCATAGTCAAGTTCATTTAACTGGGCAACATCTTTGGGTTAAACTACCTCCTAATTAATACCAACTATTAAACACACACACCTACACACAAAATAAAACAAGTAAGGATATAGCCAACATTATACCCATAGCAAAAAGATCCCTCTCTCTGCCATTAATATTATTCCTTTTTGGTGATTCAATAAGATGACAAGTACATGACAAAGTACTAATACCCCTGAGCCTTTAACATTCTAAGAGTAAAAATATTAAAAATATATTTTAAACCCTTTGGCTTAAAAGGGTTTAAAATGGATGGATCTAAGCATATTCTGAATAGAGGATGATATAAACTGATATCTCTGGTAACTGAATCTCAGGCTTTGTTTGTTCTTGCAGTAGAATGCAGCTGTACTGTGTTTTGATACCAATATATATGTTACCCTTAGGCAAGTCACTTGACCCGCTTTGGTTTGAACTTGTTTGGATTATCACATAATGAACTGGAAACCAGTATGGCAGTTTATTATTCATTGGAAGATAGCAAATGAAACCTCCCATTACTTTGCATGTTGACACTAGAGAATGTACTCTGGGACTTGCAGAATAAATTTACAATTAAGGAGATAGACAAAATAAGAGAAAGAGACATAGGCTTTACTCAGCATTGGGCTTTCAGTTCATTTTACTGCATTTCCATGTTTTATAGATTACTGATATATTGATTCACAACTATCTCAGAGTTTACTGGGTCTTAAGGTCTGTGATAGATCCTGGTGGGGGGTGGGGGGACATACTAGTAAGTTATATCTTTGCTTTTAAGGATTTTATAGTCTTGTGAGAGAAAAAGCATGTTAACAGTATAGGATTACCTGTTTTTGATTCTTTGCATATAGACTAATGACTTAACACTTCAATTTCTTTGTTTTCTGCTTCTACATGTTCCTTTGACATGAAGGAATGTTAAGTCTGGGGAGTGCATTTACAAATAAGTCCACTTCTCGGGATACCATATATGTCCTAAGGTCCTTCTTAAAGCAACTTAAGAGTTACCAGTCACTGACCAAGAAAGAAGGCTTTATAAATTACCCAGTGAAGGAATTAGCCAGGAATCTAATTTCTTCTAGTTTTCTCTCATAAATCATTTCATGATTCATTAGGACCTCCACTAGAGGGTGACTTGGAAGGGAAGAAAAAAACAAAAACAGAAAAACCAAAATCACTGTTATTTTACGGCAACATTAGAAATAATGTAAATTAGATTGACTAAAATAGTTGAAACTAAAAGCCAAAATAAATGTTGAGATGTCAGTTCTACTGGCTATTTCTAGGTCTTGACTATGCCTGCTTTACCAGTAAGACCATTTTATCACTTTATAAGCACAACTGATTTTATTATTCTACCCCTGTGCTAGTTCACGTGACTTTCAAACTAAAGAAACACTAAATGCCTAGAAAATGGTATTTTTGTTTTAGCATGTGCCTGTACTAGCAATTCTCTAACCAGATTGATTAAAAAAGGACTCTGGAAACTGAAATGTAACCTGGGCAATTGAAAAATAATTGCAATGGAAGAAATGAATTGATAAACTAAGGTTCTTTCCAAATCAAGCCCTAGTGAACCATTGGCCCATCTGAATCTCCTCCTTACTTATTATTCACATCTTGGGAGATATTATGGAGCTTTCTTTCTCTATTGTGGCTAGAACCCCATTATTTTTACCACTAAAAGCAAAGAAAAGCAACCACCTTACACACTTAACTACGGATGCCATTTGCCTTATGGGAAACTGGGTGGTTGTTACAATATTTTTCAGCAGAGCCCATTTCTTTCTGTTCCCATCAAATATGACTTTATTAATCCCAGTATGATGTGGCTTTTACAAAATAAAAACTATTAGGTAATTTTTACAGTCTTTTCTCTAGGTTGATTTAAAAATGCACTGGATTATATGAAATGACTCATCCAGTGTCAAACAACAACAAAAAAATAATTTTAAAAATCTACCAAAGGGTTTTATTTTATTGATTATAAAAACAACAACAAAACAAAACACCAGACAAAACCAGTATATATTATTTCTTCCTTTGAATGGCAGCTGGCTGATGAAACTCCTTACTGAAGATAGACATACTACCTAATGTCAATAGAAGATTTTAGATAAGATGGGGTAAAGAAATATTGGTTGGGATGGGAAAGTGGGAGTAGTTCAGAAAAACATGGCAACTTGATACATTATTCTTACAAATATAACAGCTGACCTGAGTATTGGAATATCTTATTCATGAGTCATAAGCTTGGTAATACTTTTACCCAGTACTTAAACAAATAAAAACAAACAAACAAAAAACAAAAAAGCACTACCTTAGATTGTTTTTATTTTCTAGGGAACAAAGCTTAAAAAGAAGTTTCATGCATTGTTTTTTTTTTTTTTTTTCCTCCTTTTTCTGGAAGAGCTCAGTACAAAGATATTTTCATGGGAACCAGTCTAATCTTTATTGATCGTGACTGTTATTGGTACTAACAGAAATGCATTTGTTCACAGAAAGGCTGGTCTCCACCAGCAGAACTATGAATTAGATAGTGTGGATTAGAACTATGAATCATCTTACTGGCTGCAGATTTTCTTTATATATAGTAGTGCATACTTTAATTTCCATTTTTCTATAAAGTAGCATGTTTGAGTTATAGTATTTCTGTGTATTTCCATATTTAATATCCTACATTTCTAAGTATTTTTGATTTAGTTTATATAATAATAATATTAAAGTGATAATTGGTTTGCTTACTGCCCTTGGAGTACAATGTGCAGTTGTTGGCCTCTGTCCTATAATGTCACAGTTTTCGCAATTGAAACAATTCATTTTAATGAATATCTATGATGCACATGGTACATCTCTTTATTCTACAAAGAATCTCATCCACCACATAACCAAATCCCTCTTTTAAAAGAATCAACTGGAAATCTTTTTTTCTATAAGATTCCCTAAAATTCATTCTGAGGAAAAGCTCTGTTATTTCCAAACGCCTACTGATGAGTTTAAAGGTTATAGAGAAGGGTGGAAGGAAACTCACTTGTGATGAGTCCATGCCTTATGACACATGCTAAGCTACAGTGTTTTCCTTCAAGCACAATGCAAGACGTGTACAAATGTCCACATCAAACATAGAAGAATTTGAGATGCAGCCTGGAATGACTTATCCAAAGTCATAGGAGTGAAGACTCAAATCCATTCTTTTTCACAGTGTTTCATTACCATAACAATTATTACACATGAGTAATACTCATTATTGAAACCTTGTTAGGCTAAACATTTTTAATTGGAAAATTATGTAGTTGGTTTTTTAAAAACATGAACGTTAAATCAGAACGACTGAGTTTGAATTTGGTCCATATCATTTGGTAGATCTATGACATTTGACAATTCACTTAATATTTACGATTCTTAATTTCAACCATTTATAAAAAGTGGTTAATGATACTGTCTGTCTCAGAGTATTATTATGATACTAAAATAAGTTATATTAGGCATTCTAACTAATAATGCAGTGAATACATGCTAATTTCTTTATCTTCCTATTGGAATATAAATATATTAATGGCAGGAATATGACAAGTAATTTCCCCCAACAAAGGGTTTTCCAGTAACCAACCATATATACAGATGTGTAAATATTATATATAGTATGCCTATATATTATTAATTAACATATTATATAATATATATTTCATATACATATTTAATATATATTTCTGATGTATTTTCTAAATTTCAAAGTCAAATAATTTGCAAATATAAAAGAGTAAGTAACTTCTTGCTAACTCAACTTCAAGATCCATGTATTTCTGTACAGAGAATCAGAGCAAATATTTTGAGCAGGTTATAAGGTTGGCTTCTGCAGGATAACACTTGAGAATTACCTACTGCATAATTTCTATACATACAGGTCATGGGGATCAACCATAAATCATAAAGAAACAAAAATTCCTTTCTAGATGATATAACTAAATCTGGTATTTGCTTGAACATCTTGCCTTCACTGACTACTCAGACAAATAATACATTTAGTCTTTCAATCATAAGAAGCTCAGTATCTCCCTACTTCCCACTTGACAATTTTGAAGAGAAGCTTTCTGTCTGTGGTAAAATAACACTATGTTGGAAGATAAAAAAAAATATATGTATCAAATTAGTCATCTTTCCCTCCAACATTTATAGACATGAGAGTTGTTTATTGCCATAGCCTGTCTTTAAAACTGAGCTTATTTCCTCATAAACTGGTGCTTGTTCCTAGTTTTATCCTGCTGTGAATCATCATGCTTATAGGGCTATTGTGAACTCACTTCAGAATCACATCTTAGAGTAAGATGGATAAGAGGGAAAGAAACCCTTAACTGAGACCATCTATCTCTTCAGTAAATCAGCCAAGGCCAAATTTTGTCTTCTGTAATTTTGTATGGAAGCTTTATGTAATTTCTCAAGTCAACACTTGCTCTAATTAGTGCCATTTTTAAGAGGGCATACTGTAATAAATGAATGAATGGGTCTTTCATAGGTCACTTCTTAGTTCAGTTTACTTGTCTGTAAATTGGGTGTGTTAATCTGTTAGGACTGCTGTAATAAAGTACCACAGACGGGGAAGCTTCAACAGCAGAAATGTATTGTGTCATAGTTCTGGAGGCTGGAAATCCAAGATGAAGGTGTAGGCAGGGTTGGTTCTTTTTTTTTTTTTTTAAGATTTTATTTATTTATTTGACAGAGAGAGAGAGAGACAGACACAGAGAGAGCACAAGCAGGGGGAGCAGCAGAGGGAGAAGCAGGTTCTCTGCGGAGCAGGAGCCCGATGTGGGACTCGATCCCATAACCTGAGATCATGACCTGAGCCAAAGGCAGACGCTTAATGACTTAGCCACCCAGGTGTCCCGGCAGGGTTGGTGTTTTCCCTGCCCTCTCTTTTTTGTGTTTAGATGGCCATCTTATCCCTGTGTCTTCACACGGAGTTCCCTCTGTGGGTATGTGCCCAAATTTACTCTAGTTATAAGGGTATCAGTCTTATTGGATTAGGGCCCATTCTAACTACGTCATTTTACCTTAATTATTTTTGTGAAGATTCTTTCTTCAAATACAGTCACTTTGAGGTATTAGGAGTTATAACTTCAGCATATAAATTTTGCAAGAGGCAGAATCTAGCCCATAAGGGCCCATACCTCTTATTCTCATGTCTGTTAGATGTTACAGTGATTAAATGAAATGATATTTAGTAAAGAACTTGCTATGAAACCACAAAATAAATGCCAAAAATCATTACCAATAATTGAGACTTCTGACATTTTTATTTCAGAATTTAATTTTTCTTGATAATTTTTAGGACAACTATCTTGAGGTATAAATTTCTTACCAGAAAATTCACGCTGATAAACTGTACAACTCATTTTTTTTGCATATTCAGAGTTATCAAATCATCCTCAATATCTAATTTTAATATATTTTCATTACCCCAAACAGAATCCTACACCCATTCACAGCCACATTCCAGTTTCCCCTCCCTTAAGCCCTGAAAGCCACGGAACTAGTTTCTATCTCTGGAAATGTGTCTAGACATTTCCTCTAAATAGAATTTTATATATGTGTTCTTTTGTGATTGACTTCTTTCACCTAGCATAATGCTTTCAAGGTCAATCCATATTGAAGTTATGTATCAATGCATCATTGATTTGTATTGCCAAATAATATGTCATCATATATTTTTGGTTTTTTATCATTCATCAATTGATGGACCTGTGGATTGTTTCTACTTTGGGGTTATTATGAATAATGCTACTATGAATACTCTTTTGTAACTTGTTAGATGGACATGTTTTTATTTCTCTTTCTTGGGTATATACCTAGGAGTGGAATTTCTGGTTACCTAAGCCTAGGTAACTAACTATAGGCTTAGGATTTTGAGGATCTATCACACTGTGCTCTAAAGTGGCTGTACTGTTTTACAATCCTACCAGTAATGTATCAGGGCTCCAGTTTCTCTACAACCTTGTCGATGTCTGTTATTATCTTTTTCTTTTATTTTAGCCATCTTAGTGGATATGAAATAGTATAGCAGTATGGTGATTCACATTTCTCTGATGACTAGTGATGTTGAGCATCTTTTCTTGTGCTTATTGACAATTTGTATACCTCCTTAGGATGAGGGTCTGTTCAGATCTATTGCCTATTTTATAGTGAGTTTTCTTTATATTATTGCTTTGTAAGACATCTTTATATAACTTGTGTGTGAGTCCCTTATCAGATATATGATTTGAAAATTGTCTTCTATTCAGTGGATTATCTTTTCACTTTCTTAATGGTGTCCTTTGAAGTACAAAGTTTTCTAATTTTGATGAAGCCCAGTGTAACCATTTTTTTCTTTTGTTGCTTATGTTTTTGATATCATATCTAAGAAAATATCATTGGTCAAAACAAAAGACAAAAATATTACTCCAATATTTTCTTTTAAGAGTTTTAGAATTTTAACTCTTCTGCTTATATCTGTGCTCAATTTTTTTAATTGTGATATATGGTGTGAGACAGGGGTCCAGTTTCATTCTTTCATATATAATATGCAGTTGTCACAACACCAACTCTTTAAAAGACTACTCTTTCCCTATTGAATTTTCTTGGTACCCTTATCAAAAGTCAATTGGCAATTAAAAAAAAAAAAGAAAAAGTCAATTGGCCATAAACTTGAAGCTTATTTCTGGAATCTCATTTCTGTCCCATTGATGTATGTCTATCTTTATGTCAGGATCAAATCTTCTGGATTACTGCTAATTTGCATGGAATTTTGAAATTGGGAAGGGCAAATCATTCAACTTCACTATTTTTCAAGATTGGTTTGGCTATTCTGAATCCCTTGCATTTTCATATAAATTTTAGAATTATCTTGTCAAATTACATTTAAAAAGGCAACTTGGATTTTGAGAGTGATTGCATTGAATCTGTGTATAAATTGGAAAATGGTGTGGAGTATTGTCTTCTTTAACAATATTAAATCTTCTAGACTATAAACATGAGATGCCTTTCCATTTATTTAACTCTATAATTTCTTTCTATGAGGTTTTGTAATTTTTGATAGATAAGTCTTGTACTTGTTTTGTTAAATTTATTTCTCTATGTTTTATTATTTTTGTTATTGTGAATTGAACTTTTTAAAATTTTTTACTTAAACTCAATTTAATTAACATATACTGTATTATTAGTTTCAGAGGTAGAATTTAGTGATTCATTAGTTGCATACAATACCCAGTGCTCATTACTTCAAGTGCCCTCCTTAATGCCCATCAACCCAGTTACCCCAGTCTCTCACCCATCCCGTCTCTAGCAACCCTCAGTTTGTTTCCTATAGTTAAGAGTCTCTTATGGTTTGCTTTCTTAAGTTTATTTTTGTGTTATCCATTGCTAGTGTATATAAATAAAAATATATTTTTTAAAGATTTTATTTATTTATTTGAGAGAGAGAGAATGAGAGAGAGAGCACATGAGAGGGGGGAGGGTCAGAGGGAGAAGCAGACTCCCTGCCGAGCAGGGAGCCCGATGTGGGACTCGATCCAGGGACTTCAGGATCATGACCTGAGCCGAAGGCAGTCGCTTAACCAACTGAGCCACCCAGGCGCCCAATAAAAATATTTTTATATTGAACTTTGCATGGGAACCTTGTTGAACTCATTTAATAGTTTATAGCGTGTTCCTTAGGATTTTCTACATATGAGATTATGTCATCCACAAGTAAAGATAATTTTATTTATTTTTTTGCAACCTGGATACTTCTATATTATATTCTTGTCTAATTGCCCAGTCAAATGTTGAATAAAAGTGGAGGGAACACACATCCTGTTCCTCATCTCAGATGAAGAACATTCAGTTTCACTGTTGAGAATGATAGCTATGGGCTTTTCTTACATGCCGTATCAGGTGGAAGAAATTCCCTCCTGTTGCTAGTTTACTTATCCTTTTATCATGAAAAGGTGTTGGATTTTGTCAAATGCTTTTTCTGTATATTTTGAGATTATCAAATGTTTTTTGTCCTTTATTGTATTAAAATGGTTTATTGCAATGATTGATTTTCAGATGTTAAACTCACTTGACATTCCTGGGACAAATCCTATCTGATCACAGTGTATAATCATTTTTATATGTTGCTGGAATTGTTTTGCTCTTATGTTGAGGACTTCTGCATCTATATTCATAAATGATATTGCTCTGTAGTTTCTCTTGATAATTTATAGTTCAATTTATATAGATCCATTTTCCTCTCTGATCACTAATCAAAAAATATTTTATGAGTGTGCATCTTTTAATCTAGCATTAATCTTATGCTTGCTTTTAATATGCTATGCTTCTTTATTTCACACATTTTCTCTAATGAATGTCATTTTATTTGAGTCAATCAACAACAGTAACATTTGTCATTACTTCTTCTTTTCCTTCATTTCCAATAGAAATAAAATTTTCCGAGTTTATAGTGCACAGCATGCTCTTTTCCATGTATCAAAACTATTGGATTTTCCCCTGTATCATGTTATGGCAGTACAAATTAGATGATACTCGGCATCCTGATTTTCTCTTCTTAAAGAATGGCTTTCTCCAAACAGTAGAGCAATCAAAATAGTCTCTTTCTCCATATGCTATCTCTCTTGCTTCTAATATTGAATTCCTCTCCACTGTCACTGAATTCTATGCATTATTTTAAGCCGTAGTACAAGACAGGTACTAAAATCTCTTTTCTTCTGAAGAGCTGAAATATATCTACTTCCTCAGTCCTCTTGATCCAGTAGTTTCCACTAAAACTTTACTCACTAAGCATCAACTTCATTGTGATCTAAGGGATTATGATATAGGAGGAACATAAAGTTGCAGTCTACATGAAATTTCTTTTACAGTACACAAGAGAAGACACCTCAAAAGCTGGGCCTTCACAAGGAGAATATTCCAGGTTACTGTCCATCCACTACTGAGTTGGATCTCTTGTGATCAAGTTGTATCACACATCTCTCTGTAAATCTCTCCTATGACACTTGTTACCCTGCCCTCAGGAAATGCGCACCATTCCACAAGAAAATCTGTCACTTCTTACTTTCTTTCTGATTCCTCAGTCTCAAACAATATCAGATGATTAAACCACATGGAAATTAATATTCCAAATCTGTTATACTGTCAATGTAATATGGACTCTAGTCCATGTATCTATTCTAACTTTCACTTACAGGAGTTATTAATTTCTTGCTTCCCTTATTAGGTGACTTATGAAGCAAAGACAATCTCTTAAAAAAAATTTTTTTTTCACTCTGGGACAACATGCCATTGATAACTATTAAGTAAGTCACTCATAAATTTGTCCCTTCAGGAATAATGAAACACTATTACTGTGGTAAGAAGCATTGCCTGGAATGGCCAAGAAAGAGCTTTTCTGTTACCCAGGTGTTATGCTTACTGGTTCAATTTATTTTGATTCAGGAATTTATTCTGGTAGGAACTGTTTCATTTGGAACTTCAACCCCACTTGGGTCTGTTGGTTGGGCTTTATGGTGTCCTGATTGTCATCAGAATTGGCGGTGTCCAGTATGAAGAGTCAAAGTTACTCCTTTACACTTTCTAGCTTATTAGGTACTTTCCTGAGTCCTTACAATAATCATGTGAGAGATGTCCAAAGAATTATTTATTTTCCCATTAACACAGAAACTAAAGCTTAGAGAGGTCATAAATACATGTTCTAGTGAAACCAGAACTTCAATGTAATACTTTTGATTCATTCCCAAGCAAGTTACTTCCTAGTATACGTCAGATGCTTATTGTGATGATAATGGTATTTGGATGGTGTCAATTTTCTAAATATGCATCTGTTAAAGAAAAAAGTTTGTGGTACATAAATTTAGGAAAGCTGAGTTAAACAGAGACACCCACTTTTACTATGAACTACTCAGAACCCTTAACATAATCATATCCATCATAAAGCTAAAGGAAGGAGATATAGTGTGAGGGTTTCTCAAACTTATTTATGCAAGAATGACTTTTTGCCTAGTTGATCTCATGAACAAATTGTCTGAGAAAAAACTTTTTTTTTTTTCAAACACTGCCCTAAGATATTTATTTGAAACTATTAATGGGTTTCTTCCTTTAGTTTCAGTTCTTCTTCCAATTCAGTGTGTTGTCTTTTGAAATTGATGAAGTATGTCTTTGGGGTTTTTTCATCCTCCCTTCAGTTGCTCTCTCCATTCTCCTGTGCCTTAGCAACCCATTTATTAGTTCAGACCATATTCTTTATTTCATCCTTTTCATATCTTGATCTCAGTCTCCCAAAATGTTTGTTGATTTTCAGAAATTAACCTTAGGTGTTTAATCTCCTACCCATATCTGCATTTTAATAGAGAATTTTTTTGGAGAGTGAAAATAATTCAGCCTGCAAGGAATGAATTCTAATGTGGCATTTCAGGCACACTATCAAATGGTGGGGAAATGGCTTTTGAACAGGGAACCCTGTTTATGCCTATAAAACCACACTCCCTTGGGCAATTTTGAAGGCTAGCTGGTGATGAAGTTCAGTCTGTGATTCACTTTAATGCCTATTGAAGATCAGAGATGTGGGGCACTTTGAAGTGTGTTCAGTCAAGAAAATTGGATTGGGAATGTAATGAGTTGTGGATAAAATCTCAGAGGCCATGAACTACACATTTCTAGACTGGATGATTGAGGTATGGAAAAAACTGCAGAGTCCTATTATGTAGTCTTATATGAAAATCATGTCTATTACTCTTCAATTTTATGATAAAATAGGATGAAGGCAACAAGTTTTAGTTATTTTTTGTTTCTTTGCCTATTGACTTATTTGTTTCCTGGTAATCAATTCTCTGTCCTGAGAACTGTAAAACTCTGTCCTGTAAAACTAACAGTAGCCTCCACTCACAGTCTAAATTCAATAATTGTTGAAATTTTCTATAGCATATTTTTTCCTGAAGATTTTGTACTGTTAAAATGATTGTGATTTTATTCAACCAAGGTATTATGCAGAACTCACATTTCACAAATGAGGAAACAACCTTCCTTTAGAAAAGGCGCTAACCAGAGAATTAAGAGCACTTTATAGATACTTTTAACTCAAGAGTTGTAAGAAAGCTACCAAAACACTCACAATAATCAAGATAAACTCAAAATATACCTGCCAGTATGCAAATTGTTATTTATCTTTATAAGAAGATAAATCTGTAACCCAGAAAGTTTTACTAATTTGTGCAAGTAAAAGAAAAGTTCAGAAATTTCTCTGGTTAGTTGGGAATTTGATTACTGAAAAAGATCAGGAAAAAATTCAAATGTGGTCTGTTGTTCTCTATATCTAAGATAAGACATCGATGAGAACTTTAAAGATATAATATATGGCTATACCACAAGTCTGATATTAAATACACTCAAAATCATACCATTTATCTACATGTTAACTCTGTTCAAATTTTATGTCCCAAGGGTCCTTGTACTTTAGGTCATAATGGTGTTTGTAATTCTATGCCAGTCTTATTTTATTTTATTTTTTAAATTTTATCTCCAGTATTGTTAATATACAGTGTTATTATTAGTTGCAGGTGTACAATGTAGTGATTCAACACTTCCATACAACACCCAGTGCTCATCACAACAGCACTCTTAATCCCCTTTACCTATTTCACCCATCCCCCATCCACTTCCCTTCTGGTAACCATCAGTTTGTTCTCTGTAGTTAAGAGTCTGTTTCTTGATTTGCCTCCCTCTTTCACCTTCTCTTTTTTTCTCTGTTCATATGTTTTGTTTCTTAAATTCCACATATGAGTAAAATCATATGGTATTTGTCTTTCCCTGACTGACTTATTTCACTTAGTATAATACCCTCTAGCTCCAACCATGTTGTTGCAAATGGCAAGATTTCATTGTTTTTTATGGCTGAGTAATATTCCATTGTATATATACACCACATTTTCTTTATCCTTTCATCTGTCAGTGGACCCTCAGGCTGCTTCCATAATTTGGTTATTGTAAATAATGCTGCTATAAACATAGGGGTGCATGTATCCCTTTGTATTATTTTTTTTATATTTTTGGGGTAAACACCCACCAGTATGAATACTGGATCACAAGGTAGTTCTATTTTTGAGTTTTTGAGGAACCTCCATGCTGTTTTCCACAGTGGCTGCACTAGTTTGCATTCTCACTAACACTACTTGAGGGTTCCTTTTTCTCCACATCCTTGTCAACACTTGTCATTTCTTGTGCTTTAGATTTTAGCCATTCTAACAAGTATCAAATAATATGTCATTGTAGTTTTGATTTGCATTTCCTTGATGATGAGAGATGCTGAGCAGTTTTTTATGTGCCCTTTGACCATCTGGATGTCTTCTTTGGAGAAATGTGTGTTCATGTCTTCTGCATACTTTTTAATTGGATTGTTTATTTTTTGGGTATTGAGTTGTATCACTTCTTTATATGTTTTGAATACTGACCCTTTATCAGATATGTCATTTGCAAATATCATCTCCCATTCTGTAGGCTGCCTTTTAGTTTTGTTGATTATTTCCTTCACTGTGCAGGAGCTTTTTATTTTGATCTAGTCCCAGTGGTTTATTTTTGCTTTTATTTCACTTGCCTCAGGAGATATATCTAGAAAAATGTTGCTATGTCTAATGTCAGAGAAATTGCTGCTTGTGCTCTCTTCTAGGATTTTTGTGGTTTCAGGTCTCACATTTAGGTCTTTAATCCATTTTGAATTTATTTTTGTGTATGGTGTCAGAAAGTGGTCCAGGTTCATTCTTTTGCTTGTGGCTGTCCAGTTCTCCCAATACCATTTGTT
Source organism: Mirounga leonina (assembly GCF_011800145.1). Lineage (NCBI taxonomy): Eukaryota > Metazoa > Chordata > Mammalia > Carnivora > Phocidae > Mirounga > Mirounga leonina. Next base: position 12,576,908 of record NW_023270453.1, read on the forward strand.
GGAGAGACTGTCTTTTTCCCATTGCACATTCTTGTCTCTTTTGTTGAGGATTAGTTAACCATATAAATTTGGGTTTATTTCTGGGTTTTCTCTTCTGCTCCATTGATCTGTATGTCTGTTTTTGTGCCAGTACCATACTGTTTTAATTATTATAGCTTTTTAGTATAACTTGAAGTCTGGAATTGTGATATATCCAGTTTTGTTTTTCTTTTTCAAGATTGCTTTGGCTATTAGGGGTCTTTTGTGGTCCCATATAAATTTTAAGAATGTTTGTTCTAGTTCTGTGAAAAATGCTCTTAGTATTTTGATAGGGATTTCATTAAATATGTAGATTGTTTTAGGTAGTATAAACATTTCACAGTATTTGTTCTTATAATCCATGAGCGTGGAATGTCTTTCCATTTCTTTGTGTCATCTTTAATTTCTTTCATCAGTGTTTTATAGTTCTCAGAGTACAGGTCTTTCACTTTGTTGGTTAAGTTTATTCCTTGATATTTTATTATTTTTGGTTGAACTGTAAATGAGATTGTTTTCTTTTTTTTTTTTAAAAGATTTTATTTATTTATTTGACAGAGAGAGACACAGTGAGAGAGGGAACACAAGCAGGGGGAGTGGGAGAGGGAGAAGCAGGCTTCCCACGGAGCAGGACCCTGGGATCATGACTCGAGCCGAAGGCAGGCGCCCAACGACTGAGCCACCCAGGTGCCCCCCCCTTTTTTTTTTAAGATTTTATATATTTAGAGTGTGTGTCAGCAGGGATATGGGGAGACATAGGGAAAGGGAAAGAGAGAATCTCAAGCATGGAGTCCAAGTCAGGGCTTGACCTCACAACCCCAAGATCATGGCCCTAGCTGAAATCAAGAGTTGGATTCTTAACTGACTGAGCCTCCCAGGCACACCAAGATTGTTTTCTTAATTTCTCTTCCTGCTGCTACATTATTGATGTATAAAAATACAACAGATTTCTGTGTATTGATTTTGTATTCTGCAACTTTACTGAATTCATTTTCAGTTCTAGTAGTTTTTTGGTGGAGTCTTTGGGTTTTCTATATAGAGTATCATGTCATCTTCAAAGTCATCAATACTGAAAATTTTACTTTTTCCTTACCAATTTGCATGTCTTTTATTTCTTCTTCTTTTTTGATTGCTGTGGCTAGGACTTCCATTACTATGTGAAATAACAGTGGTAAGAATGGACATCCCTGTCTTGTTCCTGATGTTGGGGGGAAAAGCTCTCAGTTTCTCCCCATTGTGGATGATATTAACTGTAGGGTTTTTGTTTTGTTTTGTTTTTGTTTTGTATATGCCCTTTATGATGTTGAGGTATTTTTTCTCTATCCCTACTTTGTTGAGGGTTTTTATTATGAATGGATGTTGTACTTTGACAAATATTTTTTATCTATTGAAATGATCATATGGTTTCTATCCTTTCTCTTGTTGTTGTATCACATTGATTGATTTGTGAATATTGAACCAGCTTTGCATCCCAAGAATAACTCCCACTTGACTGTGATGAATGACTTTTTTTAATGTATTGTTGGTTTTGGTTTGCTAGTATTATTTTGAGAATTTTTGCATCTATGTTCATCATAGATATTGGCCTTTAGTTCTCTTTTTTTTTTTTTTTTTTTGTAGTGTCTTTATCTGGCCTTGGCATCAGGGTAATGCTGGCCTCATAGAATGGACTTGAAAGCTTTCCTTTCTCTTGTATTTTTTGGAATAGTTTGAAAATAATTGGGATTAACTCTTCTCTAAATGTTTGGTAGAATTCACCTGTGAAGCCGTCTGGTCCTGGACTTTTGTTGGTTGGGAGTTTTTTGATTACTGATTCAATTTCATTGCTGCTAATTGGTTTGTTCAAATTTTCTATTTCTTCCTGCTTTGGTTCTGTTAGGACACCAGTCTTATTTTAAAATGTGACTACATTTGTTACCTTGTCTGTATCTTCACAATTAGAATCGTATATTCCAATATGTCTCTGTGTGGTATCCCTCATTTGCTTATAGTTTTCAGCTGAGGCCATTTCACCACATTTTTCCTCATTCCTCTGGCCTTTTGTGGTTTCCTTCCAAAGAGTTTAAATTCATAGTAAACTCATGGGGCCATATATTCCACCTTGATCCAGTCATGTAGTTACCATTGTCTTCAGCAGAATTCCACAAGAGGATCTAGGTCAACATTGGCCCTTAGAAGAATTCATAAATGGACTGGCATGTCCATAAATGGACTGGTATAGAGAACCCCATTAGGAACAGTGATAGAGACATTAGTAGAGACAGACAGGAGGGAACATCAATGGGATTTTCTTCCCTTAGATGTGACTAAAACAAGAACTGAACCAAACTGCCTATTTCTTTTATTTTATTTATTTATTTGAGAGAGAGAGAATGAGAGACAGAGAGCATGAGAGGGAGGAGGGTCAGAGGGAGAAGCAGACTCCCTGCCGAGCAAGGAGCCCGATGCGGCACTCGATCCCGGGACTCCAGGATCATGACCTGAGCCGAAGGCAGTCGCTTAACCAACTGAGCCACCCAGGCGCCCCCAAACTGCCTATTTCTTGCTTTAAGGAATGTTAGCAGCAGAATGGGAAAGATTTGAAAGAATTTCTCAGCTGCAAAATTTCACTCTAGGGACTATGTCTTTGCGTAGGCTCCAGCTACTTAAATTGAAAATGAAATTAAGCATTTTCAGAGACTTTTCAATTCCTCCCCTGCCAGCAGATCCCAAATCGCCTGCACTAGCACATGAGGAGCTTGGTAGAATATGGCCTTGAAAAGACCTACCCTCCCCCCCCCCAAACCTAGTGGCTATTTATTATATTTCATTCAAGGCTGTCATATACTCTCTCCACTGTGACATAATTTGGAGGCTTATTTTTTTAATACCTTAAATTGGACTGATAGTGAGAACAATGACTCAGCTGAAATTTCTGACAATTTCAGATACAATGTGTGTAATTGATAAGCCAACTCAACAAAGGACTTCTTGAGAGGTTTGGGATCAGGTTCAAACACTGTATTATTCTAAAAACTCACATGTTAGTGTACCCTAGCTTCCATCTGTGTTTCCAACACAATGATCCCATTTAAGAATTCTTCAGACTCTTTTGTGGTTCTTTCATAATAATGGCATAAGAGCTAAAGAGTTGACTAGTGATGTGTTTCCCATAAATCTATATAAAGTAAATGTTTTAAGAGATGTAAACTATATCTTAATTTTCTCTTCTTGATAAATAAGATAAAAATTAGCAAGCAGATAATCTTTATCTACAAGATATACATGTCTTGTGGGCAGGCACATTTCTTCCTAATTGTTTCCCATTATACTTAGAATAAAATCCTGATACTCTACTGTGTTTTAAATGAGTTGTCTCACTTAAAATGGTTCCTTGCAACCTCATTCTTTACACTTTCCTCCTTCCTCAACCCACTGCAGTTATTTTAACCAACTTGCTTGTTACTCCTCAGTTATGCCAAGCATTTTCCTGACATGGGTCCCATGGCCCCATTCACTTCTCTTGGATCCTACTCAAATATTTCACCAGAAGGATCTTCTGTCAGCACACAGTCTAGAGAAGGTTATTCTTACCAACCTTTTATCCTACCCACTTTTTGAAGTAAAGTGATCAGCGCTGAGAAGATATGTGTCCTTTCTGTGAGCTCTCTGCCTAGACCAGTAATTGGCACATAGGGGGTGCTTAATAAATAACTGTAGAATGAACATTAACAAATTGGTTTAGTCATCATCCCACTATTTCACAATCTAGATTTGCTAATGATTTTCTTATGACTAGACTTAGGTTGGACATGGGGGGGCAATTATTATATCAGTGACAACATGTATATTTTCTGTTACTTTACATCAGAAGACATTATATCAGTCTGTCCCAATGATTAAGGTGGTGACTGCCAGAATACTCATGTAAAAAGTTCTCTTTTGTCTTTGTGATTAACAAATAGTTAATGGAGTGATACATGGAGATGATGTGAATATTTTGTCCCTTAATCATCGTCCCCCCAAAAATTCAATATCTTTTGATGGCACTTGCCAAAAGCCTTTATAGTCATGGTTGAAAAGAGTGTTTTGTACAGTTTTGTTTTGTTTGTTTGTTTGTTTTAACCTTCATTCCTTCTCACATTTTTCTGTAAAGAAGAGCCTTCTCTCTCCATCTTGTTTTCTTTTTTTTCCCCTTTTCCTTTATTTTTTTTTGTGAGTATTGTTATAGATTTATGGATTCTTTTACAGTCAGTATATTTTAATCCATTGTAAGATTTATTTTCAGTGCTTTTCCTTGTCTAAATTTGGCCAATAAGAATGTCTCCTCCTGATATATCCAAATTAATGTATTCATTCCCTTTTTTCTCCCCTCTTCCTTTCTTGGACAACTAGATGTTGCAGTCAGTACCATCTGGCCTGCACCTGCATCAGCCATTTGTTCATGGGGCTCTGGTTGCCTTAAGTGGAGAATGGTATTTAGAAACCAAGCTCTGAAAACTTATTGTGACTGTTGTACTGAACTGTTCTGCTCCTAGGCAACTTAACTGAATGAGCTAGGGAATGTATACATAAGATTATAAGGAAAATTCCAATTCAAATCCAGCACTACAGAGTTTTCTCCTTATCTTCCCCAATTCTTCCATACTCTTACCTTGATTCCCAGTGACAATCCTGGCTTGACATATATTTACTCATTTGCTCAATTCTAAAATTTATACAGAATTACTAGAGCATTTCAATACTACCATGAACTAAGAGAAATTCAGTTTTTTATTTCAGTTATTTTTTTCTTAGGATATGTTCCACTAAATTTGTACAGTTAGTGTACTCTGATCAAAAATTATATTTTTCTGTGCAGCTTATATTTTATATAAGGCAGTGTTCCTTCATTTTTGTTTATAGTCATATTTAGGGTTTGCATTTTCATTCTTTTTACTTAATTTCATTTTTTTGTATATAAAACTTGGTTCATATAATATGGATAGGTTCACATAATATGGATAAGTTCACTTGTTTACTCAGGAAGTCATACTTCTGTCTTCCTTTCCTTCCACCATTCTCAATTCCCTCCACCCCACTGTTAAAATGATTAAAGAAGACAATTTAGATGATACAAACAAACTTCATTTAATGCTTCATTAATCAGACAGTCCCCATTCAGAGAAGAATGGAGCAGAAGGTAAGTAACTTAAAAAAAAAAAAGATTTATTTATTTATTTGAGAGAGAGAGAAGAGAAAGAGATAACATGCAGGTGGGGGGGAAAGGGAGAGGGTGAGAGAGAATCTCAAGCAGATTCCCTGCTAAGTGCAGAGCCTGACTTGGGGCCCCACTCCAGGCTGGATCTCATGTCCTGAGATCATGATCTGAGCCAAAATCAAGAGTTGGACACTTAACCAACTGAGCCACACAGGCACCCCAGAAGGCAAGAAACTTTTATAGGATAAAGAATAAAAACAGGAGGAGAAAAAGAGAAAATATACAATTGGCTGGGGCCATATAGTCAACCTTTTTGGAGTGAGAAGGCCCAGAGTTGTGTGAGGAGTGGCTGACAGGATTTACTGTTTCTGGTCAAGTGGATCATTTACAGGGACATGAAGGTTATCTAAGTTTCAGTTTGCTGACATGACACCCCAGTCAGGAGCAGCTCCATCTTGGGTCTTGAAAGTTATTTTGACAACTAAATAATAGAAATACTAGAAAAATGAATGTAATAAAATATGAGCTAGTTGTTTAACCAGTGTTCTAATGAAAGACCTATCCAATGCACTCAGATAAATATTTATTACATGTTTGTCTGTGACCACTGTAGCAAGCTTATACTGTTATAAGTATTGGTTAAATCATGGCAGGCTGTCAACAGCTAAGATATCATTATTAATATCATTATTAATGATCTTGTCTCTCCTGTTATAATTCAGTAGAACAATCAAGAAGTATAGATGAAACTGTTCAAGTAGATGGATGTCAAAAATGTGTTCAGCCCTCATTTCATTGACATTAAGGCAGTTTGAAAGCACGACTGCTTAACAGGTTGCTAGTTTACTTTGGAATTTAGTGCTTCAGGATAACGCACTCTGTTAACATCCCAATGCAAAGCCTTCTTGATATATGCCCTACCTGTTTACTCTTCATCATTCAGCATCCAGTGGATAATGCAATTCTTAAACAGCAGTATCTTGGGACATGTGTCTTCTTGGTCATTTCTGACAAAAGCCTTAGGAAGGCTGTCGTGTGCTTATGGTAGATTTCTTTTTTCTCATTTTCAAGTTTATATTCAAATCATGTTTCTACAAATAGCTCATAGTTATTACCATCTCTTTATGTATATGATCAAAGATACAGTGATTTGTATACCATAATACCAAGGATTTTGATTGAATTCCTCTATAGTGGGAGAAAATACTCATTGGTAGATGATTTTTAAAATATTTGATAATTAAATAAATATTTTGAAATGTGCTTCTAAGAAGTTCATTCATTCTCTTCCTAATATGGTTCTAAAAATCTTTAAATAAAACATAACATACAATTTGCTTTTCATGTTGTTGGAAAAGATTTGGAAATAAATGGTAAAGGTTTTTAGAATGAGAACTGCCTTTTTAATAGCTACCAGATTCCGGACACTCTACTATCATAGCAATGGTTAAAAGAAAGGGAAATAAATTTGTAAACAAAAGATCACTCTCCTATATCTTTTATGGAATATGAAATGTTATAACATTAAGGAGGGAAATATTGCAATAATAACAAAACTGCCTACACATTTGCAGTCAACAATACAATTCCTAGCCATTTACATGGGAGAAAAACATTCAATAAGACAAAGCTATATATGCACAAGGTTTTTATTGCAGTAATTTTGTAGTAGAAATGTATAAGAAATAACCCCAATATTCAACTAAGAGAGGTTGAAGAAAATACAAAGGTATATTACAGAGTAATAAGCAGCTTAAAGATTGATAAATATCTCTATGAACTGAACTAGTATGGATATATATATATTTTTTATAAAGATTTTATTTATTTATTTGACAGAGAGATAGACAGAAGAGCACAAGCAGAGGGAGTGGCAGAGGGAGAGGGAGAAGCAGGCTCTGCACTGAGCAGGGAACCCGATGCGGGACTCGATCCCAGGACCCTGAGATCATGACCTGAGCTGAAGGCAGACGCTTAACCATCTGAGCCACCCAGGCGCCCGCTAGTATGGATATATTTTAAGAAATCAAAACAATGTAAAATCTAGGTTTAATAATAGGAGGAAGTAAGATATGCATGTACTGAATGGAGCACTGGATGTTATACGCAAACAGTGAATCATGGAACACTACATCAAAAACTAATGATGTATGGTGATTAACATAACATAAAAAAAGCATTAAAAAAAAAGACTATATTTATGAATTTGAAAAACAGACAAACAGATCTCAACAGGTAAACCAGAAGCTATTGAAAATGGTTACCTGGTATTGAAATAACTTTCTAGGTCCAAGATGGAGCCACTCTTGCCCAGCATGCTGTATCAGGAAATTAAAATAAATAACTTATGTGTCCTTGTAAATACTCTGCTTGACCAGAAACACAATAAATCCAGCCAGCCCATCCCCAATGCCAGGCTAACTCTGGGCCTTCTCACTGTAAACAAGGTTAACTGTGTGGCCCCAGTCAATCAGATATTTCCTATTTTTCTCTTCCTTTTTCTTTATTCTTTATCCTATAAAAGTTTCTTGCTTCTGCCCATTTGGCATTTCTCTAAATTAAGACTGTCGGCTTCATGAAGTGTTAACTAAACTTTTCATCACCTAAATGTCTCCTGTGATCATATTTTAACAGTTTTTGGTGATGAGGATGGGGTCCGAAGCTGACTGCTAATGGCCTATAAGACAATGAGATGCACCTGGGAGAACCCTGCTGAAACCTTTAAGTTCACTGGTCCTCTTATTACCAAAAGCCCTGGGTAAGTCACTCTCAGATTTGAGCTCTACTCCCTTGTATGCAGCTCTTGAATCCACAAGTTCTATTTTGTTTAAATAGATATATGAAAGATCAATAGATCGATAGATAATGTTAAATGGTGGATATTCAACTAGATCATTTCCAAATAAGATTAAAACAGGAAACATTAATTACTGAAAAGTTCATCCACTTTTGGCTTCCTTTTAGAGGAACTAAAGATATTTGGGTCTATTAGTATACATGTTTTGTGCCACATTGAAAAATTTACTATGAAGAAGAATATACTTTTAGAAATTATGAAAGGTATTTATAAACTGGCCAATCCACAATTGCTTCCTTTTAAGTTTTCACTAGGAATTAAGGCTTCTAAGGGTTAAGAATGCTAATTAATATATGTAATTAAAATTACTAGAAATTATAAGAGAAACATCTCTATGGAAAGTAGCATGTGTTTTTGTAAGAAAATATATGCGATATAGAGATGTGTTTTGTTAAGGGAAAAAGGGAATAATTTTGTCCTAAAATAACTGATTTTTTCTGAATGAGAAAAATGAAAAAGTAGGATAAAATATAAATAAATATTTAAAAATGTAGGTTTATAGAAAATGAATCTTGAGAAAGGATTTTTATGTGTGGTCAAGCTGCCTAAGATTGGAATTGATTTATTTTTTAATGAGTTTTAATATAAAAAAATACACTTGTGCAAAATTAGAATTTGATTTTTCTTTGTTAAAATGACAGAGGTTTTTTTGTTTTGTTTTTTTGTTTTGTTTTTTAGATTATTGGACTGTTCTTAATAAGAAATTGTAAACAAAGGATTTTCTTTACCTTTTAAATAATTTGCCTATAAAGCAAAGGTTTTGTGTCTCACCAAAATAATTTGCTGTACTTCACATCATCTTTATCAGATCTTTGATTACTTAAGAAAATATAGCCTTCTAAGTAATAAAAGAGCTAATTTTTTTTTTTTAACCATGGAACTTATCTGTATTTGCCTTTGAAGTCTTTGTCACTTCAGTTAAATGCATATATTTGACTTCCCAAAATTCAAATTCCAAATGAAGTCTTCTTTGAACAAACTTTGGAGTTTTCCAGACAGTCTCTAGAACATCTCAAAAGATTTGTTCTGTCTTCTTGTAAAAATTAAAATGTTAACCCAATTAGGCTTATTTGGCATGTTAAATTACATGGGAAGCGTTGTCAAATCAGAAGTGATACTAAATGTTCTTAAGCTTATATCTGTATGGGTATATGTTATTAATAGAAGTGTTCCAGAAATTATATGCAGTTCTTAAAAATCTGACATATCTTGGTATAATGTTACAAGTCATAATTCCAATTATTATCTTAAAATGTTTTATGTCACAGAAATAGCCAAAATTTCCTTGTCAATTCCATTATAATGAACTCTCACATGATCTTTAGCAATGGGCATTTTTAAGTCTTTTGTCATATATAGACAGGTATTGTTTTACTCTGATGCTTTTGCAAAAGTGAGATTCTTGGAATGGATCCTACCAAGAACTCTCAATTGCTGACACTGCTGTCAAATTACAAGGTGTTGAACCTTGGGTGCATATTTTGCAAGAAGCCTTCATTTGACATCTGGTCTTGTATAAACACAGGAGACCTCAAAATCAAATTAACTAGGAAGAGAAATACCCAGCACTGAGGTAGACTGTTAGTCTCAAGATGGGGGATCAAGAACATTCTTTCCATTCCTCCTTACCTCTCTGACCATCCTTTTTCTAGTACTTACACCATGAAGGTCTTTATGATTCTTCGCCCATCTTCTTCCTTGTCCTTGTCTGAAGAGATAATTCATGTATCTTGGGCCATTGCAAAGGAGAATAATTCAACCTCCATCTGACTGTTGGCTTCGCCGTGATGCTGGTGATCTGTAGTCCCTTTGGCCTATGACAAATTTCTCCCTGATTTCCAGTGTCTCATTTTCTCTAGAACAATCTGACTGAATAAACACCTCTGGGGAAGTGGAAACGTAGTTACATGAAATACACAAATAGGCCACTGGCTTTAAGAAGCTTCCCCCTCTTTGGGATTATTTCTTGACTTAATTGATTCTAGCTAATTTGGGTTATGGGGACCCTGACTCAGGAGCACTCTTCAAATCACAGGCATTATTTTGTTGCTAATAATTTTAACTGTCTCCCTGATATGCTGCTTTGTCTCTTTAAATGCATGTGGGTATCCATTAACCAACCAACAGATGGCCTCTCTTCAACTGGAATGACAAAAGAGAAGAGAACGTAACCAGGTCCAATAATACAAGTCTGACATTTTCTCCTGAGAACAGTACACTGAGATCTGAAACGCAATGGTTACTGAGAGTCATGCTAAGACCAACATTTTGATCAAACCTCTTGAATAGTCAAGAATGATCAAAACAAGGGGCACCTGGGTGGCTGTTGGTTGAGCATCCAACTCTTGTTTTTGGCTCAGGTCATGATCTCAGGGTCTTGAGATTGAGCACCACTTTGGGCTCTATGCTTAGCGCATAATCCCTCTGCTCCTCACCTCCCCCAAATAAATAAATAAATAAATAAATATCTTTAAAAAAAATCAAAATGGGGGGACTCTTAAAATAACTTTCAAGGTGAGCTTCCTGCACCAGATAAACATATCACAAACGGGACTTAGATTTGTGTCCCTGTAAATGCTCCACTTAAGCAAACATTCAGTATAACCAGCCAGCCAATCCCCAAATACCAAGCTAACCTTCCTACCCCAAACAGGTCAACTCTGTGGCCCCAGACAATCAGATATTTTCTATTTTTCTCTTCCTTGTATTTTATTCTTTATCCTATAAAAGCTTCCAGCCTTCCACCCTAGTTTGCAGTTCTCTGCATGGAGACTGTCTGCTTCATGAAGTGTTAAATAAAGTTTGTATCACCTAAATTGTCTTCTCTAATCATGTTTTAACAATGTTAATGCACTTTAAAACCTACATTCAAATACTAATTGACAGTGCATATTCTTAGGGAACACTATTATTCATGTCGGTTTAATTCACAGCCAACCAGGTGGTGCAAATTCAGATTATATGTTCAATTACTTTAGTATGTAGTTTGTCTTCAGTACCTGTCATCTACCGAATGTTTCTTTGTTTTATATGTGTAATGAATTTTGGGGACAATTATGTTGTCATGAATCACCATGATATCTACCTTACCAAATATGTTTTGTCTGTATTCTGTCACCTAACAAATTAAATTAAAACTTTCAACTAAAATGAAATTATTATAAAAGTAAATGCCTTGAGACTAATTTACATTTTTCTGTCAATAATTACACAATTTAAATTTGAGGACTGGGGCAAAGTTTGCCATATTAAGTAAATCCCCAAGTCATGCTAGTGGGCACAACATAAAGGAAAAGTAACAAAATACAAGTTACATTTCCCTCCATCTTTTTAAAGGTACTCTTGTTTTGGATAGTAAAAGTCCCATTTTTTTTCATGAAAATCTTTATTAAAAGAAACAAAAGATAATTTCCATCACAATTTCCCTCCAAAAATACAGCCTTCAATCATATGTTATCACATATTTTAGCTATCAATTCATGTCTTGGAAATAAGGTTTCACAATATTCTATTTCTATGGAAAATTTCACTGTATATTTTGTGATTGGTTTACTATACCTTTGCCAACAGCTCCCTCTATGTTTCATAACACAGATACTTATTGTTCATGCTCTGAAGAACTGTGGATGTACTGTTTGAGGAAAAACACTTTCAGAAAGGTGGTTCAGTATTATGCAGAACTTAGGACCATAGGTTTTTAGTAGCCTCTGTGGTAAAAACTCTGTCTTATTGTTTAAACTAGACTTTCATTACTAATTTTTTAGGGTTGATTCATTAAACTCTTTTTAAATTACATTGTGTACATACAATTATCTTAATGTAGAAAGAACTGGGCTTATATAGGCCAAAGTAATGTTGTAACATGTTAGACTAGTTTCTTTTTTTTTTAAGATTTTTTAAATTTATTTATTTGAGACAGAGAGAATGAGAGAGAGAGAGCACATGAGAGGGGGGAGGATCAGAGGCAGAAGCAGGCTCCCTGCTGAGCAGGGAGCCCGATGCGGGACTCGATCCAGGGACTCCAGGATCATGACCTGAGCCGAAGACAGTCGCTTAACCAACTGAGCCACCCTGGCGCCCTAGACTAGTTTCTTGTTACTTAAAATCATGTATATTGTCTGTTCATATCTGTGTTTCCCTACTAGGATAAAATTAAGCTGGCTTAGACTTTTGAAATGAAATATGATGAGAAGGAGAACATGCATGTTAATGAGAACAAAGAATATATATTAACAGGTGTAAAAGCTGACACAGCATGTATATTTTCTACTTCTGATCAAATGAAGAAATTATAAAAGGCTTGCCTTTGTGTGTGTGTGTGTGTGTGTGTGTGTGTGTGTGTGGTGGGGAGAATTCAGATTGTGATATGTAAAATACAGTTTCACAGTTGTTTCTGATTGTGTTCATGGGTGGCTGTCCATAACAATAAAACTGCCAAACCCTTTCCCTGCAATGACGTTAAGTAACCACCACTCTATTCTCTGATGAGCTAAGATGTGACTTAAGAATCTTTCTCAACAACTCTAGTCCTAACAGCCACAAAGTTTGATATTAAATAAAAGCTACTTTTCATTTCTGTTAATATTTCCCATTGGGCAATAAATATTAACCTTTTGCTGAAGGAACTATGCTGATTTTTTGATAAACTACTTTTAAGTTAAAAGTACAGTTATCATACTAGGTTTTTGGGTTTTTTTAATTTAAATTCCAGTTAGTAACATACAGTATAATATTAGTTTTGGGTATACAATTTAGTGATTCAGTACTTCCATACATCTCCAGGTGCTCATCACAAGTGCCCTCCTTAATCCCCATCGCCTGTTTCACCCTTCCTCCCCACCTACCTCCCCTCTGGTAAGCAGCAGTTACTTTATAGTTAAGAGTCTGTTTCCTGGTTTGTCTCTATCTCTCTTTTTTTCCCCTTATGATAATTTGTTTTGTTTCTTCAGCTCCACATATGAGTGAAATCATATGGTATAAGTTAAATAAAATAAGTCAGTCAGAGAAAGACAAATATCATACTAGTTTTTAAAATAGTTTTATACTAGAGTTGTTTTTTTCTAAAATTTTCAGTTTAAAGCTAATGAGGAGCTATTCTCATTAGTAACTTATGGCAAAGTTGAAATGCAAGCCAATTTGTCTGACTTCCAAGATGGTATTCTTAACCTTCCTATGACATATTCTCCTTTTTTTTCTTTTAAGTTGGCCTATAATGTATACCAACATTAATGAGAAAATATACTGTATACATTATATGTAAAATATATGGAGTACAGACATAAAATGACTCTATTTATTTATTTATTTTTATTATGTTCAGTTAGCCACTGTATAGTACATCATTAGTTTTTGATGTAGTGTTCAGTGATTCATTAATTACATACAACAACCAGTGCACATCACAACACGTGCCCTCCTTAATACCCATCACTCTCTTACCCCCCTCCATCCCCTCCCTTCTGAGACCCTTAATTCATTTCTTGGGGTCCATAGTCTCTCATAGTTCATCTCCCTCTCTGATTTCTCCCCCTTCAGACTTCCCTCCCTTCCCCTGTGGTCCTCCATGCTATTGCTTATGTTCCACATATGAGTGAAACCATATGATAATCGTCTTTCTCTGCTTGACTTACTTCACTTAGCACAATCCCATCCAGTTCCATCCATGCCAATGCAAATTGTGGGTATTCATCCTTTCTGATGGCTGAATAATATTCTATTATATATATGAACCACTCTTCTTTATCCATTCATCTGTTGAAGGGCATCTTGGCTCCTTCCACAGTTTGGCTATTGTGGATATAAATGCTATGAACATTGCGTGCATGTGCCCCTTCTTTTCACTACATCTGTATCTTTGGGGTAAATACCTAGTAGTGCAATAGCTGGATCATATGGTAGCTCTATTTTCAACTTTTTGAGGAACCTCCATACTGTTTTCCAGAGTGGCTGTACCAGCTTGCATTCCCACCAACAGTGTAAGAGGTTTCCCCTTTCTCCACATCCTCACCAACATTTGTTATTTCCTGTCTTGTTAATTTTTGCCATTCTAACTGGTATAAGATGGTATCTCATTGTGGTTTTGATTTGAATTTCCCTGATGGCTAATGATGTTGAGCATTTTTTCATATGTCTGTTAACCATTTGTATGTCTTCTTTGGAGAAGTGTCCATTCATGTCTTCTGCCCATTTTTTGACTGGGTTATTTGTTTTTTGAGTGTTGAGTTTGAGAAGTTCTTTATAGACCTATAGACAGCATGGTACTGGCACAAAAATAGACACATAGACCAATGGAACAGAATAGAGACTCCAGAAATGGACCCTCAACTCTATGGTCAACTAATCTTTGAAAAGCAGAAAAAAATATCCAATGGAAAAAAGACAGTCTCTTCAAGAAGTGGTGCTGGGAAAACTGGACAGGCACATGAAGAAGAATGAAATTGGACCATTCCCTTACACCATACACAAACATAAACTCAAAATGGATGAAAGATCTCAATGTGAGACAGGAATCCATCAAAATCCTAGAGGAGAACATAGGCAGTAACCTCTTAAACATCGGCCACAGTAACTTCTTTCAAGACACATCTCCAACAGCAAGGGAAACAAAAGAAAATATGAACTTTTGGGATTTCATCAAGATAAAAAGCTCCTGCACAGCAAAGGGAACAGTCAACAAAACTAAGAGGCAACCCATGGAATGGGAGAAGATATTTTCAAATGACATTACAGATAAAGGGCTGATGATATCCAAGATCTATAAAAAATGATTTTATTTATAAATTAAGCAAAACTGTATTAGACAAAATTACACCATGTGTATCAGTCAAAAAACCGATATCTCTAATATAAAAATGAGTCTTACAAGTGAAAAATCCACATTCAAGTACCCCATCAGTAAAACCAAGAAATAGGAACAAATAATACATAGAAGAGGAAATGTAAATGGCTTATCAGCAGAAAAATCTCACCAGTAGCTCAAAAACAACAAATAAATCTAAGAATGATACTGTATATTGCCTACCTACTGGAAAAACATTTCTAATAGATTTATAAAAACTTGTGTTTGTGAGAGTAGAATGTCAAGTAGAGATTACACATTGATAATGGAATTATATATTACATAAACCTGTGGGGAGGATTATATATACATTTTAACTCAATTCTATGTTTAATATATCAATTAATATACAAAAATGAAACATGTACCAAGATATACATTACAACTATATTTGCCTAGAAGAGACCCTTATTTGCTCTTGATGATTCTATTAGCAGTCATCTTTCTCAAAGTTAGGCTACCTAACAAATTCAAATTCTCGGGCTTATAAGAACAAATGCTTATTTTTTTTTAAGATTTATTTTTTTAGAGAAGTTTTAGGTTGACAGCAAAATTAAGAAGAAGTTATAGAATAACCTCTGCTTCTGCCTACATATACAGCTCGTTATCAACATCCCCACCAGAGTGGGGCATTTGTTAAAATTAATGAACCTACATTGGCACATCACAATCAGCCAAAAGTCTGTGGTTTACATTAGGGTTCATTCTTGGCAGTGGACATTCTAGGGGTTTGGACAAATGAATAATGTGATGTATTTATAATTACAGTATCATGCAGAGTATTTTCACTGCCCTAAAAATTACCTGTTCTCCACCTATTCATCTCTCCTCCATTCCAGCCTCTGAAAACCACTGATCTTTTACTATCTCCACAGATTTATTTTTCCCAGGATGACATCTAGTTGGAATCATACATTATGTCACCTTTTTTGAATTGGCTTCCTTCACTTAATAATATGCATTTGTGATTCCTCCATATCTTTTCTTGGCTTAATACTTCATGTCTTTTTGGTGCCGAATAACATTTCATTATCTCGATTAACCCCAGCTCATTTAATTCATCTACTTAACGACATCTTGGTTGCTTTCAAATGCTTATGTGTTGCTCACGGTTCATGAGGATAGTGGATAAACAACAGTTGTCCTGGGCTTTGTGGGCTTTCAGGACCGAAACCACATGATCTAGCATTTCAGAATCCAGGCTGGAAGAGTTGTCTCTGTCTGCACCATGCTGTTCTCATGCTTGAGGGGTGGAGCAAAAAGACTCCTTCTAAATCAGATAACAGAATTTAAATGTTTGCTTCCATGTGGCAAACATCATGTCCACTCGCAGGCCATTGGGCAAAGTCTCCCATGGCCAAGTAAAGCCATTGGATGGGAAAGCATGAAAGGAAAGGCAGACCAACATAATTGTAAACATATGTTACAATTTATCACTGTGATCTAGTTATAGTTGATCACATTTTTGTTACCCTATACTTTTTATATACTTTAAAAAATAATTCCAGTATTCAAGGAGGTAGTAAGCTAAAACACATGAACATTCATGAACACACACTCAGACTGAGTCAATAATCAATGATCAAGAGCCCATTTCCACTTCTACCATTACTAAAATGTTGAATAATAAATGTTTAGATGCCTGAAGAATGACCTTTTATTTGGATTATTGGTTGTATTATAGAGCTAGAGCAAGTGTTAAATGAAGTCCTAGCTTGGCCTTAATGGATGGAGACCTTGGAAGAAGAGTTTGTTTTATTTGTTTTTTGTTTGTCAGTTGCTTGGTTGTTGTTGTTGTTGTTGTTTTTTCCATGAATATTACCTCCCATGAATCTAGATTTGCATGGCAATTCTCAGCTTTAGTTACTTGCAGGTACATATTTCTTGGTAAGCTTTTTACCATTCATCAATCTTCAGTGTTAGACAACTTGCATATCCCCTTGAAAACTCAAACACATTTGTCTAAAACTGAAGTTTCAAATCTAAATAATGAATATAGAAACTTCTCAATGGTATTCTCGAATTAGTATTTTAAATTATATCATTTGTTACATTTTATTATCCATATATTTGTCTCACTGCCTTCTTGGACCAAGACCTATGACCTAAAAACTTAATCATGATTATAAAAGACCTATGGAAGATTTTAAACATGGATCAAATGGAGATTTGGACCAATTCAACATTATGAGCTCAGAATTTAATTAACTACAGAAAATACAAGTGGGAACAAAATACTTAACAATAAAGTAAAACTTTTGAAAGTATTGTTTTAAAGAAAAATAACAGGAAATGGAAATCTTTGGGAATATCAGTAAAGTAGGGACAGTATCTCTTTTCTGTTTTCCCTTATGTGGCTCCTGGTTTATTAACAAATTATAATCCATTTTTGCAAATATGTATAAGCTTTCTAATATGAATGTGAAAGAGAAATGATTGAGTGAAAAGATAAATTGGTTTCCCTAAAACATTAAAGTTTAATTTGACATTTATTGATCAGTAAAAACTAGCTAGGAAATTGTTTTGAAAATTAGAATAGTTTTGGAAATTGAATGGAATCATTATCTACCCCAACTGACTAGGTGCATCTGACTTGAACTGTAGCAGATGTGGGAAGTCTGAGTATCTGGCTAGAAACAGCAGTGCAGATCGTAGTCAATAAGAGTGATAGAGGCTCAGTGTATATGGATGTATCTTCGCCTATGGCTTACTTGAAAGAGAAATAGGTTCTGCTTGAACTGTAGAGAAAGAGAAAAAAAGTTAGCTCCCAGTAGCTCTTTAGTTAAGAACTTTTTTCTGTGCCTTCCTACATGGGCGTTTCTAGAACACTGTGAGCTGTGGTCCACTCAGCACCTCCCCCCATGCAAGTTACATGGCATAGCAAGGGTGAAACCAAAGTCAAGATTATAAATGGTGATAAGGCAAGTTTCTTTAGACCCAGTTCAACATAGAAGTGAAGTCAAGGTGTTAAACATACATGTTAGAAGCACTAAACTCAAAGTCTTGAAAATAAGACCCAAGTAAACCTGAAGAGCCAAGTGTTGAAGACTAAAAGGGGAAGTTTAGTAGAGCTTAACGTAATTGTTGAGGATATGGTTTCCTTCTTGTGGGTTGTTTTTAATAAAACCTGCATGGGGCTCCTGGGTGGCTCAGTTGGTTCAGTATCTGACTCTTGGCTTTGGCTCAGGTCATGATCTCAGGGTCCTGAGATTGAGCCCTGCATTGGGCTCCCAGCTCAGAGCAGAGTCTGCTTGAGATTCCCTCCCTCTCCCTCCCCTTTTGCCCCTCCCCCTGCTCTTGCGCACATGCGTGCTCTCTCTCTCTCCCTCTAAAATAAATAAAATCTTTTTTTTTCTTCTGTTTAAATCTTTCTACTTAAACTGAGAAGCCTTTTAAAATGTATTGAGATTTAGCAAGAGTGATTCAGGAATGATAGAGATGGAATTAATGTATAAGTGGATTAAAGAGTAGATGAAAATTGAAAAGAAAACAGTGAAACAAGTGAGTGTAGAATACACTCAGTAGTTTCAATAAGGGGAAAAGGGAGAACTCACATTTGACAGCGAGAGCAAGGCAAAGCTTTATAGCAGGCATGCTGTTCTCAGAACTGTTTTAGAATAGAAGGGACTTAACACCTGTGAATATGCTATAAGGAAATAGGTATTAGAGAAGCAGACTTTGAAGATACAGGAAAAGGGGGAGAAAAGCTGATGGAACAATGCCCTTGGCTTCTCTTTGGGTCAAAATCCTGGAGCCATATTTGTTGCCTCTTTTTTTTGTCATAGTCCACATCTGGTGCATCAGCAAATAGTGTCATCACTGCTCCCAAAATAGATCCCAAATCTTACTATTTCTCACCACCTCTACTGTTAGGATTTTAGACTTGCCAACATCGTTTCTCACTTTGAGTGCCGCTGTACGGCCTTCCAGTTGACCTCCCACTTCCATGCTTTACTTGGAAAGGTCTTTTACTCCACACAGTGGTCATAGCTGACAGCAGATTCTGTCATTCTTCTACTCAAAATGCACCATGTTTTCCCATTACACTGAGGAAAACAATCCACTAAGGTCCTATGTGATACGAGTCCTGACTATTTTTTCCTGGGGTGTTTGCTTTCATTGTTTGTTTTACTGTATCCACTCTCACTCACTTGAATCAAGCTGTACTGGCTTTTAAAATATTTGTTGAACATGGCAGCTACATCTTCACTCAGACTTTTCTACATTTTCTATCCCAAAAGCCTGTGTAGCAACAGAGCTCACTTGTCCATTATTCAGGAATTTGTACCCATACTAGCTGTTCAGACAGGTTTTATCTGATCAGAAAAGGCATTCCTTATTGCCTTACAGTATATTTTCTTTTTAGTGCCTGTCACTACCTGACCTAATAATACCTGTTTATAAAGTAACATGGTTGGTATTTACTATGCTATACTGTCCCAGTAAGAGCAGGAAACTTTTCTTTTGGTATATGACTGAATGTTCAGTACCTTGACATTTATTTTTTTAAAGATTTTATTTATTTATTTGACAGAGAGAGAGACAGAGAGAGAGGGAACACAAGCAAGGGGAGTGGGAGAGGGAGAAGCAGGCTTCCTGCTGAGCAGGGAGCTGGGTATGAGGCTGGATCCCGGGACTCTGGGATCATGACCTGAGCCAAAGGCAGACGCTTAACAACTGAGCCACCCAGGCGCCCCAGTACCTTGACATTTATACATTAAAAGGCTATCTTTAAGAAAGAAAAAAAATACATATGGATAAAAATAAGTTATGAAAATGAATATTTACAAAAAAGGCAAAATATATAACACACTTTTGCTTTTAATTATTTTGGTCAGCTCTATTGAGGTATAATTTGTGGACTGTAAAATTCACTAATTTTAAGTGTGCCATTTTGTGAGCTTTAACCGCTGTAGAGAGTCTTACAACACCCACCACAATCACAATATCACCCCCAGAACTGCCCTTATGGCCTTTCATAGTCAATCACTATCCCCCACTCCTTGGCCCCTAGCGACTTCTGATCAGTTCTTGACTATTATAGTTTTGCTTTTCAAGAATCGCTCATGAATGGAATCATACAGGATGTAGTTTGCATGTGTCTGGCTTCTTTACTCAATGTTTCTGAGATGAGTCCATGTTGTGGCTTCTATCCAGTTGTTCCTTTTTATTGATACTAGGATTTCATTGTGTGCATATACAACACGTTTTTTGTTTGTTTGTTTGTTTTTACCATTCATCAGTAGGTGGACTTTTGGAAACTTTCCAGATTTGGGCTATTACAAGGTGGCACTGAACATTCACATATGAATCTCTGTGTGGACATATATTTTTATACTTGGAGTGGCATTGTTGTGGCATATGGTAAATGCATGTCTGACCTTATAATAAACTTCCAAATTGTCTTCCAAAATGCATTCATGCCAGGACAATATGAGTGTTACAGGTTCTCTACAATCTCACCAAAACTTGATAGCTTAAGGCTTTCAAATTTTTGCCATTCTAGTAAGTGTGTTGAGGTACCTCATTATGATCTTAATCTGCACTTTTTAATGACTAATGATGCTAAATATTTTCCATGTGTTCTTGGCTTTGCATTTATCTTCTTTGGTGAAGTTCTGTTCATACTTCTTGACACTACTAATATATAGAAATATAACTGAGATATGATAGTTCTTTATAAGTTGTCTTACCAGTACATGTCTTGCAAATAATTTCTGCCGTTCTGTATAAGGTTTGTTTGTTTGCATACAATTTTTCAATTGTTCCAGCATCATTTGTTGAATGATTACTCTTCCTTCATTGAATTGCCTTGTTACTTGTATTGAGAAGCAGATATATGGGTGGGTCTATTTCTGGATTTTCTGTTCTATTCCATTGATCTATACATCGTTTCTTTCATCGTTTTGTCTTTATGATCACACCACACTCATGTTTCTCGGCACTTTATAGTAAATCTTGAAGTTGAGTAATATGTATCCTCCGACTTAATTTTTTTTTAAATTTTTGTATTATAATTCCTCTGATTTCAATATACCTTTAAAACCTGATTGTCAGTTTCTATAAAACAACAATAAAAAATCCTACTGGAATTTTATTTGGGATGGCTTTAATCTGTGGATTTGGTGCTTGAGTCTCTCAGTCATGGCATGCTCTATTGATTTATGGTTCAATTAATGTCTCTCAGCATTGTTTCATGGTCAGCGTACACATTGCACATATGGCTTAAAATGTATTTTTATGTGTTTAACAATTATTATAAGTGGTATTTTAAAATTTTAAATTTCTGATCACTGCAAGTATACAGATGCTCAGACTACTTTTGCAAATTGACTTTGTATTCTGTTTACTACACTTATTTTTTTTCTGAAAACATTTTTGATGGATTTCTTAGTATTTTTGAGATAAATGATAAATAAATATAATTTTTCTCTTTGTATTAGTTTCCTAGGGCTGCTGTAACAAAATACCACAAACTGGGTGGCTTTACACAGCAGACGTTTATTTTCTTACCTCCTGGAGGCTAGAAGCCCAAAATCCAGGGTTCAGCAGGGTTTATTCTTTCTGAGGGCTGTGAGGGAGAATCTGCTCTGTGCTTCTCTCCCAGCTTCTGGTGGCCCCAGTATTTCCTTGGATTGTAGAAGCATCACTCCAATCCTTTGTCTGCAGGGTATTCTCCCTGTATCTTTGTCTTCACATACCCATCTTCCTGTAAGGACATCAGTCATTTTGAAGTAGGTGCCCACTCAATTTTAGTATGATCTCATCTTAAATTACACCTGGAATGATCTTATTTCCAAATACAGTTATATTTGTGAGGTACAAGGGGTCAGGACTTCAACATATCCTTTTTGATGATACCCAGAACGCTTCTTTCCATCTGTATGCCTTTCACATTTACCCCAACTCATAATACTGAATGTGACTTTCAGTACAACACCAAGGAGAAGTGATGAGAGCAGATATCCAAATCATGTTTGTACACAGCTGGATTAGTGTTCAAGGGGGAGGAGAAACTTGTATTTGAGACTGAGAAAAACTGAGAATGATTACCATGAGTAGATCCTCAATAAATGGAATTCTAAGGAATATAGTTTAGCATAAATAAGACTGACTTTATTGAAATAGCAAGTTCTGAGGTACAAAAAAGAAAGAGAAAATGGTAAATATGTGCGAAGATAGAAACAAAATTAGACTGTCAAGAATAGATAATATAAATTGGCGAGGTTAAAAACTAAGTTCTAATATCACTTGATGCTTTGTGAAATTATTTGCGAATTTTGCTTTAGGCTGGAAGAGGACAAAAATTTTTAGTAACTTAAGTTGTGATAAGTTAGGTTTGTAAGTTTTATTGATTAGCCAATAAAAATGGTTAATGGAAACAAAATATATAGGTTGCAAGGCAATAAAGGAAAAAACTTAATAATAGGAAATTAGACCTTGGGAAAGAACAAATGTATCACATAAAAAGGGATACAATTTGGTTTAACCTTACAAATTGCAAGATGTATATAGTAGTTAACCATATTATACCAAATGTACTAAGTGAATAAACATATATTTTTGACCCCAAATACCTGACAGAATAGGAAAAAACTTAAAAATAAAAATAAAATAATAATAACTCAATATTTATTTATTTAGTCTCACAAAAACTTTTATTTGTAGCAAATAAGGAGATGAAGGGGAATGGCTTCCAAAGGCCATGACTGCCTGAGAGAGGGTGAATGGGATCCTTTTGTTTAGGGTTAGGATGAATATTTAGGTAAGGAAGCATTGTCATTGTATGTAGAGGTGGGCTTAAGGTCACGCATGCGCTTTAAGGAAACATGCCTCTCCATACATTGTAAGTTATGTAAATGAGGCTAAGGCTCCTTCTTGGGTGGAAAGTGTAGTATAATTAGATGAAGATCATTCCAGAGGTCACTCCATGGGTGTGTATACAGGCATGAGTGAGAGGTTTAGCTCAGAAGTTCTGGGTGGTCTGAGCCAGGGAGAGATCTTGTCAGGACAGTCACCTGAGGGGTGATTTTGGGTCTCATTTGCCTGAATAACTCAATTAATTTAAAAGAAGGTAAGATAAGAAAAAAAAAATTACTCATAGAAAAATGTGGGACAAATAAAATGTGCAAAATAATTGAAAATAAAAACGAAAAATAGTGGATTTAAAGCCAAATAGATCAGAAGTTGTATTAAATGAACCAGTTGTTCACCTAAAAGTGAAGAATTTCCAGACTGGATACAACTTTCCTGAAAAACTAGAAAATGTGTATTTTATTTAACTTTCTTATTTTAAATAATATTAGAAAACAAAGGAATTCTCAAATTCGTATTTTTACATAAAACCATATTTTATTTTCCTTTTATATGCTGAGCAAATATCTAGGAGTTTTTATGTCATAATTTATTTTCTGTTTATGAGCTAGATACCATATTTTATAGTCACATTGATTAATTGCTTTGAATGCTAGTTTGTATATTATAACAATACTGATTATAGCAAATAGACATAATATTTTATAAATCTCAAAGCTACTTTAAGGCTTCAGGTTTCTCATTTATGAAATAAGGTGGTTAGTCTAAGATCTGCAGAGACAAACATTATTGTTTCTTGAGTATAGGTAATGTCGATAGCCACCTTCTGAGGAAAGCTGACCACTGGACCAAGCCAGAATAGGACACTAGAATAAGCAAGCCCCCAACCCAAGAGAAGCCAACTGAAAATTTTCTTATATAGAGATCTGGAATGAGAACTCCATGCAGAAGGGAAAATGTACCTATTTCTATCAATTAAATCTCATTTTGGAGAGATTCGCTTTGTAACGTATGGAATGAATTTAACATAAATTGAGAGAGGACAGAGCCAAAGACATACAGGGATTAGTGAAGGCTGAGGCAGTGATACTGTGGGTTGCCAGAAGCCAGGGTAAATAGAAGCTACAAATAAACAGAGCCACTGAGTATAGTTGAAAGTAGAAATAAATTGGCCTCTATCAATAAGATAGTGGAGTAAGACACTAACTAGTGGGACAATGATAATATCAGATTAAGAAGCAATGATGTCACTATCCAAAATAAATAAATAAATAAATAAATAAATAAATAAATAAATTAATAAATTAATTAATTAAAAGCTAGGATTTCTTTTGATTCCTTAATCTGCTTCTACACTACACTATAATTAATTTTTCCTCATCAACAGTATTCTAGATCTATAAGGCCTTGCTATACAAAACAATCTTATCTCCTTATTTCCTTTTTTTAAAAAGATTTTTTAAATTATTTTTGTGAGAGAGAGAGAGATAGGGAGAGTGAGTGCATGAGAGGGGGGGTGCATAGGGAGAAGCAGACTCCCCACTGAGCAGGAAGCCCGATGTGGGACCCTGGATCATGACCTGAGCCAAAGGCAGACGCTTAACTGACTGAGCCAACCAGGCACCCTCCCTTATTTCTTTATGAAAAACAAAACACACAAAATATCATACCCTCTGAATAATGTGAGCACCTGTCTTGCAATCTGAAATAAACTAAAACAAATAGATCATCTCTGTATTTCTTTTTACCTATATAATTCCTAGAAGAACCTCATCAGCTGAACCACTAGAAGAGGCAGGAGTTAGGCATGAAATGTTAATAGCAAGTTTGCAGAACAGCAAGCCCAAATGTTCCTGGGCGGAAGGGATGCCCAGAAAAGTGAGAAGGAGCTGAGAAAAGTGGAAGGAACATGAGTCTGGAGGCACCATGTGAGAGTATATGGGGTTGAGGAGACCACCAAGGTTGGATAAGAAGGGGTTGTGTATATTATCCTGTGGCATTTAGACTGCGTCCTGCACATGGGAGGGGTTTTGTTGGTGGACATGGAAAGTTTGCATTTTGTAAGGTTCACTTTGTTAGCCAGGTGGAAAACACATCTCGGGCACTTACTTTACACTGGATACCGGTTAGAAACCTGTTGTGATGATTGAGGTGAAGAATGACACACTGTTGGATTAGGTGGTGACAAATGAACAAGAGAAAGGGACATCGAGTAATTACTATTACACAGGCACTCTGCTGGGTTTTGGGTAATCGGGGCTTAAAATTAACAATCCCTGAGTAATAAAGAAATCATATGATGGCTAGAAACCAAGGAGTAAGTGGGCAATACAGAATGAGAGGCATTAACTAGATGTCTTTACAAGTCCAGAGGAATACACAGGTGGGGAAGGTCACAGACCAGAGGTGAGAGAATGTCCGAAGACACTGGAATGAGAGAAAGGATTTATTGTACATTCTGGTTCTTACCAAACAGATCTGTCCATCCTCCCCATCCATCTTATATCAGATTTGCTCTCTGCTCTGGAACATGTTTCCAAAACGCACCTCTCCTCTCTCACCCACTCTCACCAGTAGAAAACCAGCTCAAGAGCTACAGCCTCCTTGAGGATTTTTTGTTGTTGCCCCTTTTTTCCTTTCCTAAACTGATATCATTTCTCATCTGTATCTTGGAGTTTAATATGCACTTACTCCAGCTATGTTTACGTGCATTTTGTCCCCATTGCTAAACTGTAAATGTTTTTAGGGAAAGGATCATTTTTTTTTTATTCTTTCCACAGGATTCAGTACCTCCCTGGTTTTGTTGTCTGCAATAAATGTACTTGTTGATGGGGGAGTGGAGAAGTGGTGGGTGAAAGTAAAGAACCACGGGTTTAGTCCCACAACTAGGCCTGCGTGTCAGTGATTTCTATTGAATAAAGGAAGAAAATGTGTTATAATAATGTGATTGTCATCAAAATGGTGAAATAAATCAGATTCTCAGAGGGATATGAGCATTTCTCAGCACAGTCTCTTCCTATAAAGTGCCATCAATTCTTTAAAAAGTTATTCTTCTCAGTTACAGGAAATACGTATCATCACTGGAGGGCCAGTTCATACACAAACTCTAACATACTTACAGAAGAAAGTCTTATTGTCCTGAAAGCATGCTGGCCTCTAATGTACCCATGCATCATTTTCTTTCATCACGATATTCTTTATTCTTTCATTGTAGAATTATTTGTAACATCTCTAATTTGGGGCTGTGTCCTTTATTGTTCTAAGCATTTCACAGTATAATTTTCTACTCCCTTCCCTTATTATATTAGCTGACCTTCTTACATTGGTGGATTAGAATTGCTATGCATGTGAGATTCATAGCAATTACAGCTTTGAGTGTTAATAAGTATTTATTCTGATTTTATTAGAAATAATCTTATGATGAGGTTGAATATGGAAATGTGTGAATTGGTTGTGGACCTCATAAAACAAAGCCTTTGAAACTGTTGCCAACAGCAAAAGTAAACAGAGCTAGCTTCTTTAAAAATTCCTTGCTAAAATAAACATATAAAAGTTGTTAAATAGAAGTACCAAAGAAGGTTTTCACCTTTACAGTGACAGAGTTAGAAGGATAGGACATGAGATAGTCACTCTACTATTTCTGGGTGAAAATTGTTCTAAGAACCCCTAAGCACACTTTTATTGTGTTTGCTCTTCTTTAAAAGAATGCTCCACAGTCCTAGCTTAGAATAACTATGATTCTCTTTCCCCTAGAGACACTAGATAAATGGCTCTAATGCACAGAGGTACTTTGTTCCATGACCTAAGACTATGTTCAGATACACAGGTTACTAAAAAGGTCATACCGATATCCAGGTACAGGACTCCAAGTCATGTGTGTGAATAACAATTGGTCTCAAAAATCAATAAAATGCAAGGCTAGTGACAAAGGTGAGGGAGCTGGAGTATAATAACATGGTGACTGGCCTTGGGGCAAGTGAGTTGTTGTATATGAGAATTTTCTTTTTTTTCTTTTTTTAAAAGATTTTATTTATTTATTTGACAGAGAGAGACAGCAAGAGCAGGAACACAAGCAGGGGGAGTGGGAGAGGGAATAGTGGGCTTCCTGCCGAGCAGGGAGCCGGATGCGGGGCTCAATCCCAGGACCCTGGGATCATGACCTGAGCCGAAGGCTGATGCTTAACGACTGAGCCACCCAGGTGCCCCATATATGAGAATTTTCTTAAAATGAACTGTTTGATTAGGTAGTCTACTCAGTTCCCAGTACCAAACAGGATGCCAAGATACCCGTCAATACGCTTGCACATCACCAACTTCCAAGGATTCTGTGATAAAAGAAACATACTTCTTTCCCAATCACTGAAATAGATATTAGCTTTTAAAATGTGAGCTAAGAAATGAAAATTTGGGGAATTTCTGTTTTGCCCTCTGTTACCAACAACTGTGAGGTCTTTATGAAGCATTTTAACCTCATTGCATGTTGGTTTCTTAATATGTATGATGAAAATGATAGTGTTGAACAATTCCGGAGGGCATGGCAATTAACTAGCATTTATAAAATACTTTAAAGAGAGGTGCCATATGAGAGCAAATTATTTAATGTAAACCAGTAGATGGCTTATGAGCATACCATCCGAATGAGAACCGTACCCACTGAAATAGCTGGATGTGATCAAAGAGACAGCTGGAATTTAAAAATAAAAGTTTAAAAATCTGGCAATTAATCCAGAATTCTCAGGACATAGAGATAGCTAATTATCATGACTCTGCTCTTCAGAACACATTGTAACAAGTTATGTTTTATTTTGATCATTCTTTTCAGTGGTTTGGCTTCCATCCACAGAAGAAAGAACAAAATAAAATATTTTCCATCAATCAGTTGCAATAATCACCATATCCCCAAAAAGTGATTAAATATATATATATATATCCAAGAGAAAGCTGGGCAGGTAGAGTAAGAAAGGAAACTGTGGTATGAAAGATAAATTAGAAGTAGATGAAAGGGAAAGATAAATGACTTCCTGTTTAAGGTGAATGCCAAAAAGTAACAGAGAGGATGGTAGAGCACACAGCCTTGCTTAGCAACTAGCACACCCACACAAATGTGACTCACAGTGAGTCAGTAGATTGGTCCAAATAAGGTGAAGGGAAACAGTCTGTATATACCTTGTCTTGGTGATTTTTTTTTTTTTTTTACATTTATACTATTTTGGATTCACTGGACCTTGTGAGGGTCTTCCATCAGTTCTGGAAAATTCTCAGATATTTTCTCCTTAAATATTGCACAAATCTCATTCCCTGTCTTCTCCTCCTAGGATTTTAATTAAATACGTGTTAAAACTTCTCAGTCTGTTTGGAATGTTTCATAATCCCTATTTTAGGATTTTTATCTTTTTTTTCTCCTGTTCTATGATATGTATTAAAGTCTTCTATTTTCCACTTTACTAAGTGTGAAGCTCAAGTGTATAATATTGGCAGGTCCTCTTGGGTTAGCGTCATGGCAATTTTAACAATTATATGAACCTGACACCATAAAATGAATCGTGTATATAATTTTTTATCATATATATCAAATGTGAGATGCTATTGAGAATGAGTTATAATAAAAAGTAAATTGTATCCCAATTTCAGAAATTCATAATGAAAAATATGTTTGTCTTAGAGTTGATGAGCAATGGTAATGCTGAGGGAGGTAAATCCCTTTCCATTCTTACTTTTTCTAACTCTGATAATACCTTCTAAGGAGAACTATAATTAAGACATCTATAGAAATCACCCAAAATTATGAAATAATAGATGTAGGGCTTCTTGTCCATTGTCCCCCACTTCTGTACCTCATTTTCAGGCAGCTCATATTCTTTTTTTTTTTTTTAAAGATTTTATTTATTTATTTGTCAGAGAGAGACACAGCGAGAGAGGGAACACAAGCAGGGGGAGTGGGAGAGGGAGAAGCAGGCTCCCCACAGAGCAGGGAGCCCAATGTGGGACTCGATCCCAGGACCCTGGGATCATGACCCGAGCTGAAGGCAGTCGCTTAACCAACTGAGCCACCCAGGCACCCCGGGCAGCTCAAATTCTAAGCATCCTCCTACTTTGTCCTAGTTTCTCCTCCTAGCAAAGCCTTGACCAATTCCCATCATGATAATATGTCTGCTCCATAGGTTCTGTGGTATTTTTCATATCTTAGCCCTTACAACTAATCCAAAACTGGTGTATTTAATGAAGAAATTTCTGGCAATAGGAATATGTGGGAACAGCTAACTAGGGAGTGAGGAGGCCTGGTATGAGGAAGTCATATTATAGAGGACACAACATCACTGTTCCCTCATAGAGGCCAGCCTATTACAACAGAGATAAATATTGTTGTTTTATCAATACTGTTATGGTTAATGATTACTTGGCCTATATAAGAATAAGCGAGATTTTCATTTTTTTTAAGTACACAGATTTACTGCTCAAAATACGTTTCCAATACTCATTGTCCCCCACTATCCTATCAAACTGTCCAAGGGGGGGATTACTACCTAACTGTTGGAAAAATTATTTCATAATAAGATAACAAAGATAATCGGCTTACATACTATTATATATGTATAATAATGTATAAAGTAGAATCACAATTTTAAAGAGTTTTCATATCAGCAATAGGGTACCGTTACAATGAGAAAATCTTTAATTATGTTGTAAAGGTCTGGTATTCCAGGAAAAGGTCACTTCAAAATAAACTTCTAACAGTTAATTATCAGTGATATTTAACTTGTACAAAAATTAAATATCACCATATAATTCTGTGATCATTTTATTGCTTTTGTAGACATTTCAATATTTTAAGGGTTTTCAAGTAACAATGGAAAAGGTTTGCTGCTAAGCCCAGTTCTTAGCTTTGTAGAAAAACCAAATGAAATTCTTGTGCTTTGTTTTACAAATAGATATTTTAAAAACATGAAAGAAATAGTGCATTATCCCCCCAACACAAACATAAAATTAGGCAGTGTACCTTAAGTTACTAAATTCCCAAGAATTAGTTTTAAATTCTCAAGAATGATGTTATAGGAAATACAATACCAATTAAAATAGTAAAATTCCCCAGTTCCTATTGCAGCCTGGCCCAAATCGTAAATGATTGTACGAACTGATAACAGCGATGACAGAAGTGAAATTCTGTGGTTTAAATTTAAAGTCTAGTAGCAGTTGCATGTTTTCTCAGTTGAACTGATAAATACTAAATACTATAAACCTTGAGAAGAGTGAAAGATAAAAATATCTTATTGGTTTGAATATTTAGTAGGCATTTGATTACTAGCCCAAGGGACGTAGGTTAGTAGAGAGCCATTTTATCATCTACATGGCTTGATGGATGCCACCAGAGGTTACACCTCCGTACTCATCCCCTTGTCAGCTTCTCGTGAAAATAGTGATTCCTGGGCACCTGGGTGGCTCAGTTGGTTAAGCAACTGCCTTCGGCTCAGGTCATGGTCCTGGAGTCCCGGGATCAAATCCTGCATCGGGCTCCCTGCTCAGCAGGGAGTCTGCTTCTCCCTCTCCCGCTCCCCCCTCTTGTGCTCTCTCTCTCAAATAAATAAATAAAGTCTTAAAAAAAAAATTTAAAAAAGAAAAAAAGAAAAAAAATTAAAAAAAAAAGAAAATAGTGATTCCTGATTCTCATCTATTCTCATGTGTAGACGAAATAGTCAAAATTATTGTTTGTCCAAAGATCCGAAATATTCTAGTAGAAAATATTGTGAATTTACAGCCATAAAGTCAAGATGTCCCTCATTTAAATACCTCCCAATTTTCTTACTGATGGCAGTGGTGATGTTACCAGATGTCCGTGTCCCATGCCATATAACTGGGAACACCCATGCAGCAGTCAAAAATAAAGGGATATAAGTAATGTATACATATCCTGTTGCATTGCTTTTCTTTTTGGAAAAGCAGGTTCTGTAACAGTATGTAGATTGAATAAACCTCTTTGTGCTCACAAAGTCCATTTTAATTTTAATGATTCCAACCTTTGTTCAGTAATGTTGTATAGAGTAGCTTTGGAGTAAAATCCATGCCTTCCAGCCCCACCCCTCAATTACTGATGAATGCGTTGTAATAAATTGGTTTTGGTTCAGTAGGATTGAGAAAATTTTTTTTACAAGAATGTATCAATGTTTGTGAGCACTTTAAGATGGCAATTTTGTGGGGCACCTAGGTGGCTCAGTCAGTTGAGTGTCTGACTTTGGCTCAGGTTGTGATATCGGGGTCCAAGGATCTTGGGGTCCTGGGATCAAGCCCTGTGATGAGCCCCACAGTGAGCCCTGTGCTTGTCCCTCTCCCCCTGCCCCTCCCCCCACTTGTGCTCTCTCTCTCTCTCTCTCTCTCTCAAATAAAGTCTTTAAAAATGACAATTTTGTGTTTATAAAGAATGTAGAAAAGAATATAGATTTTTAAAGTGACCTACAATGAATAAAGAGGGTGCTAGCTAAAATTAAGTTGAAGTTAAAATTTTTCTGTAGTTCTAGCTAATACTCATCCATAGAAGTGCCCAGAATACAAAGAGGTAAGAAGAGCAATTCAATAAGACAATTGAGAAATGCAGGACTATAGCCATGGGTTGAGGATTCCAGAGCTGTGATCAAAATTCAAAAATTTTGTCCATCCTTTACCCGTTTAGATAGACTATGTCCAACTGATTTCTCGATGGCTTTGATGAGGCTTTGAAAGTTGGAGCAACCCTGCTGATAATTTAGCTTCCTATTTCGGGTATGAGAAAATCTATTGTGCAATAGGGATTGCCTTCCTTTGCTAAAGCCAAGGATTGAAGCTAAGTATGAAAATACCAACAAAACTTACATTTTTCACCTTTTTCTTTTATTTCTGTTTCTTGGATCTAAAGAATGGGAAGAAGAGACAAGCATAAAGCATTATAAATAATCAGTGGATGTTGGTATTTCTTAACATTTGTTTTTCTCTCTAGCATACAGTTAAAAATTAGGCATTGTCAAGAAATATTAGAGTATACTGGTAATTGAGTTGAAATTCTTTCATTCTTGGTACATATAACTTTGGGACGACTGAGTTTTATGGACGACTCAGATGCATATGAACAAAGAGAAAGGGAAAACGCACAAATCAAACTGTTTCTGTAGATAAGATTTTGAAGGACTTTTTATTGTTTGTTGTTTCCATTTTTGTTTTGTGTGAAATTTTATTATAAACATATGCATTATTCAGACATTTTGTTATTTTTCCTTTTTAATTGTCAAGACAGTGCATGAAGAGTGGTTCATAATAAATTGTGTGTTGCATATGTATAGATATTTGTTTTCTAGACACACAGACTCGAGCTCTACATATCAGTTTGTATTGTCTTCTTACCAGCATAAAATGCAGAGAATTTCACATCACATGCACTAGTAATATGTAATACATGCGCACATAGATCTGCCTCATTTCTTTAAATTATCATGTAGGAGCCCATATGCATATTCTATATAGATATTCTGAACCTCAGTAAAACCAATAACAGTAACAAGTAGCCATGAGAAGTTCAACCAAGCAGCCACTTGCCTCTGCAAACATGCTTTTGCAATTCAACCAAGCAGTGACAGACTAAATCCTGCATGTTGTCCAGTCAGGAGTGGTCTCATTCTAATAAACATACTTGTGAGCACAAGCCACACCCCAGCAATCGCACTTGAGTAACTGGGATTGCGTAGATAGGAACAATCCATTTATAGCCCTGGAAATCCACCAATCCCTATAGCTATAGAGTGAATTTTCCTATATGAATATTAAAAATAAATTTTAAAATATGCCACAAGTCGTTAAAATGTTGATGTTCATTTGCCCTCCAGTTGCCCAGTGGTATCCCTTTATGGTTCTCCCTGTATCTTTCTAACATGTCTCTAGTATTTCTTTTAAGCATTTCTTGACCTTTCTGGCATAATTTGATGTTCCAGGCTTACCAGGTAATATCTCTGCACTAGAATCTGATCTCTGCAGGGATCCCTGGTTCCTTTTGGTGTGGAAGATAGTTTTAAAAAATCAAAACCTTCTCATGATTTTTTTTATAGCTACTCATTTCACTGTGTTAGGGCATCAGAAAGCTATTTATGCTATATATTTATATTATATGTTGTGTATTCAATGTTATATTTCACATATACACACACAGATACATACGTTTGCATGTTATTTTTCATGAATTCATAGTGATGACTGTAGCTACAAAGTAGCCTGCTACCCCAAAGTGTTCTTTATGCACTGAACCATCCCATATGTGTATCTCTTCTTCTGTGTGAGAACCACCCTGATATCCACAAATATAAATATATTTACTTATTTATTCACTTCTACAGTAATCACAAAACAGCTTCAGAATTGCTACAGCCATTACCATCAATTACCACCAGTAACCTACTAATTAGAAGAGAATACTTTGCAGTTTTGCTGCTGCTGTCTTAGACTATGAAAGCATAGTCTAGGTTAAATATATAAAAGTTTAAATTATTTTTTTCTCCTTTGTGGGGACACTCTGCATTTGGAAAGATAATTAGAGCGATAGTTTCAAAAGATGTGCTTAAATCAAGGTATTTAAACCTGTAGTTAAATGCTCTCCTATTGATTGTGTTATTGACCATTTTGATTATCTTGCTTGAAAATTGATTCATACTTTTTAATTTGATAGAAATAACATTTTTTTTCTGCTTAAACAAACAAAAAGATATTTCGATAGTTGGTCAAAAAGGGAAAGACGTGCTTTAAAAGGGGAGTAAGGGCACGATGGAAATCACCACTGTAAAGAAGTATTGATATAAAGGCATCCACTAGGATAAAATAAAAACCTTACTAAAGTCAAAATAAATTATATAAATAGATAAGAATACTGACCAAGTAGAGTAAAACAAAAACAATTTAATGGGCAGTAATTATTGAATGATAAAATAAGGCTAAAAAATATCAGACATATGTATAAGTGTGATTGAGATTAACTGACCCATTAAAGGAAAAAAAAAAATTCAGATTCTTTCACAAAACAACACCCTATATGGTGTATAAGAAACAAACTAAAACAAACTGCTTCAGAAAGTCTACAAATAAAGAGAGGGTCAAAGATATACTCAAGAAATGAGAAGATACACTAGAAAGAAAGATATCCTAAGGAACATAAGAAGCAAGGGTCACCATTCTGGTAGGGCCAACGTCGTCATAACCATAGGAAATAAACTGGGAAAAATGACCCTTCATTATACTTATTACACTACTGTTTATATAATGCAATTCAACAAATGAATGATATACAATTCAAAATAAAGATAAAACATCTTAGAATACCCATGCAACAAATAACATGACAACCATTCGACAAAGTATAAACTCTTTACCCACAGTGATTTGAACATTGAAATATTCTGTCTCCTAGTATGCTAAAGGCATGGGTAATGTGTGGATTTCTTTGCTCTTGTTGTTGATCTACATATGCTTTTTGAGGAGGCATTTCAGTACATTTTGCCTAACACTAATAGAGAAATTTAACTCTATAACAGACGTACTTATTCCTTTTATTCTTTCATAAGCCCAGTGTGGGAGTTAAAATTATCTTTCATTCAAAGATGAAATAATTTCCCTGAGCTTTCAATATTTATGATTCCTCCACAAAAGTAAAAACAAAACAAAACAAAACCAACTCTTAACAAAATTTCAGAGTCTCAGCTTTGTCATATCATCAAAGTTCTTGGGGACAAAATGAATATAGGTAAAATATTTGATACCCCATTACAAGGGCCATGGCATTGCTGCTGTAATAATAAATATAAAATAATTCAGTGATGAATGGAAATCACCATTTTGAAAGAGAGCCTTGCAGAGTTTGGAATATGTATCTGGTAAAACTTTAGAAACTAAAAGAAATAAAATTAATTTTAATTTTGTATTGCTTACCTTTGGGTGATCACTTATTTATAAAATTAAACTTTATTGTAGTTTCATTCTTTTGAGACTCAGAGGAAATAATGCAAGAAAAGGAACAATGTAGCATGAAAGGATTGATATTTTCACAGCAATCTATTCATTATGTATCATCAATATGTCTTGTGCATTATGCAGTACATTTTGGATTTTTCAAGCTCTGTATTTTATTTACAGAACACCTGATCTCCCTCTCCCCCAATTTTATGTAAGCAACAACTCAGAAATCACTTAAACTCACCTTTAATTCCTTACTTTTCATCTCTGCCCCTTTCTCAGTTCTCATCCTGGTATAATTAAAGGGATGATAATAAATATGTCTCTGATAAATATGTTTGTTCAACATTTCAGGTTTGCTTGGGAACTTTGGTATTTGTAGTTTATGTTCTCTCAAATGTAGAATTCAGAACCACATATTTGCCAGTATTCTCAGAGAATTAAATACTGAGAGTTGACTAGTTCTTGGGAAGATTTTTAAGTTTATTTTTTACATTGAAATATTGCACAAATGTATATGTGCATAACACCTACAAGCACAAATTGATAAATAAATGTGAGGAAAACATCTTTGTAATTACCACATAGAAAAAATATTTAATAGAGAAATAACTTCATTGCATTTTTACCCATTGTAACTTCCTCTACCTTTGCTAAGGAAATCACTTTTCTGACATGTGTTATTTATTTCCTTCCTTTTATTCCTACTTTAACAACCATGCAGGCTTCTCTAAATAATATAGTTCAGTTTTGCCTTATTTTTGAACTTTACGTAATTGGAATCATAATGCATGTTTTTTGGTACTTTTTTTACATTTAAATTCTAAAGATTCAGTTATGGTGTTGCAATTAGCTATAATTTTGTATTTTTATTTCCTATAATGTTCAGTGGTTTAACATGAATTTATCTAGATATTGTGAAGGAGACTCAGGTAGATTCCAGTGAGCCAAATATGGATAAGGCTGTTAATTGTATATGCCCTAGTGGTAAGTGAATACATCGCCCTATGTTATATATGTATGAGTGGAAATCTTGCATCGTGCCACTTGAGTTTTCAACTGTACTTGATAATGGTAAACATTTTTCAAAGTGGTTTTATCCAGTTCAATTCCTACTAAAATTGTGTAAGCATTGCCTTTCTCCTATATACTTATGTACATGTCACACTATCATTATTTTTAATATTGTCCTCATCTGTAGGGTATGTGGCATCTCTAATTTACATTTCTGTGTCTTATCAATGAGATAGGACATTTTTCATATTTTATTGACTATCCCTATTAGTCTATTTCCTATTTTAATTGGCATTTTCAGTTGTCCCTTTCCCTGCACTAGAAAGTACTTTAGTTTTGTATAACAGATGAGTTTTCAACAGTAACTTTGAAAATTGTTTACAAAGGAAGCTCTTTTGGTTTGGAGGCTTTTCAATTTATATCCCATTAGTTATAAAGATAAAAATATATATGTGACTAACACTCATGCTATGGCCAGCAATGTCCCATAATTTAGAACTTATTTAGAGAGACTGGCCATGTCCTTTGAAAAATTATTATTTTTTTTAAAGAATGCCTTCCTTAAATCTTTCTGCTGGTAAATATTACAGCATGTATACAAGGAGGACTGGTCGAGATTAGTCATTCTGTGGGGAATACTGAAGTGTAGAGGGGCCAAGTTACAAACCTGCTATCAATCCCTTCCCCGTGAACATTAAAGTGTGGATCATCAGGATTAGAAACACTGTTCCAGACATAAGCAAATTCAATGCTCTGATAATTGTTGTAAGTTTTTGATTATAAGCCATTAAGTAAAAAAAAAAACAAAAAAAAAACACAACAACAACAACAAGAAAAATACCTGGCATACCATTAGAGGAAACCAGAATGCAAAAGCATGAAGTTTTCTTTACTCTGCCTACCTGAAGCAGGTGACACATACAATGGCCATCTTTCCAAATCCAAGTCTTTAAGAGGGGAAAGTATATTTGAAATAAAAATTACAAGTGTCCCAGTTGTCCATGAATATTCTATCTCTGGTTTCTTTAATCATTTTGTGGATTTGATTGGCTTCTGATTTGACAAAATCAATATTGAGGATTAGGTATTTTGAGATGTTGCCCCTGAGAACACACTGTTCATTAAAGCAAAGCACATTTGTATAGCGAATTAACATCTTATCAGAAGACCCTTGATTAAAGAAAAATGCAGCTAGAATGGGGAGAAAAATGGATAAGGCATCCCCAAGATCAACATCAACAACAATCTACTACAGTTCTGGTGACCAGGCAAACATGTGAGCAGGACATCTAATGAATAGCCAAAGTGTCAATGCACCAGAAGAAAGATATGCTTTCTCCTCTCATTTTGCTTGTAACTCAGATTGGAGACTACATACCCCATGTCGAACTGCAAAACTGTTCTCTCTGGTGTTATCTACGCTCACTCCATCATTTCCTGAACAGCTTCCATACTTCCTGGAATTCCACAGCTGTGCCTGCTCCAGACTAAAGCTGGCCTCAGGAAGCCAAGCCCTCTACGTTAGCCTTCCAACTCCTGGTAATGAAGTTTTCCAACAGGCATTAATTATAACCAGGAAATGCAGCTGTAGCAGTTCACACTTGCTGAGATCAAATTTGAAAACAGTGTTGGATTCTTCCATTCATTCAAATTCATTCATTTCACAAGACAAAGATGGATTATTTCCAAACTTCTTCAAGATCAGGTAAGGAAATACATCAATGGTTAAAAACAAAATGAAATAAACAGAAATACCTATAGATTCAGAACATTTATGTTTTTACAAATATTATGAAAAGTTATGTTTAAATGCCTTTGCTATGTGTGTCTTTTTTCACTTTTTACCTCTTGTTTATGACTCATTTCTCCACTCTTATTTGCTTTTTTTTATAAGCTAACTTTCTTTTCCTTTCTCAAAAGCAATAGTGCTACTTTATTCTCAAATATAAAATTTGTGACTCCATATGACTTACCTAAATAAAGTGATTATTAGCTTGTGTATTAGTATATTACATTTTAAATAAGGCACATTGCATTTGTTTTTAGGGCTCTAAATGTAGGAGAAGAGTATATGGTGGTGAGTACCATCTATGAAAAATTTTAGGAGCAATCAAGGGCAGAGTGACTCAGAAATGAGAAATGACTATGTAAAGGAATAATTTATTATGGGAGAATTGTGAACAAGTGTTATTTCCTGAATTCAGTAATATCTGCCATCTTTTCTTTCCCTTACCTATGTATTGAGTTCCCTTCTCAAATTCCAGTAATTGCTTGTCTAATTACTAAATCCTTGGGGATTTCAAATGAAGTATATCTAAGTATTTGGAAAAAAGAGGACAAAAGCTATGAAGATTTTATCATGTACAGTTACTTGTAGATCACAACAAAATGCAGTCAGAGGAGAATTACCAGCTCTTTTATAGATGAATTTCGTTCCTTTTGAGTACATTTTTATGGCAGCTAATTGCTATTCCCAAGTATTATATTCATAAAAACTGTGCTACTGTAGAATGCCTTTGACCTGCAACATAATTTGGACTCAGCAGGTTAATTCATCATTTGTAGCTGCTGAAACTTCACTCCTGTCCTCGGTAGAGTCTTTTTAGATCAATAACAACACAGCAGTGAAGAACTTTTCTTCCAAAATATATATAATCTAACATTTGCATAGGATTTTATGGTTTTCAAAAGGATTTAATATACATTTTTGAATCTCCTCAACAATTCTAGAGGTGGAAAGAACAGGTGTTATATGGCTCAATTTGCAAATAAAGACAGAATAATCATAGTGACTTACAGAGAGTACTATAGCATATATATTAAAACTAGGAAAACTATTTGGTTTTCCAAAACTTGGTACAATTGTTTTTAATATTTATGGTATTGTATATTTAAAAAAATATTGGGGGCACCTGGGTGGTTCAGTCAGTTAAGTGTCTGCCTTCAGCTCAGGTCATGATCTCAAGGTCCTGGGATCCAGCCCTGCCGGCCAGGGAGCCTGCTTGTCTCTCTTCCTCTGCCATTCCCCTTGCTTTTGCTCTCTCTCTCTCAAATAAATAAAATATTTTTTAAAAATTATTGAAGTATAGGGTTAGGGTTAGGGGTTAGGGATTAGGGTTAGGGTTAGGGTTAGAAAAATAAAAAAATTATTGAAGTATAGTTGAAAAACTTGGTATACTTTTTAAACAATAAAATTAGATAATTTGTCATTTACTTAATTAGTGTCTACTTCCATTGTATGCACACTCAGACACTTAATAAACATTATTAATTCCCGGCCTCTATTATGTATAATAACTATTCATGTTCATATGTATCCTAATGCATTAATCCTTGCCTACTCTCTTTTTCAAATATGTGTGTGTTTAGATACCAAATTTTGCTTAAATTTTGTTATTGCAGAAAGCAATGTGTTTTCTAACCAGGAAGCATATCTAGGTTATAGAATCATAAAATAACATACTTTTAGTATAGAAGATATTTGCATTTTTTCTATACCCAGTTTTCTATTCATATCTATTACCTTTTTTGATGACTTCACATTATCAGTCTGTGTAGTTCAGTTTGATCCCCTTTGCAAAGGCTAATAAATGACCTATTAGTGGCCAGTTTGAGCCCTCCTACCTATCTGGCTCAATCACTTGTTTCATGATGGGCATGTGAGCTGTGATAGCTCAGGCCTCATTAGTCCGAAAACCTTTGCTAAAACTCTTAAGGAGAAGATTGTATTAATTAGGATTCTCCAGAGAAACAGAACCAACAGGATATGCGCATACATAATCAAGTGCAATCCTGGACCTGGTTAGAAATTGTTTCCAAAAAACAGGAAGTATATTTGAACTTCTATGTGAGGATGATGAGGAATGGGTCTAGAAATAGTTGGACATGGAGGGAGAGAACCGGGCAGCACTTGGTTCTATAGTAGTTTATGCAGGTAGCCTGTGAAATGTGTAAAATATTCAAAGACATGCCTTCCTAGGTAATACATTGGGTTCATGAAAAACATTCCTTATTTATGCCAATGCGTTAGGAATTGAATTTATAGATCTGCTTTAAATAAATACTTTTCTACAAGATTAGAGGTAAAGAAGCGGATGGTAAGTTTCTCATGCTTCCGGCTAGTAGAACCATACCTGAAAAGATGTCATCTCTCCTAGAGTGATCACTCACCAGCCAACTTTGAAAAGTCATGAACACTCTAGGTGCTTTGGTGGGACCCATGATTTTTGAAATAAGCATTCAGAGGAAAACCCAGATTTACTGGTTCTCACCATGAAGCATGAAGTAAATACATTTAGTCCTCAAAGTAACACTTCTAAGTGAGAAACCTAAAGGGTTGGGGTGGGGAATCTGAAACCTGAGATATCAATGATATAACTGGCCTTGGATCATATGGCTCCTGCTTACATCTTCGATTTCTTCTTATCCAGACCCCGTGTTGTTCTTCTCAGTTCAGATGCAGTGGACTTTTTTCTAAAGTCCGCGTTGAGAATGCCTTTGCTCTCCTCTGTCTTAGGACGATAGACTTGTGTTCCTCTTTGTGGAACACTCCCCTACTCAGACTAGCTATTTCCTATTCATAATTTACATATCAGTATGTAATTCCAGATAAAGCGAAAACTATGAGGTGAGTGCCATGATTGCCCTGGCTCTGAGGACACTTTCCTCACTGTGGGTCATCAAACTGGAATTCAAGCTGAGTATAGTGTTTTGAATCAGTTGAGGAGGCACAGATCAGAATTCAGGATAGCTTAAATGTTTGGATTCCACAGAGCCCAGAAGCAGAACAAAGGGAGCTGCAGACATGGGACGCCCAGAAACTTCTGTGGGGGTCTTGAGTACTTGGCTGAGGGATGGGCTGCCCATATACAAGTAAATACCCAAGGCTAATGGACTATTATGGGGTTGAGACACTAGAAAACTAGTACTGCTTGAAGTCTTGGAGTTCCAGCCCGACCAGAGTGGAGGAACTACATTAACACCTCCTTAGCACCTCGGGCATCCAGCTGAGACATCAGAAAGACTGAGTTTAGAGGTAAGGACCATGATATAAGGTAAGACCTACTCTACTTCTTTGCTAACAAAGTCAAAGCCAAGGTCTTCGCAGCTTCACGGGGAGACAGAGTTCAGAGATTGAGTTGAGCTGAAAGCTGGGAAACAGCTTGAGGTTTTCACAGATCACCTAACAAAGCACAAAGCCAAGCAGTATAAATTGAAGTTTTATAAATACACGTAAAACCACATCTAGACACATGAGTGGTGAGAAAAGATGCAGTGTGGTACCTGTTACCAGCCCCCGTGAGAGGATTTCAAAGCATGACCCTGACTGAAACCGAAGAGAAAGAGAAAATTTTAAAAGCAGAAAGAGCATAAACACACGCTGTATACTGGAGAACAAAGTCAAATATTGTGTCTGACCTCTCATCATAAACAACAGAATGAGAAGAAGATGTAATGAACTTTTAAGGGCTGAAAGAAAAAAATAAACAACTATAAAACCCCAATTCTGTATTCAACAATAATATTTTTCAGAACCAAGACTGAAAAAAACACAGTTGAGATGAACAAATGCTGAGAGAATTAATTGCTAACAGAAATACACCACAAAAAATGCTAAAGGATATTTTTTTCATGCTGAAAGCAAATGATAACAGATGGAAAGCTGTATTATAAGGAATCTCAAAGAGTACAAGTAGATGTAAAAGAAAATGTGTTATTATTCTTCTGACCTATAAGTTTTCCTAAAAGGCCACAAGCTGCTTAAAGCCAAATCAAATTAAAAGGTGGATTTTACACGATGCATAGAGATAAAATATATGATAAAAGAACAAAGCGATGCAGTGGGACAAGGGCACATACTGGAATTTGTTTACTGTATTCGTGATGCGGTGCAAAGTTGGAAGTGGGACGTGTCCGATATATTGCAATAAGTATAGAGTGTGCAAATAAAAGGTGGATAATACCTGTGTGGAGGGTGAGGGAGAACAATGATGACTACAAACAGACTCTCATAAGTTCAAGATGCATGTTGTAAGCCTCAAAGCAAACACTAAAACTACCCCCCCCCAAAAAAGCACAATTAGGAAGTCTATAGAGAACATAAAAAAATATATTAAAAATATGTCCCTGACTTCCGACAGATTGCTACCTAGGTTCATGCCTC
This sequence comes from Mirounga leonina, assembly GCF_011800145.1. NCBI lineage: Eukaryota > Metazoa > Chordata > Mammalia > Carnivora > Phocidae > Mirounga > Mirounga leonina. The sequence goes on from NW_023270453.1 coordinate 12,618,744, forward strand.
CACACACAATAAAACAACACTAACAAAAAGAAGGATAATAATCTACACGAAACAATACCGTTGGCATAAATAGCAGGCAGATAATGGAATAGATTCAAAATAGCTATTAATGAAAACCGAGGGAAAATTCACCAACTCCCGCAACACTTTCTCACTTACTTCCTGAAAGCATTGTGGTGAAAGCAGCCCAAGGAAAGTCACTGGGAAGAGAGAAGCAGGGAGCTAGTATCTGGCCTAAAATTCCTCTAAAACCACAAGAAACAGAAAGTCCACCTAAGTGGTAGGAAATGTATCCTTGTAAATCCTTGTAAATAAGAGCCTGAGGCTTTCAATGATGTGTGATTTGAGAGCCAGTTTTCTTTTTTTTTTTAAAGATTTTATTTATTTTTATTTGAGAGAGAGAGAATGAGAGAGAGCATATGAGAGGGGGAGGGTCAGAGGGAGAAGCAGGCTCCCTGCCCAGCAGGGAGCCCGATGCGGGACTCGATCCCGGGACTCCAGGATCATGACCTGAGCCGAAGGCAGTCACTTAACCAACTGAGCCACCCAGGCGCCCGAGAGCCAGTTTTCAAGCGGGGCAACTAGAGGAGAAAAGGACCAAAAAATAAATAAATAAATAAATAAAAAGAAAGCCCCCTTTATCACCTTTATCCAGCATGTTCAGGGATTATATCATGAATGGATGTGGAATTTTGTCAAATGCTCCTTTGGCATCTACTGAGATGATCAAATGATTTTTATCCTTCATCTTGTTGATGCAATATACCAAACTGATTTATATGTGGATGTTGAACCATCCTTACTTCCCAGAAATGCTGTCTATTTCTTACTTCATTATCTATTATCTTACTTCTGTTTTTTACTTCATATCTATTAATGTTTATTGCTTTATATATTCAGGAACTCCTAACTTAAGTGTATAAATATTTATAAGTGTTATATTATCATATTTATTTGACTCCTTTATCATTATAATTACCTACTTGTCTCTTGTTTAGGTTTTTGACTTAAAATTTATTTTGTCTGATATTAAGCATAGCTGTTTTTGCTTTCTCTTGGTTTTCATTTTCATAGAATACCTTTGTCTTATACCTTCACTTTCAGTCTGTGTGTATCCATAACCATGAAGTAGATCTCTTGCAGGCAGCATAGGGTTGGGCCTTGTGTTTTTATCTGTTCAGCCACTCTGTCTCTTGAGTGAAGAATTTAATCTATTTACATTTAAATTAATTATTGAAAGGTATGTAAATTAATAGTGTTTTTGTTTACTTTTTTTCTGGCTATTTTATAATTCCTTTGTTTCTTCTTCTCTTGGTCTTTTCCTTTGCAGCTTGATGATTTTTCTATGGTGGTATTCTTAGATTCCTTTTCTTTCTTTTGTGTATCCCCTATAGGTTTTTGCTTTGTGGTGGCCATGAGGCTTTCATAAAATATATTGTATACATATAGTATACTTCAAGCCAACATCTTACCTTTGAATGCATGTAGAAACTAAAGTTTTACATTTCCCCCCCACACACATTTTTATGTTGTTGATATCACAGTTTATATCTTTTTACTTTGTGTACCCATTAACAAATTATTGTGGTTATAGTTATTTTTACTACTTTTGTCTTTTAATTTTTATACTAAATTAATAAGTGATTTCCTACCACCATTGCATTGAAGTATTCTGAATTTAATCCTGTATTTGCTTCTACCTGTGAGATTTATTATTTCATATATTTCCTGTTACTAAATAGCACCCTTTTGTTCTAGCTTGAAGATTTCCCTTTAATATTTCTTATAACACCTTTTTTAATTCTAATAAATTCCTTCAGCTTTTGCTTGTCAAGAAAACTCTCTCTCTCCATTCCAAAGTAAGAAAATACCCAGAAAAGGTTAGAGTATTCTTAGTTGCAATTTTTTTTCTTTCAGCACTTTGAACATACTGAGCCACTCTCTAGTATCCTACATAATTTCTGTAGAAAAATCTGCTTATAGTCTTATGGGGGCTTCCTTTTATGTGACAAAGGTATTTTTCTCTTGCTGCTCTTAAGATTCTCTCCTTGTCTCTAACTTTTGACATTTTCACTGTAACATTCAGTGTGATACTTTTTGGATTCATCTTTTTTGGAACTCTCTGAGCTTCCCAACTGAGGATCAGAATGTCTGTTTCTTTCCCCAGGTTAGGGAAGTTTTCAGCCATTATTTTTCTGAATAAGCTTTCTGCCCCTTTCTCTCTGTACTCTCCTTCTGCGACCCCTATAATGCAAATGTTGGTCTATTTGATGGTGTCCCATCATTCCATTAAGCTATGTTCACTCTTTTTCATTTTTTTTTCTTTTTCTTTTTGTTCTTCTGTTTGGATAGATTCCACTGCCCTGTCTTCAATTTCACTGCTCCTTTTTCCACTTGATCAAGGATGATGTTGAATCCCTCTATTGACTCTTTTTTCAATTCAGTTATTGTATTCTTCGGATCTATGATTTCTGTTTAGTACTTCCTTATTTTTTTTAATTTATCTATTGAAATTCTCACTTTGTTCATGCATTATTCTCCTGACCTCAGTGAGTGTCTTTATGATCATTATTTTGAACTTTTTGTCTAGTAAATTACTTACTTCTAGTTCATTAAGTTTTGTTTCTGGAGTTTTTTCTTGTTCTTTTGTTTGCAACATATTTCTGTTTCTTTACTTTCCCTGTGTCTGTGTCTTCTGCACAGTAGATAAAACATCCTTATCTCTGTGTCTTGATGGAGAGCTCCTGTGTAGGAGATGAAGCTTATTGCCCAGCCCAGCCTAAGCTCCTGATTCTCTCTCAAACTTTTGTGATTGTCCAAGCCACCTTCTTTGTTAGTCACTCCTAGTAATTGAGGTTGTGCAAAGACTTGTTTGGCGTGGGTATCTTCTCATTCATCCTGTGTGTAGGAGTTGCTCAGCTAGTTCCTGGGTTTATTTCAGAGGGAATTTTTCCATGTGTAGCTGTATATTTAGTGTATCCATGGGAGGTGGGGAGTTTAGGAGCCTCCTGTGTCACCATGTTGGACTGAAACTCAGCATGTAATTTATTTATATATAGTATTCAAAAAATAGAGAAGCTGAGAAATCATGATAGAACATGTTAAAAAAAATTTAAAAAGTGAAACCCAATGTATTGTCTTCTTTATTTCACATGTTTTCCTCTTTGGAAGGTTCAGAGAATTTCATGTAGTAGGTTTAACAAATAGGTCTTGAAAAATCAAATTCTTCTTATACGTAATTTCAAAAAGTCACTTAGAACTCATAGCTAGATAGAGAATAGCTAGCTAGATAGTTAGATAGAATATAGATCAATGATAATGGATATATAGATGATGGATGGATGGATGGATGGATAGGTAGGTAGATAGATAGATAGATAGATAGATAGATAGATAGATAGATAGAGGTGTTTCCATATTTAAAATAAGTAATGCTACACTTACATACTCCCATTAGAGTGCTGTAAGTAATAGCCCAAAGAAATAATTGTATGATGCTTTGTAACTATAAAGTGTGGTGCAAATATGAAGTGTATAATTTGAGACAAATATAAAATATAATTCAAGTACAAAGTATGATACAAATATTTAATATGTCAGGAACCTAGTCCTACAGATGTTCAGAGGTAAACAAAAGTTCAAATAACTGTGCTATGCTGGGAAATATCCCCTTAGTGTCCCACTAGGTTGCCTAGAGGTATAAAATATGCTGGTTCTTCTCTTAACATGGAAAACTACACTTGCTGTGATTGTTCCTTAATGAATCAGCCCTTAAAAAATCAGCCCAATGACTCAAAGTTGAGTAGGACCTGGATAGAGAAGAGCCCCTCTAATTTTCTCTAAATTTAACAGCCACTAATTGCATTGAAAGACCCCCTTCCTTTGCTGATTACCCTAAAGTACTCTATGAGATAAGGTGTTAATGAGATTTTCTTTTATTCTTTCATTCTTCTTTTTTTTAACAGCACTATTAATGCTGGTAATATTATATAAGATTTACTCTACTAACTATAGCCCAGTCTATGTTTCCTTTTTACATGAATATAGATGGTGGTTTTGTTTTATGGAAGATGAGGATTAATTCTCAAATGAAGATGCTTTTTTTCTATCATTAATGAACAAATTGCTATTTTACAAGGTTTGGTTGTAAGAGATTAGCTGTTTCTTTCTGGTTATTTAGAGGCCCTTCAGGCTTTCTTTGGGGATCTCATTACTTTCTACAGTGCTTCGAAAAGAGATTAAAGAGTCCTAAAGGATGCTAACAAATGCATAAAACTGAATATGTTATTCTTCTTAGAAGGAGAATGGGGAAAGTAACTAGAGGTATGTTGTTTCGGGGCCTTATAAAACCCCTCAATTTTTTATCTATGTGAGGGTTATGGTACCTAATTCCATTATTAAACACTCATGAATTTTTTTTTTAATTTATTGGACTTTTATAAGCTACTAGAACATAAATACTGAATGTTATAAAAAATAAAGTTTTTTGTAATTTTTGTTTACCAATTCAAGAATGACTATGCACTATAATTTTATTTATCCTTAGAATTGTTATCATCATTATCATAATAGTTAACATTTACTGAACAATTGCTATACCCTTCGAACTATCCTGTGATTTACACTCGTCTTTCATTTAATCCACTGAATAATCTCATGAGATTATTATTAGCCATCTTTAACCTTTTTTTCTTTCACATCCACATTCAATCCAACAAAATCCATTGTCTTCATTCTGTTATCCCCATTTATAAATGAGGGAACTGAAGGTCACATAGTGAATAGTGGTGAAGCATAAATGGAAACCAAGTTGTCTGACTAGAGTCCACCGTTGTGCCACATTCTAATCCATTGTATTTTCAAACACAAGTGTGGAAATTAAGAAGTTACTTTGTGAGATCCACTGGTTGAGACTAAACTCTACTTGTAAACCATCCATTTTGGTGTCAGTTAGTCCACAGTCCATTTGGAGGCAAATTTCATGGCAGGCATTTACTAGGTCAGTTGAGGAAACACTTTGATTAAGCAGGAGGGCTTGATCTTACTCAAATATAGTGATCTTTAGACTGTGGACTGTAACATCAGAACTTTTTATCTAGTAGAACCACCTGTGTGTCTACCTACAGATCTCAGGCAGGGTCTTTGTTCTCAGGCTGGATTTAGGAGGTAATAGAAAATACAATTTATTTAGTTATTGTGTACCATCCACTATTCTAAATACTTTACAGATATTCTCTCATTTATTGATTAAACAGCTTTATATGGTAATAATATTACCAAATCATTTTGACATATAAGGGAAAAGGAGGGACAGAAAAAGTTAAATAACTTGTCTAAAATCAGATTCTAAATTAGACAATCAGATTAGTTCAGACAGTATAGGCTTCCATTTTGTTGATTATAATACCATCCTTCCAGTTGGGCTTAGGCCAGCATTTTTGGAGACATCTTTAACTTACATTTTTCTCTCACATCCACACACAACCCAACAAAATCCGTTGTCTTCAACATCTCCAGATTCAGACCATTTCTTACTATCTCTACTGCCTTCACCATGGGCTAAGAACCATCATCTTCAACTGCATTTTCACAGTAGCCTCCAGTGTTTATCTCCATGTTGGACTCCTACTTTTCTGTAATTCTTCTCAAAATATTATCCATTTTCAATTAAAAAAAAAAACTGTTTTTTTTTAAAGATTTTATTTATTTATTTGACAGAGAGAGACACAGTGAGAGAGGGAACACAAGCAGGGGGAGCGGAAGAGGGAGAAGCAGGCTTCCCAATGAGCAGGGGGCCCGATGCGGGGCTCGATCACAGGACCCGGGGATCATGACCTGAGCCGAAGGCAGACGCTTAACGACTGTGACACCCAAGCGCCCCCCCCCAAAAAAAAACAACTTAAGAATACTTTTGAAAGATGAACTAGCATTCATTACTATTTAAATATTGGCCATATGATCTTTCAATATTACAGATAACCAGCAAAGAGGTTAGAATCCAAATGGTGTCCTTACTACTATAAGTCTCTCATTATTTATTCTACTGGCCATCCCTCTTTCCCTTTATCCCTTTTTATCCTTATGGGATAGAATGTGGATCATACCGTTTTCTGTTAAAGTGAATCCTTGATCAAAACAAAATAAAACAAACAAGCAAACAAAAAAGAAAAACAAGAAAAAAAACATTCATCATGGTCAGAAGGTTTATCACTGTAGTTTATACAATTACATATAGCTTTTCTTGTCTTAAAAAATACAATCAGATCAGGCGCCTGGGTGGCTCAGTTGGTTAAGCGACTGCCTTCAGCTCAGGTCATGATCCTGGAGTCCTGGGATCGAGTCCCGCATCAGGCTACCTGCTCAGCAGGGAGTCTGCTTCTCCCTCTCCCACTCCCCCCTCTTGTGCTCTTTGTCTCTCTCACAAATAAATAAATAAAATCTTTAAAAAAAAAAAGATTTAAAAAAAAATACAATCAGATTAATCTTTTATTTAGGAAATCATTTCTAACCAAACCAAAATCATACCAGGCCTGCACCATCTGCTTTTGAAAGTCTGAATCCATTAGGTGATCTGTTCCCCCAGACCACAGTCAACATCATCCCCAGACCACCATCAACATGCTTTAATCTTCAGAATTTTTATCTTATCAAGAACCATACACAAAGGATCATCAATTTGTCTTGATGTTATCATGTTCATATCAGACTGTAAGCCAAATTACTTAGACCTTTGGTAGTAGTATATAATGACTAAAGCAGGCTTCTGAGCAAGCCTTGTATTAAATAGTAGTAGATGCAAATTTCCAAAATACTTAAAATTGAATTTAATATTGCAGTATATGGATAATAGCTTCTCAAAACAAACAATGATCAAAACTTTTGTAAAAAAATATTATTTAGAGACAATAGGACATATATTATACTGTACTAGCAATTTAATGTTATATTATTTATATATATTTGCATATTATGGATTATATTGCAGATTATAGATATCATTTGCCTATTAAACATTAAGCAAATACTTTTATGTGGATTTTTAAGGAAGTTCTTCATAATTAATTGCTTAACAGATATTTTCTGTTTTAATGTCATATTTATCAATCACTTATATTAAGATGAGGGCTCTTTTGGTCCTGTTTGAAAAATCTGTTCCTACCCAGACATAATAAATTTATTTACATATATTTTTTCCAAATGCTTTAAAAGTTTGCTCCAATATTTTAATTTTTTATGCATTTGGAAAAATTACAAAAATGTAATGTAGGATTCCAATTCCATTTTCTTCCATAAATGGAAATTGATTGCTGAAATTCCATTTCTTAAATTTTCCATTACTTTTTATGCTTTTATATGTATGTAGATCTATTTTGAGCTCCCTGTCCTGTTGCAGGAGTGATTTTTTTCTATTCTTGTGCTAAAATATTTATTTGATAAAAATTTTATTGATGTCTCCTGTCCTTCAGAAGTGTCTTGCTTATTCATGGTTGTTCTTTCATATAAATTTTAAAGTCAATTTCTCAAGCTCAACAACAACTTCACTCAAATTTGAGAAAGGAGTGAGCATTATATGAAATCTGTTAGTCTATTTGGAGAGAGTTGTTATATTTAAAATATACCTATGGCCATGGTATATTTCTTCATTATTTAGGTTAATATAATAAATTTTAATAAAATATTAAAATTTTACCAAAAACAAGTATGGTTCATATTTTGTTAAATATATTTATGATACTTGTATTTATATATTATACATATAAGATGTTATATATTACATATGTATAACTATTTAGTAGATGTTTATTTTGAGAAAATATGTATTTTATGAAACATATATGTGCTACTATAAATTACATGCAAGCACATGTTTCAGGAAATTTAAAAAAAGAACACCTAACCTATCATTTTCTAATATTTTGTTGCAATAGGTGGAAATGCAATTAATATTTTATTCTAAAAGTTTACCAAATGATTATTTTATATTTTCACATAAGTACTAATATATATGATTGATCATTTATTTCTTCTTTTAAAATCTTTACATTGTATTTACTTTTCTCAGATTTATTGCATTATCCAACAGAAGTGGTGACGTTAGTCTTTTTCTTTGTTTCCAAATTTAATCAAATGCCCTCTAGAATATTGAGACCCCTCTGTTGTAATGGGACTATCTATGGTCTACTCATTAGGTTAGTTTTACCCCGAATACTCCACCATACATGAGAGTCAATTCAATACTTTTTTTTTTGACATCTTCTCAAAGCCTGTCTCTTAGAGTTTTCTTCTGCTCTGCAACTGACCTTGTTCAATATTCTGGTTCTTTACTCCACTCCTTAGTAAGATACCATAGCCTAGGTTATTTGTCTGTTCTTGAATTACTCAGTTTATTTCATTAGAAGATTTTATTAAAGGTAAATATTTTCCTTGCATTTCTAAAAAAAAATCCTTATAATCTTACATGATTCCTTGATTATTTAATTTGACATAAGTTTATATTCTCTGTGGATTTGATACTTTTGCAAAAATCTGATGTTATTGTAACTCTTTGTCTTTACAAAACTTTACAGTTCTCTTTAAAATCTTTAAATCTTTAAAATCAACTAGAACTTTTTAAGCATTTGTAGATCTAAGATGCAGTTTAAAAATTACTAAAAGAAAAAACAAAACAAAACAAAACAAAAAACACAATTACCTTTGGCTCTCTTCAATTTACATGTAATCTATGTGTAGAAATTTATTTTGTGTGGTATGAAGGTTATTCATTTTCTGAAGGTTTTAAATCTTTAAATTTTGCAATAAGAACTCATTTTTGTGTGTTGTGTTTTAACTTTAAAAAAATTCTTACACGAGAAACCATAGATATAGAATTAACAGAATGAGGTGCTACAAGATTATTAGAATCTTAACCATCTTGCATAAATCCCTTTTACAACATGTATTATTTTTCTAAGTGGCATTATGCAGTAAATGTTTTCATATCAAAGGTGTTTTTATGCAGATATAAGGTTTTGGCCATTCTTGAATGTAGCAATTACCAATGAGGATCTATATTCCATCCAATTTTGTGGTCCATAATGCATTACAGAGATTTTATTTGCAATTAGGTGTCAGTAGGAGGTGAAACATACTATAGACACACACACACACACACACACACACACACAAGCAAAATCATTACCGTTCTTCTCTGCCAGAAATATGACCTTCTCTTTGAAGGAATGAAAGATAAGCAGTCTAATTGTATCTTTGAAGCACAAGACTGTTGAAAATACATTTGCAAGGATGAAAGGCAATTAAATGTGCCTGTCAAACCTGGTGTTTATATTACAAACCATTTCTTTAGTTTGATTCATTAAGAATAATATCATTATTGGAGAGAGAGATGATAAAATGATAAAATGTATTAAGTCTTACAGACAGTGCAAAACTATTTTTTCCTTTCATTGTTTTTTGGGGGCATTGTTTTGTTATTCTTGTTATGTTTTTTTACTCTTTCTGGATAGCCAGGTGTTAAGGACTAGGGCATTCATATTGTTCATTGAAGAATTCTCCCTAGTTTGAGGTTGTATCCAGACAACCTTTATAGCAGTGAGGCCCCTCTGTTGATATGGGACAATCAGCCAAGCTAGTCAAAAGGATGTTAGAATTATTTTGCTCTCCCTACTTTTAGGATTTTTGTTTAGTTACTGACTTAAGCAACTTTTTTTTAAAGATTTTATTTATTAGAGAGAGAGAACACAAGCAGGGGGAATGTCAGGCAGAGGGAGAACCAGGCTCCTCACTGAGCAAGGAGCCTGATGTGGGGCTGGGTCCCAGGACCCCGAGATCATGACCTGAGCCAAAGGTAGACGCTTAACCAACTGAGCCACCCAGGCGTGCCTGACTTAAGCAACTTAATCATGATGAGCTTCGGTATGTGCTGTTTGTATGTGTGTGTGTGTTGCATATAACATGTTAATATTTTTTGGTTTTGGATCTGTTGGTCTATCATTTTTATCAAAATTGAATGGTTTCTGGATATTTTCATTCGAAATATTTTCTGTCCCCTCCTTTGTTTGTTACCAGAACTCCATTCCCACTTAGGTTGCTTACAGTTACACTGCTTATTCTTTTTGTTTGTTTTTTGTCTATTTGCTAAAATTTTAAGTCTGTCACTAATTCAAGGTCACTGATTTTTTTTTTCCTTCAATGAATAATCAGGTTTTTATCTCATTTAGGGAATTGTTTATTTAAAGTACTTTTTCAACTCTAAAAGTTCTGTTTGTGTTATCTTTGTATCTGTCATTCCTTCTTCATTGTGTCCGTTTTCCTTTAAATATCTGTGTTTAATCGATGTTTCATCCTGGTTTTACTATTTTTTTTTCATTTTTGGCTTTTTATATGTCTGGTTATATTGTCTGATTTTTTTTTATCTTGTGATGAGTCATATTTTTGTACATTTAGCATTTCCGATAACTATTTTTGGATGCCAGACAGTAATATAACACTGTGCAGTGTGTGAATTTTGCTGACTTCCTTAAAAAGCATTGGGCTTTGCTATTATACAGGCAGTTAATTGACTTCCAGATTAATTTGATCCCTGTTTTAATATTTGCAAGGCTGTGTCTAGGGGTATCTTCCCTCTGTATCAGCTTATTAATAAAGCTTGACTCTCTGGGGTCTGTGCTGTATCAGGGGATCATTAAGTATTTTCCACTCCTACTATCCAGAACGTTAATATCTCTCCCCAACTTGTTTGAGCTCTGAGAATTGTTTATCTTATAACTGTATGTTTGGTTTTTGTCTTGTTGTATTTAATTTCAATGTAGCTTGTGTAGTCTAGTACTAATCAAAAACTCAAGAGGATGTCTTGCAGATGTCTGGAGCTCTCTCTCTATAGTCCCCTCCTTCCTGGTACTTCTACCTGCAAATTCTAGCTTCCTCAGTTTCCAAGAACTCCAGTTTCTTCCTTCTCAAAATAGTCTGCTGGGTTCTGTAGGGTGTTTCACCCTTGTCCCTGCAGCCCAAAAATGTCTCAGACAGAAAGCCATCATGATCACAAGGCTCACCTCATTGTTTTTTCCCTCTCAGAAATCACAGTCCTGCTATGCCTATTATTGAAAATCTAAAAGCAGCTGATGTACGTTTTTTCCTGTTTTCTACTTGTGTTTTGTGGAAGGATTATATTTGGTACTTGTGACTCCCTCTTACCTGGAAATAGAAATCTCTAAGTCTTTTAAGTTATATTTTATCTATAATTATTATATATTTGGAGTGGAGAAGATGTCAATGTATTAATTTTTTTTAAATTTGCAGATAGAATAATTAACTAAAAATAACATTTTAGGAACATAATTTTCCTATTAATTACCCCTATTTTTTAAAAACACAATATCTCATGTTTTATATCTTATGTTTTATCTTATGGGATGTTTAGTGTGTTATCTACTTTGAGATTTACTCTACTAGGATTAGCAGTGCATTTATATGAGGAGTGAACTGTCTTTATTAAGAAACATATATCATGGATATATTTGATCATAAAAATGAGGGATTTGGGGTTCGGGATAGAGGGATGAACAGGCAAAGCACAGAGAATTTTTTTTTTTTTTAAGATTTTATTTATTTATTTGAGACAGAGAGAATGAGAGACAGAGAGCATGAGAGGGAGGAGGGTCAGAGGGAGAAGCAGACTCCCTGCCGAGCAGGGAGCCCGATGCGGGACTTGATCCCGGGACTCCAGAATCATGACCTGAGCCGAAGGCAGTCGCTTACCCAACTGAGCCACCCAGGCGCCCCTAGCACAGAGAATTTTTACGGCAATGAAACTACTCTATATGGTACTAATGGTAGATGCATATCATTCTATATTTGTCAAAATCCAGATAATGTACAGGACCAAGAGTGAACCCACATCTAAACTATGATTGTGATAATGATGTTTCAACGTAGCCTTATGCACTGTAAGAAATGTGCCACTCTGATGGGGGATATTGATAACCGGGGAGGCTCTGCATGAGTGGGACTAGGAGGTATATGGCAAATCTTTGTATTCTCCATTTTTCTGTGAATCTAAAACTAATATTAAAAAAAGAAAGCCTTTAAAAAAATGAGGCCCTCTGCTGTTAGCTTTCAAGGACCAACTCTGCATTGAAAGTTAACAGGAGTTGAGCAGAAAAATAGAAGGGGGTCATACAAAGAAAGTGTTGGAATATGTTCCCACAGAGATATATGGCAATGAGACATCTGTAGTGCTGAATGTGGCGCAAGATCCTTTAAAAGTTAGTGTGTCCTGGGGTGCCTGGGTGGCTCAATCGTTAAGCGTCTGCCTTCCACTCAGGTCATGATCCCGGGGTCCTGGGATCGAGCCCCGCATCGTAAGCAGGGAGCCTGCTTCTCCCTCTCCCACTGCCCCTGCTTGTGTTCCCTCTCTCTCTCTGTCTCTCTCTGTCAAATAAATAAATAAAATTTAAAAATAAAATAAATAAAATAAAAGTCAGTGTGTCCTATAACCCATTTTAAGTTGTTTGCAGAGTGACTCCATATTATAGCTTCCTTTGTATCTTCAAGTCTACAAGGCATACAATTGCCTTGTGGAGGAGCAAATTCTTCATTTTGCTTTATGTTTCTTATCAGTGTTAACAGATGACAAAAAAATAATAGCCTCAAGGCAGGAGGTGGGTGCAACCTAATATTAAAAGGTTATAGTAAGAAATGACCAGGAAAGTTAAAGTTCTTGAGAATTGACAGAAATCTTAGATAAGGTGTTGAAGTTAACACATTTACATCCTAAAGAACCTCAAGTGACATCTGAAGTTTTTAAACTTTGCTTAATAATATTTATTTTTTGATGGTTAATATAAAGCTTCTACCTTATGTTGATCTTTGTTATTTTCATTTGCAGTTTTTATAACTTTATGTCTAAATTCTGAGGGTTCAGATCCTTATGGACACACTACATAGAGTTAATTCTTATTTTGATTATAGAAAGGGAATGTAAAAATTCCACAATATTTCTGGAAATGTGTATTTCTTAATATGGATAAGTGTTTCATATTTCTTAGAGGACGATGATGGAGCTTTAAATTTCAAGGTTCTGATTTGTGTTCCTTATTTGCATGTTCATATATGGAATAATTATCCTTTATAGCTTAGTTTTTCTTCTGTAAAATGAGAACTGCCATCATTTTCAGAAATGGACATTTTAAGGAGAACTCACTTAAAAAAAATGTTTGTAGAACACTAGTCTCTTAAACCGATGTTTAATATGTTTGGGAAATGCTACTTACTACATCTCTTTCTAGAAGATTTGCAATGCATACTGACACATTAAAAGTACATTGTAGTAATTGTGAGTCCCTATAGTAAATTGAAATGTGTTTATTTTTAAATGCAATCTCTTGCCTATCTTATTTGAACATGAAAATAACTTTTTTCAGGTAATATGTAAAAACATTCTTTATGATTATATTCTGTCTACATAGGACAGAATTTGGGAATTCTCATTCACAAGCATTGTGGGACAGTTTGCCATCAAGTTTCCATAATTATATGTAACATATCAATTCAGCACACCTTCTTTTGTTCATGTTTACTTATCTTTTGAAATTATTTCCTTATGGTGCTTTCTTTCAATAATGCTTCTAAGTTGCCTCTGATACAAGTCATTTAGAGATTTATAAGCTGTTTTTTATAAATTGATATTGAAATTTTTCTCTCATTTGATCAAAAGTATGCTGAAACTGCATTCATATTTCTAGATCGTTCTGTGAGTTATCACAATGTCTCACTAGACATTCTATTTTCTGTCCTCATTGTTGGTAATATAATTTGTTCAAATGCTGGAAACACGATGAAAAAGAATCCACAGGCTATTAATATTGCTATACTAAAAATATTTCTTTTCAAATAACATCTTAGTTTCAGAAAGCATTCATTGTATTAGTCACCGTTATTAAATGCCAAAAAATGGTGATTGGTGACATTCTTTGCTTGGCAATACAAATTGAGGGAAAGTAGGAAAAATATTGTCCCAGATGAGTACGCTTTTATTCTCTATGGAAACCAAAGCAGCCATGCCAAGATAATTTATTTGGCATACGTTACTATCAGAACACCCAACTCAAAGTTGCAAATCTTCTCCCTTTTAATACTGATAGCTCTTCTGTTAGAGTTGTGTGAGGACACCATGGAAACTTTCTACTGTGGTTATTACCAGTTATATCTTGGTGCAAAATCGAATGGATAAGATGGCAATGTATTGGATTTTTTTATTTGTAGATAGAATGATTAATTAAAATTATGTTTTAGGGGCTCCTGGGTGGCCCAGTTGTAAGCGTATGACTCTTGATCTCAGCTCAGGTCTTGATCTCAAGGTCATGAGTTTGAGCCCACATTGGGCTCCCCACTGGGCATGGAACCTATATATATGTTTTAGGAAAATTATTTTCCTATTAATTATCTCTATTTTTAAAAACACAATATCTGCTGTACAAATATCCTACAATGAGTGTTTCAGGGCACCATTATTTAGCCATGATTTTACTAACTATATATGGCAATTAGACCTTCATAATGTTTTGTTTTTTTTTTTTTTGCTTGTTTAACTTTTTTGAAGTTCATAATAAGTTTCTCAAATACTCATCAGTATGTAACAATCAAACAAATTTTGTACCTTAACTCAGTGTCACCCAGAGGTATCTATGAATGTTGTGTTATTTTTTTCATTCTCTATCAAACAGAAAATATTTAGAGGTAATATTTGCCTTGACAGTTAAATAATTCACTTTAATACATTAGAGATTGACACCCAAAATATTTTCTTATAACCCTGTGGAAGATATGTGAAGTGTTTTTGTCTATCCTAAGGATAGATAGCTGGCAATTTAGTTTTAAGTTGACATCTTTTTACATAAATTGTTGACATGCTAGTTATTACATAAATTGTTGAATTCAGATTGAATAATTTGTTTTCACAATTCACCCCAGTTTCATTTAAGAAGTGAAGTGTAGAAGATGAAAAAATGAGAATCTAGTACTAGGGTTTATTAATTAAATGCAATCTGTATAAAAATGAAATGAATTATGTGTGGTTAAAGTGTAAATTTTTAGTCTTAATCTAAAGCTTATATAAGAAATGCCAGACCTACTTTATCAGCTATTGTACCTAAAATATACTTAATAATTTGATATTTTGCAATATATTTTGACTTTTGGGATATCCTACCACTTTTGTGCACATGCCCAACTCATAATTTATAAATTGTTATGTATTTTTATATGTATTTACAGGAAAACTTTATACAGAAATGGATGTTTCTTGTAGTATATATCCCAAGAAAACTGAAAGCAGATTGTCTTTAATACTTATTAATATGTCCATTTAGTTCCCTTTATCATCTTTGCTGAGCTATTTAATTTAGGTAATCAATTTTAATGAATTAGGGTTAAATAAATCATTTTAGGAAGTTGTGTATGTATTTGTATCAAATATTTTCATGAGGACTTGCCTGAGATTGCTGCTATATAACTTTCATAATTATAATAGTCCTCTTTACATTGAAATATAAATGAGGGCGATATTGAATTAGGTATCTCTTTTTTCTCCACTGTTCTCATGAGTTAATGCTAAGCCATATAACACCTTTGTGCAAATGAGAAAATGCACCCCTTACTCCAGGCAGATGAAACTATGTGCCAGGGCCTATGGTTGGTTAGTGGGTGGTAGTTTGCATTTGAGCTCCCTCTTGCCTCTTTAGCTGAGTGTCTTTGTCCAGGGCAGTACTTGCCCACCTTTCCCTTGTGGCCCTACTCACCGTGAGGACTCACTTTTTAAGAAGGCTCAGATAAAAGTAATAGAGGAAATGGAGAGCATGATTATTTAAGCTCAACCTTGTTTATTCTACTTGGGGACAACCAGCTTTTAAAATCCCACAAGCTACCTCCTATTCATGAAAAAGATCATGACATAATTTTCAGTTTTTAAAAAAATTGAAATGTGAAACATATAAAATCTACTCTTTCATAGTGTGTAATTCAGTGGATTTTAGTTTATTCACAGAATTTCAGAATCATCACCACTGTCTCATTCCAGAACATTACATCACTCCAAATGAAAGCCCCATATTCATTACCAGCTCCTCCGTATTCTCCCCTCCTGTACCCCCTGACAACCACCAATCTACTTCTGTTCTCTATGGGTTTGCATATTCTTGATACTTTATATAAATGGAATCATACAATATGTGTTCTTTTTTGTGTTTGTCTTCTTTCATTTAGCTTAATCTTTAAAAGGCCCACCCATATTGTAGGCTATATCAATACTTCATTAGTTTTTATGACTAACTTATGATCCATTGTATGACTATACCACATTTTGTTTATCCATATATAAACTAATGGGTATTTGGATTATTTTTGTTTTTTCTGTTCATAGCAATGCTGCTATGAAAATTCATGTACAAGTTTTTGTATTGATGTGTATTTTTAACTATCTTGAGTATGTATGTAGGTTTGCACTTATTGGGTCATATGGTAATTCTACCTTTAACTTTTGAGAAATGGACAAAAACTACTTTTTCAGCACCTGTTATTTTACATTCCCAACAGCAATGTATGAAGGCTCCAAGTTTTCTACTTTCTTGCTAGCATTTATTATTATCCATCTTTTTTTTATCCTAGCCATCCTAGTGTGTGTGAAGTGGTATCTCATTGTGGTTTTAACTTGTACTTCTCTAATGACTAATGATGTTGAGCATCTTTTTATATGTTTATCGACAACTTACATATCTTCTTTGAAGAAATGTCTATTGAAATCCTCTGGCCCTTTTTTAAATTGGGTTATTTTTCATTTTGTTTGTTGAGTTGTAAGTGTTCTTATATATTCTAGATACTAGTCCCTTATTAGATGATTTGCGAATATTTCCCTCCATTCTTTGTGGTAATTTCATTTATTGGTTGTGTCTTTTGAAGCATAAAAGTTTACAATTTTTATTAAGTCTAAATAATTTGATTTGTGTTTCTTGTGTTTTTAGTGTTATTTCTAAGAAATCATTGCATAGTTTAAGGTCATGAAGATTTACATTTGAGTTTTTTCTAAGAGTTTTATAGTTTTAACTCATTTAGGAATTTGATCAATTTTTAGTTACTTTTTGTATATGGTGTGAGGTGAATATATGTTTAATGCTATAAAGTCAAAGCAATTTTTAATCTAGGCCTTTGAGTTCATTAGCAAAAAACGCCCTTAAAAATATGAACAGTTTTTTTTTTTGCTTTTAATCATATTTCATATTCCAGAGTCACATTCAGAGATCTGATGTGACAAGTCCCCCTTATCTTCTATGTTACTTTACCCTTCTATTACCATTTCTTCATCTGTTTCAAATTAAAGATAGCTACTATGAGGTTATCAGCTCCGAATGGGAAAGACTCCCTCTTTATCTGGTTGTTGACTTGAATCACATTTTTAACTAAAACTTCCTCAGCCTCTGTCATTCAAATGCTTTTAAAATCCAGTCACTTAGAAATTTTCAGTCCCCCAAGGCCCGAATTCTGGAACTATCTTTATTTCTTTGTATTTCTATTGACTGCTGGCCAATTCTTTCCAGGACTAACATTTATTTTTATTAATATCTTAGTAAATTCAGACACCAACACACACAAATGTTTTGATTGCCACTCCCTTCCCCTAGAACTGCTAGCTCAACCATAGTCTGTTGGTGTGTATTTCTTTTTGTGTCTCCTGAGAGAGTACAATATGTACTTTATAAATCTAAGAGATCATCAAACATAAACTTCAATGGAACTACAAAGGCCTGTATTCTGGGTATACAAACAAATAGCAAGTCTCTAGATCCACATATAACAAATATAAATTATTTTTAGATGTTGAAACAAGTATTGAGTACTTACTCTGTGTGGAGTTATACGTGTATCAGGTGATATCTTTGGCAATTGTAAAATGATCTAGTCACAGTTTCAGCCCTTGAAAAATGTTCAGTAAGATAGACATTTATAAAAAACTTAACAAAAATGCAGTTTATATTTTTTGGCTATAAATTACAAATGATGTGAATGTTATAGTTATTAAAAGGAAGACAATCGGGGCGCCTGGGTGGCTCAGTCGGTTGAGCGACTGCCTTCGGCTCAGGTCATGATCCCGGAGTCCTGGGATCGAGCCCCACATTGGGCTCCCAGCTCAGCGGGGAGCCTGCTTCTCCCTCTTACCCTCCCCCCTCTCATGCTGTTTCTCTCTCGCTCGCTCTCTAATAAATAAATAAATAAATAAAATCTTTAAAAAAAGAAAGGAAGACAATCTTAGGAAGTATATTTTCTGTATGGATTTTATTTATTTTTTAAATTTTTTTTAAAGATTTTATTTATTTATTTGACAGAGAGAGACACAGCGAGAGAGGGAACACAAGCAAGGGGAGTGAGAGTGGGAGAAACAGACTTCCTGATGAGCAGGGAGCTCAATGCTGGGCTAGATCCCAGGACCCTGGGATCATGACCTGAGCTGAAGGCAGACGCTTAACAACTGAGCCACCCAGGTGCCCCTAAACTGTTCGTTTCCTAATAAATTTGGAGGATATATGGATGTCCCATGACCATCTTTGCAACCCAAAAACTGGACTTAAAAGGAAGAAAGGTTTCAGGACAAAGGTTAAAATGTAGCCACAAATGTGACTATAAAAACCTTTATTCAGACCTTAACAAAAATCTAAGGTAGTGTCATGTAGATACTTTGAGCTGGACAGAGATGTCTTAAGAGTCTTGAGGTTGTACCTGCAGGACCTCTCTGTTAATAGGGATTCTAGAAATCTGCCGAGTGTTGTCTTATAAAAGCATTCCAGACAGTCAAGGTAGAGAAAGCGTATGCAGAGGAGATTTGTGGATGTGGCTTTTGCCTAATGCAATGGGTTAGAAAGTGTTATACAAGAATCCTGCAAAGTTTTAAAAGTTGGACCAAGTTGGACTAAAAGAAGACAGTAAGAATCCCAAACTAAAATGAACATTTGGACCTCTAATTTTTTTCAAGCAGATGATCCAGGCTACTTTAATATTTTTTTATTTTTTTTTTATTCTATAAGTAGGCTCCATGCCGAGCATGGAACCCAGTGCGGGGCTTGAACTCACAACCCTGAGATCAAGACCTGAGCTGAGATCAAGAGTTGGATGCTTAACTGACTGAGCCATCCAGGAGCCCCCAAGACCTCTAAATGTTTTTATGAGCAGTTGGTAGGCTGAAAAAAAAAAAAAACTATGCAACTGCAAACATAGGTTATTTCTTAGGACAAGGAAAGCATGTCTCCATGAAACAGGAGTATATAGGGCAGAATGCATAGACAAAGAGCCATTCCCTGGGAACTGTCTGGGACCCTAAACAAGAAGATAGTAGTAGTTTCCCACTGGATTGTACATTGCTACAGAGCAGTGATGGCCATGTGTTTCTCCTGTTTTCTTCCATTTTGAATTGAATTAGCTATTGCTGTTATACTGTACCCATCCCACCATTGTGTGTTTGGTATTTGGAAGCAGATATGTTGGGTTTTGGGGTTAACAAGGCTTCAAGCCAAGAGAAACCATACCAAAGCAATTGAAGCCCAGAAATCAACCACACCTGGACCTGATCCAGATGAAGCTATCTCAGACCTTTGATGTCACTGTGGGTGTCTTATGAGGGGAGTATACATGTTTTGCACAAGGAAGAAGTGAAATAATTTGTGGCCAAAATTTTTACCGTGGGGTGTGATACCAGTGAGAACATGGCCATGCAATCTTGACACTCTTGCCATTAAGATTTGAGGCCAGTTTTCTCTCCCTCGAAACCTAAGCAGCCTGGGACTGCTTTGACCAATAGCATATGCCAGAAGTGATCAATGGAGTCTCACAGAAATGACCCTATGTGGCCTGTGAGTTTAGATCACAAAAGACCTTGAAGCTTCTGCCTTGTTAAAAGGAGAGAGCACTCCACTGGTGGCCCCGATCCACTAGATAAGATTAACCACCCTGGGGTCACCATGCTGTGAGGAAGCTCCATCCACATGCATTGTTTTTTTCCTGTATGTCAGGAAATAGCAATGCCATATAGATATACATATCTATATGGCATCTATAACCTGGTACAGTGATTTGGGAAACATTTTTAATATTACTTTTGTTTTTCCCTTTCAGATCAATTCCCATCTGGAATAAGGCATTAATTTCCCTAAAGGAGGGGCAGATATAAATGTATTTTACGCTTAAACAATAACAGCCCAGATGGTATGTATTTAACATTTAACTGACAGTTCAACATGCTCCAGTAGAATTTTTTAGAACTCTAGAGTTTTGTGAACAGCAACATTCAGAAGAAAACAAGAAAAGCCCCAGACAGGCATGGAGCATAGTTATCTCTGAGGTTTGCAATGAAAATGAAGTGGAGGGTGTGCTCACATGGGTTCTAATCCTCCACAGTATGTGCTTTAATGAAAATGTGATACACACACTCATACACACACACACACGTATAAAAAGATTTATTATAAGGTATTGGCTCACACAATTACAGAGGCTGAAAAGCCCCCATGATCTGCCGTCTGGGAGCTTGAGAACTTGGAAAGCTGGTGGTGAGCTCAAGGGCCTGAGAGCCAGAGAGCCAATGATGTAGATTCCAGTCTGGGATGATAATATGTATATGAAAATAGACCTATCCTCTTACTATTTTTATCATTCAGAAAGTGTTTATTGAACATCTATTTATGCTATGTTTTCAGGAGAATAATACAAAAAGATACTCTTCAGATAATGATTAATACAGTCACTAAGGGCAAGAGCTATAACTTAATGGTCTTGATTGTCTCCCCTGGCACTGTGTATAAAGCAGGCATTCAATAGACATGTGCTCAATGACTGAATAAATGAAACATAATATGAAAAAAAAATACAGTCTCATAGGAATAAGCAGACATCCACAAACAGCTATCACATGAGATGTATTGAAAATGTCAGAAGCCCAGAAAGAGAAAGAAATCATTTACACCTGGAGTAATGAATGCACTCTTCACACAGCTGAAATTTGACTTATGCCGGGCCCAGGCGCTTTCATCATTAATTTCTAAAGGTATTTATGCTTTGACATATCATTTCTTCTTACTTGAATTGACTCCAGTCCTTACTGATAAAGTAATCTTTGAAAAGATACATAGCCTTTTCTCACTGTTTTTATTTGTACCTAAACATATGACATTATTTCTATCACTGGCATTTTGATTCAGTTCACCTGAGAAGTAGTGTGGAACAGTAATGGGGTGGTTTAAAAAAAAATGTTACCAAAGTTCTGTCATTTGCAAGTGGAGACATTTTGAGATTAGCTGCTAAAGCCCATTATTAATATTATTGTTAAAGTTTGATTTTAGTTGGGGAACAAAATGGACATGTCAGAAATACTGTGATACTAGGCTAACCACTTCATCCCAAATTTAAATGATGGCTATAGAACTATCCACATGAGAACCAAAACATTTTGTGAGTCTGAGTTGTCCAAAGAATTGCCAGTAATAAATGGACTAAGGGCACTGAGACAGGAAGAAACATCACATGGACAGAGCAACTGTGTCTCTCAACAACTGGTCCACAGTTGTGTTCAGGGGAACTCGCTGATCTTGTTTTAATGATTTAATAACCATTCAACCAGAGCAACTGATCCATCAAGTTCTCTGTCAGGAGATATGGTGTGGGGCACTTATTCTGCATTATATTTCTATTAGTTAGACTTACTTTTCAGTTACATTTGACAGATTTTATTATATACTTATGCTCAGCACCACAGTGATTACTGAATAAGATAGAAGAAAACCCGTAGTGTAATCAATAGGAAGCTAATCTTAGCTCCCTGGGGACATAAACCATATTTTAGGTAACTCGGAATACTAAAAATAGTTCTTCCTAAGTAAAGGATATATCTTTAAATATCTTTAAATAAAGGGTATATCTTTAATCTCCTATTTTGGAAGACTTAGCTAAAAAAATTGTTTTATCTTCCTTCTAATGAATGATGCTGAAAAATTGGCAGGGATACACTATAGATGTTGACTACAAGAAGCCATTTATATGTAATGCATTGTATTTCCATGTAACTCTGTTCCATTGCTGAACTGCCTACTTCAAGTGGTCACAGGCTTATAAATGGTAATTATTTTTGCCCTAGACCTATCATTTGAAATAGCTGGGTAATGTATAGCTTGTTTTCATTCTGTATGAAATTTCTAGACTTCTAGATTTGATCTAGATTTTCTAGATTCTATTACTTAGTACTCATCAGTGTGTTTAGACTTTAAGCTTCATGTTTAGATTGAATATCAAGAATTTATGGTGTCCAATAAATAAGGCAAGCTCTATAAACTACAATTCAACACAAAGATAAAGATCCTACATTATTGAACCCGAATCACTCAGGATGGTCCACATCTTAGACACTCAAACAATGAAATTCATGATTTCAAAGGAATTTTTCCAAAGATTCAAATTCGTATTATTCGATGGCACGGATATATGAGTAAACACCCCCCATCTGCAAGAGAAACATTTTTGTTAAATTCGTGAATATGTGATATGTATCTGGAAAAAGTAAATCAAGTGGCCGAACTTCGTTAACTACCTGCAAACACCTGGATTTCAGAAAGGTATCATTCACACCAGAATAACTGACTTGACAGTTTCTTTTGCTAACCTAGCCTTACTCAGAAACTCTAAATCCAGGTTCTTACAAGAGCACTTGACTAGGTAGCTGGCATAGGGCAAATGTAGCCTGGTGCTGAAGTGAACCACAATTCCTTTATATTTAACACACACACACACACACACACAGGAGTAGGAAACAACCATTTATCCAAATGCTTTAAAAAAGATTTAATAGCCGTGGCTATATTCTCTGCTGTTGCTTGACAGGCTAAGGCATCACTAGTATTTGATATTTTGAGGCAATTATTTTTATTGCTGCTAATGAAAAAAGAGGTTGAGAACACATGGGGGAGCACTGCTCAGAGGCATAGTGTTAATAGAAAATCCAAAGGAGGGGGATTAATTTGTACATGGCCAGTGTGCATGGCTCCTACCTCTTTTCAGATGGCTGAGAGAGATAGCATTGTGCAATTACTGCATTCCCTTGGACACCGCCTGTACCTTCCAGATCTCTGCCACTACTTGGAACTTATGGGTCTTCTGGGAGGAACTTATAGGGTTAGTACATTTTTAAATCAACAACAAAAATGCTGACACACTCAGAAGGGAGACTAAGTATTTACTATAAACTGTGGCTCTTTATTGGGTCAGGTGCTTTTGCAGTAAAAATGGCTTTAAAATTATGCTGGTCTCATCAGAGGCAACCTGAAAAATGTTCCTTTCTCAGCAGTAGCATCCCCTGACCTATAAACCCATTGTTTAGCACAGTTTCAGAATCTTCTGTTTTCTGGCCATTTATGGATGGAAGCAGCCTCCAAATAAGGCTGCATTTTTCCCCTCTGAGCTTCAGTTGGCCTCATGCAGCTTTAACAAGATCCCTGAAGAACCCAATTCAAAGAGATAAAAGGATGTATGTATGCACATCTGTTTTATGAGCAGATGAGAATCAGAGCCAAAGTGTTTACTAAATATTTTAAGGGAATTCAAACAACAGGTATTGTTTCATGCTGAGCCTTTAGTGCAAAATGCAGGCATTTGGGGAATCTATGTATACAAAAACAATTAGATAACTGTACTGTAAAATGTATCAAATCTTTTTTTTTAATGTATCAAATCTTTAACCATAAAACCCAAACCATAAGACATCTGTGACAGAATTGCCAGACATCCTTGAAAAATATCTTTCCCAAATTAATCTCTTAATTTTTTCCCCATAAGCCATTAGCTAATAAGAGGAAATTTACACTTTGGAAGATTTAGTATGTTCCATCCATCTATCTTGACTGTATCTTTGACCACCAAAGGCTAAATTAACCATAAAAATATGGATAGAATGAGGAGAAAAAATGAGTAGAAAAAAATGCACAAGGAGTGTAAGCAACATCTGTATCATTAATCATGTTTACACCTCATGAATGGCAAAAAACAAGGGAAGGTATATTCATGGTGAAGGGCAACAAGTCTCCTTCTCTTTTATGAGTAATGTTATTATTAGGAATATTTCATTTCTGAAATGTTAATCATACATTTGGAAAGAAAACATGGCTTTAAGTGTTGATCTTTTCAAAGAGAAACAAGTGGTTCTGAGTTGTGAGGCCCCCGATATATATTCTGGGCTGAACATCACATCAGCCCCCGAGACAGACAGAAGGCAGATTAAGACTGAGGGAATCTTGAAGGTGTTTGAGAAACAGAAGAACACCTGGGATTATCTTGGCGTGGAGCTTCTGACATGGCAGTGGGTGACACCTCTATGGGCAGAGATGAAGATGGTCCCCTTACTTGTGGGAAGCTGTAGAGCTTACATTCTGACATACCCCCTGAGATAGGGCAATTGGTTAAGGGGACAGAGGCATCTATTTGTATGATGAAAATAGTCTGTTCAGATTTGGAACATATTATCTGAATGCAAGTAAGAAAATCCCTGTGGCTGACAGAATGTGTGCTGGTTATGAACTTATTGCATCTCGGCTCCCCATCCACTCTTCCTTGTCTGCTGGTGATACTGGAATATTTCTGTACTGACAGTCAGCACAGTGTCAGTAGTGGGTTCTGGAAGGAGACCGGAGGAGAAAGGAGCATCTTCTGGTCTCCTCGTGCTTCCCTTCCTCCTCGTTCTCATGGCGCTGAGCTGGTGCTCACAGCTCCAGGAAAGCTCTGCCTTCATGTTTTAGGAGCATCATTCACGGCTTCATGACATCCACAGACAACCCAGCTGGCTTCCAGTGGCTTCTGCATGATGACTTTCTAGTTAGTTATGCAGGTGCCCCAGCCAATTCCCCCCAAGGTTCAACACAAATCCTCCCCTCCAGCCCAATGGGCAACTTCCTGGTGAATTTCACTGGCATTCTGCCAGGCCATTTCCAGACCGCCAGCCTCAGCCACCAAATCTGGACGAGTTCTGGTCTGGAGCTACCCAGCAAACTCTGTTGCCAGCCAGCGGGCTGCACGCACCCTCTCAACAGTGTCTGAATCACAGACATCCCTTTCTCTGTTTGTTTTTCCCTTGAGCACTGTATTAATTTGCTTGTGCTGCCATAATAAAATACCACAGACAGGTGGCTTAAGCAACAGACATCTATTTTTGCACAACTCTGGAGGCGGAGAGTCCAGGGTGTAGGTGCCTGCAAATCTGGTTTCTGGTGAGGACTCTCTCCCTGACTTTCAAATGGCCACTTTCCTGCTGTGTCCTCACATGGCCTTTCCTCTATGCAAGAGCATCCCAGGTTTCTCTTCCTCTTCTTATAAGGACATCAGTTATATTGGATTAAGGATCCTACCCATAGGCTCTCCCTTAACCTTAATAACCTCCATAAAGGCCCTGTGTCCAAATGCAGTCACATTGGGGTTTGAGGCTTCAATATATAAATTGGGAGCAGGGGACACACGTCAGTCTGTAACAAGCACTCACCCTAAACTATAGATTATTCTTTACCATTCTCTTTTATTCCCATTTGCTAATTAGTTTCCTCTAAAGAGTTAATAATTCCTTATATATGAAACCTTTTCCATACAAATTACTGTGTGGTCAGTCTGGCTCCTGACTGGACCTGCTTGATGTAGGAGAGGGAGAGGGACAGACCCAAATCCCCTTCTCCTTATGACACTTTAGTGTATAGAAACGAGCCTTTGCTGGGGCACCTGGGTGGCTCAGTTGGTTAAGTGTCCGACTTTTGATTTTGGGTAAGGTCATGATCTCAGGGTCCTAGGATTGAGCCCCACACGTCAGGCTGGGCGTGGAGCCTGCTTGAGATTCTCTCCCTTTGCTTCCCCTGCCCATCTTTCATCTTTCTCTCTAAAGAAAGAAAGAAAGAGAGAGAGAGAGAGAGAGAGAGAGAAAGAAAGAAAGAAAGAAAGAAAGAAAGAAAGAAAGAAAGAAAGAAAGAAAGAAAGAAAGAAAGAAAGAAAGAGAAATGAGCCTTTGCTTTGTTCCCATTTTGATGACCCAGCTAGTTACTCTAAGTGGCCTGGCTTTAACCTAAGCCTGCAGACTTGGTTTCATATATGATTTATATCTATCTGCCTTTCCTGCAACTGGATTAAACCACATATGGGGAGATATCTAAACACTTCCTGATGAAGTCATTGCCATGATGTACTTGGCCTAGACTCCTTTAATCTTTGCAGTTGAGCCTAAGCAAATTCAACATGATGGTCAGTCACCACAAAATGAATTTCTAAATACGGTGACTGTTGAAAAATTTGTAACCCCATGTCCTGGTTGCCTTGCTGATTGTTCCAAGAATCATTTAAGAATTAGGATCAGTGTGTGTCTCTCTCAGAAATCAGGATGCTAGGATTTCCTTCCCTGGAGAAATTACTGCAAAGTGACTCAGCTCCTTTGTGATTAGGTCTGACCCTGCTCTGTGTTACCAGGTTGCTTCCTGACCAACTCAATTAAGGAAGAACTCCATGGGCCCAGTGCTGCCTGCTGGGTTGCCAGTTTAACTGCTACCTTCAACTCTGATTTCAGCGGGTTTACAAAGGAGCTAATTTTTGGCTTTCTAATGGTTTGCATTTAGATCATACAGAAAATACAATCTGTTATCCCTCTCCACAACCCTGATTCCAGCCCCTGAATTTGTACTAAGTAATTGAGGTCCTTCACTCACTGGTAAAAATATTACCTATCATATTAGAGCCCCCAAATTAATTAATTCCTTACTCCCTCCCTCCTTCCCTTCCTTCCCTTTCTGTCACTTTCTTCCTCCCTCCCTTCCTTCCTTCCTTTCTTTTTTTAAATAACGTATTACCATTTCAAAGGATAGCCGGTTCTGGTATCTAGGGGCCC
This sequence comes from Mirounga leonina, assembly GCF_011800145.1. Classification (NCBI taxonomy): domain Eukaryota; kingdom Metazoa; phylum Chordata; class Mammalia; order Carnivora; family Phocidae; genus Mirounga; species Mirounga leonina. Next base: position 12,645,673 of record NW_023270453.1, read on the forward strand.
ATTCTAAGGTGTAAGCATTGGAATGCAAGTTCAGAGATCTGGGATAGAGTAAAACCCCTACCTGAGAAAAGAGTAAATTGGGACGGAGAGGAGAGGGTTTAGATGTAGGAGCTACACAGGTTGGTGTGGTGAAACAGGAGCTTACAAGGGAAAAAGAAGGGTGACTGGCTCCCTGCCTCTATCCTTTTGGCAGTGTTGCCTGAGCGGTGGGAGAAGAAACATGTCCAGTGAGAAACATGAGGTAATTTGCTATGAGAGAAGATACCTTTTCTTTTTAAGATTTATTTATTTTATTGGGGGGGAGGGGCAGAGGGAGAGGGAGAAAGAATCTCAAGCAGACTCCATGATGAGCACAGAGCCAGATGTGGGGCTCAGTCTCATGACCTGAGCTGAAATCAAGAGTCAGACACTTAACCGACTGCACCACCCAGGCACACAGATGGAAGATACCTTTTAAAAGTCTCGCCTCTAGCTTGCATTCTAAATCTTCAGCAAATTCTGTATCATTTACTAGCTTTTTTAGAGCCATAGAGCCATTTTGGAACCATGCATACCGAAATTTGCTTGGGTTATTGGCAGCACATAGAAAAACCGTAGCCTAGGACAGCCCCACATCCGACAGTATAGGATACCCCACACTCTGAAGACACAGGAGTCAGAACTCTGCTCTGGTCCTGTCACTTGCATTCTGATAAGGCAAGTGGCTTAGCCCCTCTATGTCTCAGTAAATTTTCTCTTCCATGGCACAAAGACAAAAATCATAATGACCTCAGAGTTGTGAGGATTGGTTATCAACACTTGCAGTCAGAAAGACACTGATGCATAGTGAGCAGGCAACAGATGTTTTATCTATTTTTAGTTTGCATGCTTTTGAAAGATAGGATTATTCGACTCCAGGCATTAATCTCTCCCAAAATATGTGTTCTCTTTTTAAGAACATTTGTTGATCTGACAGCTTTATACATAAAATACAAAGTTATAAAGTGAAGAAATGTTATATCTAGCCAATGAACCCAAATCTCTGTGTACCATTTAAATCACTTAGAACCTGATATAGTCACAAGTTCATTTGTTTATTCACTGAGTCTTCTTTCTGAGCCTAATGTCTAGATATGTTGCGAACTATTATAATATCATTAAGTCAGATTATGTTTCTTGGAAATTGCTCTGATGATTGTATTAAATGAAAATATGAGTGAAATCTTAACTAGAAGTGCCTCTGTTTTGCTAACTTTGGAAAACCTAATTTGGTAAAACCAATAGTGAGAAACTCATCTTGTTGGAAAAAGAGGAAAAAAACTAATGCATGAGCACTTTATAATGTTTACATGAAACCTAATTTAATCCAGTCCTCATGTGGGGGAAAAAAAAAACATTATCACATCTCTATACATTTGAGAAAATTGGTTCTTAAAATTGGTTTTAAAAGTAGGGATCTAGGGGCGCCTGGGTGGCTCAGTCGTTAGGCGTCTGCCTTCGGCTCAGGTCATGATCCCAGGATCCTGGGATCGAGCCCCGCGTCAGGCTCCCTGCTCCGCGGGAAGCCTGCTTCTCCCTCTTCCACTCCCCCTGCTTGTGTTCCCTCTCTCGCTGTGTCTCTCTGTCAAATAAATAAATAAAATCTTTAAAAAAAAAATAAAAAAATAAAAGTAGGGATCTAAGCACTATACATGTATTGCCTTTGGAAGTGCATCTGTAGGCATATCAGACACTCTCACTTGATTCTCGTTTTTGTTTCTTGCTTGTTGCTCCAGTCCACCGTTAATCTGGCTTGTCGTCTCTTACCTTCATCTTCCATTTTCAGGAGTTCTTCCCATAAACCTGATAACGGACATGTCTTCTCTGGTCCTGTCGCTCTTCTTTCCATCTGTTTCTTCCTGGGTTTTCTGAGTAGCCACCTACTTGAAGAAGCTTCATGGCCTTCCCCTTTCAAGTGTCAGTTCATTTGAATGATCTTTCAGCTGCCTCTCCCTGGGCTCCGTTCAAGAAAAGGTAGAAAAGACATCAAAGATCATTTTAGAAATAGTCATTGTACAGTAATCTGCACTGATGTTTTAAGACAACCCACATGACTAGATTATCTTTGTCACATAATTCATTTCAGATATCAAAAGATACCTAAATATGCAAACCATGGCAGCTTTGTTTCACATAGCAACATATGAATTACTTGATGGTGGGGCGCCTGGGTGGCTCAGTTGTTTAAATGTCCGACTCTTGATTTTGGCTCAGGTCATGATCTCACCTCCCACCCTGCTTACATGCAGGCTCTCCCTCTCTCAAAATGAGCTAATTAATTAACTAATTAATTGATGGTAGTTGCCAATGTGTGTGACTAAATAATCAAATAACTTTAGAGAAATCATCTTATTCCAATAAGCACATCTAAGAAGGGTGATTTGTGAAGCTGAAAACGTTGAAAGTCTTGTTTTCAGTGAACATTCAAACCAAAGAGAAAACTAGAAAAGAAAAAATAAGTAAATAAAATACAACAAAACAAGATCCCAGCAACATATGATTTCAAAACGTTGGTGGAGGAAACATGTTAAAAGTGTCAAGAACATGGGTGCCTGGGTGGCTCAGTCGTTAAGCGTCTGCCTTCGGCTCAGGTCATGATCCCAGGGTCCTGGGATCGAGTCCCACATCGGGCTCCCTGCTCAGCAGGAAGCCTGCTTCTCCCTCTCCCACTCCCCCTGCTTGTGTTCCTGCTCTCGCTATCTCTCTCTCTGTCAAATAAATAAATAAAAATCTTAAAAAAAAAGTATCAAGAACATTTATTTTATCCCAAGGGAAGTGATATAATCTGCTTGGTCCTATATTCCACTTCATTCCTGTACACTTTGCAAATGACACCACTGAATCCCTCCTTCTAAATTCTTTCATTTCCCAGCTTTATCAAGCTGTAATCATCATGTAACATTCTGGAAGCTTAAGCTGCACAATATGATGATTTGATACACATATAAATTGTGAAATGATAACCACAGTAAGTTACTATGCTGTACATTAAATCCAGACTTATTCCTTTTACACTGGAAGACTGTATCTTTTGAATATCTCCTTATTACATCCACCCCCTAACCCCTGACTACCACCAGTCAGCTCTGTTTCTATGAGTTCAGCTTTTTAAGATTCCACATAGAAATGCAATCATATAGTATTTGCCTTTTTCTGCCTGACTAATTTCACTTAGTGAAATGCTCTCAGAGTTTATCCATGTGACAACCATGTATATCCATGTCACGGTTTCCTTCTTTTCTTGTATATATATATATATATATATATATATATATATATATATATATATATACAGACAAACACATATACATACCACATCGTCTCTATCCGTTTATCTGGCAATGGACATTCAGATTGTTTTCATGTTTTGGCTACTGTGAAAAGTGCTGCAATGAACATGGGAGTGCAGATACCCCTTTGAGAGAGTTACTTCACTTCCTTCAGGTGTATACCCAGAATTGGGATTGCTGGATAATGTGGATAGTTCTATTTGTAAGTTTTTGAGGAATCATTGTACTGTTTTCTATAATGGCTGCACCAATTCACAGTCACATCAACAGGGCTCTAGTGTTCTCATCTTCACCAGCATTTGTCATCCCCAGTCTTCTTATTAATAGCCATTCTAACAGGTGTGACATGATATCTCATTATGGATTGGATTTGCATTTGCATGATGACCTAGTGATGTTGAGCATCTTTTCATGTTTGTGTTGGCTGTTTCTTTGGAAAAGTATCTATTCATGTCCTTTGCCCAGTTTTATACATTATTTGTATTTTGCTATTGAGTTGTATGATTTCCTTAATATATTTTCGATATTAACCTCTTCTCAGATAGATGGTTTGTAAATATTTTCTCCCATTCCACAGATTGCCTTTTTGTTTATTGATTGTTGCTCCTTTTTTGTGCAGAAGTTTTTTATGTTTGGTATAGTTTCACTTACGGACTTAACACTTTTGTTGCTTGTGTTTTTGGTGTCATAAAAAGTCATTGCCAAGAACAAGGTCAAGGAGCTCCTCCCTTATGTTTTCTTCCAGGGATTTTACAGTTTTACATGTTAATGTTTAAGTCTTTAATCCATTTTGAGTTAATTTTTGTGAGTGGTATTAGATAGGGTCAATATTATTCTTTACATGTGGACATCCAGTTTTCCCAGCACCATTTATTGAAGAGACTATCCTTTCCTCATTGAGTATTCTTGGCTCTGAAGAATATTAGTTGGTCATGTTTGTGAGGGTTTATTTCTGGGTTCTCAATTCTGTTCTATTGGTCTATGTTTTTATGCTGGAACCATACTATCTTGATTATTATAGCTCTGTAATATAGTTTGAAATCAAGAAGTGTGATGGCTTCAGCTTTGTTCTTCTTTCTCAAGACTGCTTTAGCTATCCATTGCCTTTTGTGGTTTCATACAAATTTTAGGATTTTAAAAAATTATTTCTGTGTAAAATGGCATTGGAATTTTGATAGGAATTGCATTGAATCTGTAGATGGTTTGGGGCAATATGGACATTTTAACAATATTAACTCTTCTGATCCGTGAATGTGGTATAGATTTCCATTTGTTTGTGTCATCTTTAATTTCCTTTATTGATGTCCTATAGTTTGTGGGGTATAGCTATTTCACTTCCTTGGTTAAATTTATTCCTAAGGATTTTACTGTTTTTTGTGGTATTGCAAATGTGATTGTACTTTTTATTTTAGTATATGGAAATGCAACCAACTTTTGTAGATTGATTTTCATCCTGCAAATTTACTGAATTTGTTTATTATTTCTAATATTTTTTATGGAGTCTTTAAGATTTTCTATATACAGGGTGATGTCATCAGCAAAGGGAGGTCATTTACTTCTTCCTTTCCAATTTGGATTTTTTTTCCCTTGTGTAATTGCTCTGGCTAGGACGTCCAGTACTGTGTTGAATAGGAGTGCTGCAGGTGGGCATCTTTGATTTGTTCTTGATCTTAGGAGGAAAGTTTTCAACCTTTCACCATTGAATATGTTAGCTGGGGGTTATTGTATAGGGCCTTCATGATGCTGAAGTTGTCTGAACTTTGTTATTTCCCAATATCTGAATGCACCACTTCATATTCACAGTAAGCTTGCATAATTTATTCCCTCATTATTCATGTTATTAAAATCATATTGTAGCTCTTTATGTTCTGTTAGGTATTGCAGGTGTAATAGTAAATGAAACACGGCCCTAATTTTTAAGATGTTTTCCTGTAGTTGGGAAGACAGTTAAGTAAGTTGGCATTGAAAGAATAGTGGCAATTTTGTTGCTATAGAAGTTTGGGCACTAAGGCCTTTAGTAGGAGGTCCCTAGAGCATTTTAAATGTGAATGGAAAAGGGTTCAAAGGGAGAATCTTTTGTAGGGACCAACTACAATAAACTAGTTAACTTGGACACGGGGGAAAAATGGCTCAGACTTACTGGTCTCTTAATAAAGAAAGAGATCTTTGCCTCACAGACTCTTTATATACCTCTTACCTGATAGCATCAGACAGTGGTGATCTCTTGCCTGAATGTCACCAAGGTGTGACAGCTAATCTTTACCCTGTCCTACTTGACTTTTTCTCATCCATTGACCTTCCTTTGTGTCAAAAATTCTGATCTGTGGGCTGGGGCATTGGAATGATGCTTTGGAGAGCATTAGATTTGAAGTCAGGCAGACATTGGATTTCAACCCAGTGTCTGTCTCTTACTAAACTTGAATAGTTCCCCCACCTTTTAAACCTTAGCCTCCTCCACATGTCAAGTGAAGCTAATAATAATGCTTATGTAATAAGGCATCTAAAGTATGTAGCATGTTCCTGGTATATACAGGATACATAATAATTATTAGTTTCTTTTTTTTCAAATTAGGGTTGTTGAACAGATGTGCAACCAATTCTTGGAAATGCTCTTCAGACCAAAACCCCTCCCAGAATTTCAGACAATAGAACGTCCTTTGACATTAATAGGGGTTTGGGATAATCTAAAGGGCACAATCTGCAATTTCTCACACTTACCATGTTTTATGCCACTGTGGTTTTGCATCTACAGTACAACCAAAGAACTATTGTTACTCATGCTTCATGGTTCACTTTGATGTCAGATCCTCTGAGGTACTTCCCTAATCTGCCCTTTCTTCTCCAGAGTAAGTTTTTCATTTCCTGCGATATATTTCAACAAATATGTAGTTCTCAGAGTATGGCCCACCTGCATCATATACTTTGTATAGTTTATTTTGTTACACATGTCAAACTATATGTCAGTTATTTTTATGTGTCTATATGTGGAAGCTGCATTTTATTTCAAGCCCATATTTGCAGTACCTAGCTGTATGCTGAGTAACTGCTTAGTAAATATATGAATAGCTGAATGGGCAAATGACTGGACAAATAAAAGAAAGATTGAATGATTTGGGAAAATGAATTTTTACTTGGTACATAGCTCTAACAAGAGTTGGGAAGATAAATTAGACATAGTCCTTCTGATAATGTGACAAATAAGACAACAAATTGGTAAACTTCATGTAAATAAGAAAGCAAAATATACTCAGAACTCCAAATCTTGAATTCATGATCTTTGTATATAGGTCTTTACATACTGATCTAGTTCCCAGTGTAAATGGATCCTTCATACCAAACTCAAGAGTAAGAATTGTGTGTGTGTGTGTGTGTGTGTGCGGGGGGTGGTACCCAGGTGGCACAGTCAGTTAAGCATCCAGCTCTTGGTTTTGGGTCAGGTCATGATCTCAGGGTCATGAGACTGAGCCCTATGTCGGGCTCCTCACTCAGCACAGTACCTGCTTGGGTCTCTCTCTCCCTCTGCCCCTCCCCCTGCTCTCTCTCTCTCTCAAATGAATAAAATCTTAAAAAAAAGAATTGTGTGTATATAATATGACATATATTATTATAACATATTATATGTTATAAAATACATATTTTATATAATATGTAATATACATATATATGTATAATCAGCTTATCATAACACCATTTAATCTGTTACTATGGCATAAGGAACAGTAGTTAGTTAACATATTATCATAATGGACCAGACAACTAATCTCAACAACTATGTGCCCAAATACCTCTTTTATCAATAGAGTTTTCTTTTATCACCATTCTCTAGTTAGATCTTAATGACTTTTCATTCAACTAAAGTCAAGTCATCTATTATATATTAAGATATATTAAGATATTGTATTTGAGAATGAATTTGAATGAAATAATTAAAATTGCTGCCTAGGTATTTTTCCCTGCATGTCTTCTAGTAAAATTCTCTTTTTGCATCTTTTTCATAAACCTTGGGGATTCAAATAACATATACTGGTATGTTGAAAACTGATACCCTATTAATTAAATGAATAAAGCAAGACACAATTTGAATTTAGCTTAATAAGCAAACCAAAGTGAAAGCAGCTGTGTCCCATTAGCTTCTGATTTTCTGCAAAATAGAGAGGGAATCAGATACACAATAAGAGTGTCTAAAATTGAGCAGCTTGTGGTTATGTTGCTATAGCTACCAGAGGTCTTTTTGATGCTTTACTGGGTTGGCAAAGAAATAGACTGTTTGGAATAGTCACACTAAAACTCTTATGCACTGAAATAGTGCTGACATTTGACCATGAGTCTTCAGTCCCTCCACAGAGTTAACACATGGATATGAAAGGAAAAGAAGAAGAATTCAAATTACCTCGTGAACATTAGATCATTTTTTCTATTACCCAAGGGAGGGAAATCCTGCAGTTTAAAAACAAACATGAGGGTAGAAGCATTCCAAATTATTTATATGCTACCTGTAGAAAGCTGATCTGATAGCTCTCAATAAAAATAAACCCACTTGGGAGGGCATTTAGGAAGTGAAGATGTTAGTGATACACGGAATAGGGAACATATCTTAAAGGAACTCTTTTCTCTAAGGAACTCCTGTAGATGTGCGTGGCCCCATCAAGAATCTCCCTCTGCTAGTTTGGCTCTGTAGCTATAACGAGAAGTATATCCAAGAGGAAATAATCAAAGTTAGAGGACATAAATTTCCCTACTCTTTAAAAATAAATGCAGAGGTCAAGTGTCATTTTTTCCCCCAGAAATCTCAATAGCACCATATAGGGTTGCTGCAATAACTCTTAAAATTTCCTGGAGGATCATATCATGGTCATAAAGAAGTCACACTGATTCCAAGAATACTTGGGAGTTCATTATGTTCTTTTGGAGTGGATGCCCATACTCCCTCCGTCCTGCCATTTGTTCTTAGGAGAGAAATGTTTTTCTTTTAAAAATAAAATATTAAACAGAAACAGAGTCAACTTCTAAGAGTCAAGCAGACTCCAGGCTGAGAAGGGGCAAGGCCACATGGCTCAGAATCCTCTTCTTTTCAATTTACCCAGTCTCGTGTTTTTCTGCTCTAATTAAAATCACCAATACCACATTGGCCCCATGAACAGTTTTCTTAAAATTTCAGGCTCAAGTATAGACAACTTCTTAGCACACAATATCTCCATAAATGTTTGTGAAATGACAGAATTGTGAATGACAGCATTCATTTTCAGGGCAAAGGTCTAATGATAATTCCCACACTGTCATATACCTGGTTTCTCAGCTGAGAGACACATTTCACTTCTTTTTAGGATTTTAGTGACTCACCCAATGTATGATCTCGCCATTTCCATTTGACACAGAAAATGTGGTTTAATTATTTTCAGAACCAACAGGGTAAAGAACATCCTACCATCATAATAAGATGCATAGGACAAAAATGATACCCATATGTAAACAGTAGAGCTCTATTGGCACATTCTTCTTGCTTGTTTGCAGGGACATCAGAAGCTGTATGCAACATCAATATATAGTGCTGCCCTTATTTACATATCCTACTGTTATTCCAGAATTGTGAATAAAAAAATAAGGAGCAGAATTTTTATATTTTAAGTACAAGATAATGGCAAGACCATGGTCAAGGCCACTTGCCAATAGCAATTGTGATGGCGTCCATGTCTTCAATATAGTTCTAATGCAAAGTCTGTAAGCTTTCAGCCAATTAATTTTCTGAGTAAAGATACTATAGCAAAAAGAAAATTAAAAAAAATAACTAAGGTAAAGAATATCATTACTGGCATTACTTCATAAAAATCGAGTAAACTGTATTGGTACGCTACTACCAATTTCTCAATAGACAGATTATATGATGCTGGGAAAATTATTTCTTTCTAATTTTCTCCCCCTCCCCCACTCTGTCCCTTCCTCTGTAATCTAAGACGAAATAATCCGTTCCTTGGTTTGCCTTTCTCTTTTCTTTTTCTATGATCGTTTGTTTTGTTTCTTAAATTCCACATATGAGTGAAGTCATATTGGATATGTCTCTCTGGCTCTAAGAAACAGATTCCTTGTAGAGAAACTGATGGTTTCCAGAGACCAGCTGGGTGGATGGATGGGCTAAATAGGAGAAGAGAATTCGGGAGGGCACTTGTGGTGAGCACCGGGCGTTGTGTACGTGTTGAATCACTAAATTGTACACCTGAAACTAAATTAACTGTATGTTCACTAACTGGAATTTCAATAACCACTTTACAATAAATCTAAGATTAAATAGCATATAAAAATTTGAACCAAGTCATAGCAGTAATTAGTCAACACATATATGTACAGACTATATGTACCTCTAACTTCTCTTTCTTTTTGAAAGATAATTTTTAAATGAGTCTAATACCAGCAAATTATTGCAGTTTGTAGATTAAGAGATTCATGATTAAGTGGATACAACATTATAAGGAGGCCAATTTTGTCAACAAATAATTGAAGGTTTACTCCTGTGCCCAAATATGCCCCTGGTAAAATGTTTATTTAAACATATGCATGGGTGTTATGTTGATGTGCACTACTTACTTATCAAATAATCTTTAAGAAATGTTACAAGAATGATTTAGAAGTAAAATGTGGGTGTGTCCTTTATAGGAATGTTATAATTTTTCTGTTGGTATATAATTTTCCACAGTGCGTTTCTGCTCTGGCAACCTGGTATTTGTATGTGAACTATACCACATCATCAGATCTCAGAGAGTTTAAATGACTCCAAAATTACAACATGGAAAAATGTGGAAATGAAGATTCAGGGTGACAATTTCAATGCTTCTAGAACAATGGCTGAAGTATTCACAGTATCAAAAAGTCTACATGTTTTACTTCAGGATAGCAATCAAGCCCATCTCTGTAGCTAAGATGAATAACTAAGGCCAAATAGGCAAGTCTAGTGTGTGTGTGTGTGTGTGTGTGTGTGTGTGTGTGTGTGTGTGGTGTTTACTTGATTCTAGTGGAAGCTGTTTGATGACAGAAGCAAGAGATTCAATGTTATTATTATTATTTCTTAAACTTCTTGTCAGTTGTGTTTCAAATACAAGAAATACAACTCTACAGGCCTTAGCTCCATTGGTTTGAAACATTGATGCTGTCCACTCTGCTTTTCTTAAAAAAGGGGACACAGGTACTTTAAATTACCAGGCATATGCAACACTGTTAAAGCAACATAATTATGAGGTACTATTTCTCACGTCTTCTTTGTTTTCAGAGCAGGTGTGCAGGAAAAGCACTGGCAGAGTAGCTATAGGAAGTTTGATTTCAGTTTTGTGTGCACGAGTCACCGGCTGTGTGACCTTGAATGAGTTAGTCTCTAAAACTTACCTTTATTTATCAACATGGAAAAATAAATATTGGTCTAAACTTCTCAAATGATATATATTAAACCTGCATAGGAAAATGTAAATCACTAAAGAAATGTAAGCCATCGTTCTCTTTACGGGGTGAGTCAAATAAAAAGTATATTTTTCCACAACCGTGTTCAGGGAAGATAGGCTCTTACGATCACCAATACACGTTTTGATCATTTCACTTGTTTCAATGCATACTGGTCCCTCTCTAGCAATTCATAACTCTATCTATTCATCAAGTATTTCTTGAAAACCCACTAATTGTGTAGTTCAGTGGAGAATTAAAAAGGTAAGTCATGGTACCTCTCATGTAATTCACATGAGCTTTCTTCACAGATTTTCTATACCAGTGAGGTGTCATATTTATCACTGTTATGTCTCTGGAGAGACGATAGACAGGCATTAAGGGGTAATAAAGAAGGTGTGGGTGCTTTCACAGAAAAGTTCTAGATCTACAGTGTTCAAAAGAGTAGCCATTAGCCAGATGTGGTTATGGAGCCCTTGAAATATGACTGTCCCAAATTGAGACTTACTGTTAAGTGTAAAATATATACCAGATTTCAAAGACTTAGTAAAAAAAGAGAATATAAAATATCTCAATAATTTATATTGATTTCATGCTTATATGATCATTTTTTATATATTGGGTTACATATGTTATTAATATTAATCTCCCCTATTTCATTTTACTTTATAAAATATGGCTACTAGAAAATTTAAAAATATATATGTAGTTCACTTACACATCTATTGAGTATTGCTATTTTAGATACTTCTGAAAATACAGGGACTTTTGAATAAGCCTCCTCCCCCCCCAAAAAAAAAGGAAAGAGAAAGAAAAAATCAAAGAGGAGAGGAAAAAATGAGGAATTGAGGGACACCTGGGTGGCTCAGATGGTTAAGCTTCGGCTCAGGTCATGATCTCCAGGTCCTAGGATGGAGCCCCACGTGGGGTTCCCTTCTCCCTCTTCCTCTGCCTCTTCCCACTGTTCCTGCTGTTTCTCTCTTTTTCTCTGTATCTCTCTGTCTCAAATGGATAAATAAAAAAATTCTTTAAAAAAATTGAGTGGTGTATCTTTGTTCGTCTTATCTTAAGCTTCAGGCCTCCCACCCAAATATGAATGTGGCAGTGAACAAATCATCTACATTGAATTTGTATGAAAATTAAGCATTTCTCTTTTCTGCATTTTTGCTATTCTAAAACCCACAAAATTAAGAAAAAAAATGTAGGAGAGAGGGTATGGGTGATCAAAAATAATATTTGTTGTAATAATTCATAATTAAGTGGCTTTGGCAGAGAGAGTTTATCCTGTAGACCTTCAGATTCAGAGATACAGGCCACTGTAGTCAGAAGGCAACCAGAAGTTTAATAAACTTGATTTGAGTTTAAAGTGATAGACATTTTTGGACCCCCTTAAACGTAGTTTATCTCTTAATCTACAAACTGCAATAATTTGCTGGTATTAGACTCATTTAAAAATTATCTTTCAAAAAGAAAGAGAAGAAGTTAGAGGTACATATAGTCTGTACATATATGTGTTGACTAATTACTGCTATGACTTGGTTCAAATTTTTATATGCTATTTAATCTTAGATTTATTGTAAAGTGGTTATTGAAATTCCAGTTAGTGAACATACAGTTAATTTAGTTTCAGGCGTACAATTTAGTGATTCAACACGTACACAACGCCCGGTGCTCACCACAAGTGCCCTCCCTAATTCTCTTCTCCTATTTAGCCCATCCATCTACCAGCTGGTCTCTGGTAACCATCAGTTTCTCTACAAGGAGTCCGTTTCTTAGAGCTAGAGAGTATTATGCTAAGTGAAGTTAAGTCAGTCAGAGGAAGACATATCCAATATGACTTCACTCATATGTGGAATTTAAGAAACAAAACAAACGATCATAGAAAAAGAAAAGAGAAAGGCAAACCAAGGAACAGACTATTTCGTCTTCAATTATAAAGGAAGGGAGAGAGGAAGGGACAGAGTGGGGGAGGGGGAGAAAATTAGAATGAAATAACAGGTTTGGTACATTGCCAGAGGAATTAAGGAAAGATGAGCAATTCTTTTGTGTTAAATTTTAAGGAAAAATAAACAAGTAAATGAAGAAAAAAAAAAAGCAATGACATTTTTACCGAGGAGGAAATCCAAGGAAGTCCTTAGAGCACATTGGAAAATGGACTTTATAAAGAAGAAGAAAAAGTAACCCTTAAACTGAGCATATGGACTTCTCAGCTGAAGCAGAAGTTACAATTTAGAAAATAAGAGTATATAATTTCTGATAATCATGACAAGAGGAGCCCCAGGACAAGACTGAGCTTTCCTACTGGATGTTCACCTTTATTAAATAAATTGTAAAACGTAAATTCCCTAAATCTCCTGAAAATTCCCTGAATACCTATGTCATGGGTATGCATTTTGCTGTAGTTAATGTTCTACTGTAACAAACTATTGTTCTATAACTGCTCTGAAATCAACTATTTCTCTTTCACAGGGCTTAGAGATAGGTCTGGAGTTCAAAGTTTTATAGTAGGTAAGGGAAGTTCAAGGGAAATCAGCAGTGTTTTAATGACAATAAATAACCTATCTACATTTTTAAAAGACTTTTCTTAATCTCAGAAATTTGAATATTAGTGAAAGATTAGTAATGTGAAGGGATCTTGGAGTTCACTTTCTCTTCTTTCTTCCCTCCCACCCTCTCCTTCTTCCCTCCTTCCAACCCTCCCTCTTCTCTGCCACTCCCTCTCCTCCTCCTCTTACTCCTTCTCCTCCTCCTCCTTCTTCTTCTTCCTCTCTCTCTCTCTCTCTCTGTTATTATTTCACTTGACTGATGAGGCAACATAATTTGCCCAAGATCTCATAGGTAGCTGTGGGTGGACATGGAGCAAGAACTTAATTTCTGGCTTCTTTCCACTATATCTTTTTTTTTTTTAAGATTTTATTTTTAAGTAATGTCTATACTCAACTCTATACCAAACTCACAACCCTGAGATCAAGAGTCCCATGCTCTACTGACTGAGCAAGTCAGGTGCCCCTCCACTTTATCTTGAATCACAATATCAAGTGAGCACAAAAATATTTTGGTTGTAATCAAGAAGCTTTCGTTAGGTAATTTCTGTGTATCCAAAATTGGGTTAAGGGCTATGGAGGCACTTAAGGATGTTAACACATAACCCAGATTTCCCTCAATGTTGAGATATCAAAAGAATTGGAGATGGAAGCTAATCTTCTAAGCATAATTATCAAAGTTGAGTAAGAGTTCAAACTATAGAAGTTTTTACTTCTTTTCAAAATTATAATAAAATATTTCATTGTTTATTTTATGAAAGAACAGTAAGCTTAGCTTTTCACATTAACTCCAGGGATAGGATGAGAAAAATTAATAATGATCACAAGTCTGAACTGTATCTTCTGTGAGACAAAACATCAATTTTTCATCAGTGATTTTCTACATTTCTCCTCACCTTTGTTAAGGTTATAAACAGGGAAATTCTGTGATAATGTGCCTTCCAATAAAGCAATTTGTAATAGAATTTGTTTGACCATCGGCTCCTGACCTCTGCCACTGGTTCTCTTCAGTGATTTCATTAACCTTATAATACAATCTCCCATTTTATACAAGTGAATTTTCTGAACCTTACTTCAAGTGGTAAGGGGTTATACACACACCTAGATTTATTTTTGTTGTTTATATGAATATAGTCATCACTGTTAGTCTTCCTCAGGATTAAAAGCCAGCTCCACACAGGGAATAATAAACTCCAATCAAATTTGATACTTGAAACATTTCAAAATGAGTATAATCCCTGGAAAATTGTGGTCCACATCTTCATAAGCCTACTCCCATGCACTACATGGATCCAAGAGCTCATATCAGTGGTTTGTCTATGATGGTGACATGACATGCCCCAAAACAGAAAATTGATTGACACTAAAATACCATTTTAATTCAGAAAAATGTTGCCTGGTTATACTTGTATTGATCTTTTGATTAATTTTTCACAACTTAAAGAATGAGTCTTGTCAAATTTCAGGAAACACTATTGTTTTCAGTAGATAGAAAGACTTTCTAGAACAGGAACTCAGTTGACACGTATCATTCTTTCCCTCCTGACATGACTGATAATGTTTCTCTATACTCACTGGCGTGAGACTAATAAGAAAATCATAGCAGACTATTGATAGCAGAGAAAAACATGAGACTTTCAAAAGGTCCCCATGCAGTTCAATGATTTGGGAAAAGAACACAGTAGAATGACAGATTATTTTCTGATACTGGGAACATATGTGGACTATGTAGAAGATTATCACTTTTGAGAAAATTTTTAAAAAGCAGTAAATGTTTCCAAAATATCTGGAGTTCTGATTCTGTTACATAATATATATTGTCTCTTTGACCTTTAGAGGAACTATCCTTACCTTAATGTACCTGCTGAAAAGCTATAATGAATTGCACTAAATCATCTCATATCCTAAGGTCGGTGAGTGAAATTAAACATGTATTTATGCTAATATTATGTACAAGACAAGTTAGACCTTGAAAAAGAAGGAAATTAGGAGAACAAAAGTTTGTATGATACATAAAATATAAAAAAATAATTATAATGAGAAGCAGAATATAAGCTACCACATAATAGATACAAATAAAATGAAAACTTGGGGAGAAACAGTTTACTTTCTTCAAATATCAAGAAAGTATTCACAGAATAGTTGAAGTTGGGGCACCTGGGTGGCTCAGTGGGTTGAGCATTTGACTCTTGGTTTTGGCACAGGTCATGATCTCAGGGTTGTGGGATTGAGTACCCCCTAGGTTCTGTGCTCAGTGAGGAATCTGCTGGAGAGTCTCTCTCTCTGCTCCTCCCCCCGACTTGTGCACGCTCTGTCTCTCTCTAAAATAAATTAAAAATCTAAAGTAAAAGAATAGTTGAAGATGAGTTGGATATGGAAATGAATGGGATTTCAATAGCAGATGTGTTAGGCAATGACAACTCTTGTCTTTTCTCGGAGTACAAAAGCTGGAATGAGTGTTTGAAGACAGAGGTTGGCAAAGGTGCAGAGAATGCTCATAGTTCCTTAAAACATCTCACCTATGTGTATGTGTGTGCGTGGATACATGTAATCATCATGTGTGTACCTGTAAGGCAAAGCCAGTTCTTCTAGTTGTATCTAATACCCATTCCTTCCCCACAGATTTTCTGTCTCCTGGTAAAATTCTTACTGACTGTTCTGGTTTCAGCATAAGTATATTGCTCCTGTGATTCATTTATGTAGACTTGACTTTCCCTTCTCCATATTCCTATAGCTCATTTTATTATTTTTTTATAACTTAACGTTGTATCTTAGTTACACGATTTTTGTACATTTATGTCCCCCATTGGACTATAATCTCCTCCAGCTAAACAAGTGAATGCTATTAATTTCTGTATGCTCAGAACTAACCTTAGAGCCTGACACATTGTAAACTTTCAGTGAGTCTTCATTGTTCTTAACTGATTGAAAGAATTAATAAATATAAAGGAGTTTTTAACTTCTTTTCATTATTTTGAATTTTTGTTTATGATGGTAGTGTAATGGCTCTTTCTTATACAAGAACCATGATCATGACTTTAAGTATGTGCTTTATCCAGGTGTCATATTCCTGACTATATGCTTCCTGAAGCATTTTTAGCAACATAATTTTGTGGGATAAAAACAAATGTTTTTGGAAGATTCTGTTAAACCTCATAAATTATTTAAGTTATTGAAGAATTCATAAAGAGACAACTTGAACATTTCCTTTTTATTGCTGAGTATCTAGAGAAGGTTATTCTCCCTCTAATATCAGTTATGTATAGAGGAAACACAGTACTTTATAAGCAAGTGATAGCATCTTATAAATCACTAACAGAATGTTCAATAAAAGCAGCATTGTGATCATTCTCTAATTCAAAACATAAATGTCTCTTCATACACAACATTTAGTTATAAAAATGTGAAACTCATTCTCCTCCCACACATTTATATGCCTACTAGAAAAACAGAAATTACTGTAAGTAGACACATGAGTATATAACATCAGACCTTTAGGTTACCTAATTTAAAGATAATGAACTTTAGGGTAACAATATAAACTTTATCACGGAAGACTTTTCACCATTCATAATAAGCTATAAAAATGCTTATAGCACTTAGATATAATTAATAGTGAACATTGATATCTTCCCCTGGTGAGAAACACCCATTTTATTTAGGAAAAAAAAAAAGAAAATGTGATATAATTAAAAGTGTCTTTAAAAAGGTAAATAATGAGGTTTGTACGTGGTTGAGTTAGGAATTTCAGTACGGGGGTAATTACACAGTACTACCCTAAACTATAGAAATGATTGTTTTACTGTGCCACAGTCATGCCTTCCAAATTTTAACAGTATCAAATGATCCCTTCAGTTTTAGCAACAAACAAGTTTGGTCTAATGAATAGGTAATGTAATCCATTTTACTTTTAAAATCTCACAAGGAGTACTGGAATTCTTACATTATAAAATATTAATGTATGTAATACAAAACTTGAAAATTCCTTTTTTATAACCATCCATGCCTTTTTTTCACCCAGTTCCAGCACTCTCAACAATTTTATATCTCCTTTCAGATAAGTGTTTAAATATATACATGCATATATTTATAATTGTGAATATATGGCATTTAGGTATAGTTTTACATATATTTGTATATGTGCATTATATGTACATGTTATCATACAGCTGCTTCTTTCATGTAAAATTCTTGGGAACAATGAAATACGACTATATTTAAGCTTTATTATTGTAAGTGCTGTCTATAATTCCAAAGTTTTCACCACAGTAGTATTAAACTATTTCTGTATTTATGGACATTTAATTTGATCCAATATTTACTTGTTAAAAAAAAAGTCAGAATTCCTTCTGGCCATGATAGAATAACAGAAGACTTAATCTCTTGCATCATATAACTATGAGCTAAAAGAAAATACATGAAACAACTTTTTCAAACATTGGACAACAGGAAGGACAGGTGTATAATCCCTGAGGGAAGGGAACGGAGCAAAGTGAGCCATAAAATCCACCTTGGCTTTCTGCTAGAGGCACATTACAGACCAGAGCACAGGGGTGGACAAGCACTGTTCCATGACTAAGCTTCCCCAGAACTGTAAAATGATCCAAGGCATGCCCTGCCCAATCCACCTGTTTCTTCTTTCTCTCCTTAGCTAAATAACAGAGCTGTAGTGCACTCTGCTCCCATCACTTCCCGCTTTATCTTTCATAGCTGTTATCCATAATAAATATTTTGCATTTCCATTCTATCTTCACCATTAATTCTCAGAAACTCAGAAAGACACAGACACAGAAAAAGAAAGCTTGACCAATGTCATTAATCAATTTAACCTAACTGACAACTACAAGAAACTCTAACCAACAACAGCATTTTGTTTGTTTTCCAATTACATTGAGGTAAAATTGGCATGTAGTGCTAAGTGTAAGGTATAGAGCATAATGACTTGATTTGCATATATTATAAAATGTTTACCACAGTAAGCTTAGTTAACATTCATCATATCGTATAGATACAAAAAATGTGGGTTTTTTGTTGTGATGAGAAAAGTTAGGATCCACTTTCAAGAACGTCGTCAATCAAATAGATACCATGGAAATCTGTAGACAATTATATCCAACAACAACTGATAACACATTCTTCTGAAGCTTGTGTGGAACATTCTGGGCCATAAAGCACACCTTAATAAATTTAAAATAATAGAAATCCTACAATGTTTACTCTCAGACCACAATATAATAAACAAGATAATAACAGAAAGATAGCTGGAAAATCCCCCAAATGCTTAAAAGATTAAACAACATACTTCCAAATAGCACATGGGTCAAAGAAAACATCTCCAAGAAAATTTTAATGTAAACTAAATATAAATTTAAATGCAATTTACCAAATTTGTGGGATGCAGTGAAAGCAGTGCTAAGAGGAAGACTTACAGCATTGAATGACTATTTTAGAAAAAAAGATCTAAAATTAAAAAAAAAAATTAAGCATCTACTTGAGGAAACTAGACAAAAAAAAAGAGTGAATTCAATCCAAAATAAGCAGAAGAAAAGAAATACAAATTAGAGCAGAAACCAATGAAATTGAAAACAGAAAGTCAATATAGAAAATCAGTGAAACCAAAGGCTAGTTCTTTGAAAAGACCAACAAAATCAATAAGCCTATAGCCAGGGAAAAAAGAGAGTGAGAACACAAATTACTAACATCAGTAAAAAATTAAAAAAAAAAAACGATAATAAGGAAATATGAAAAGTTGGAGGACTAACACTTCC
The DNA here is from genome assembly GCF_011800145.1 of Mirounga leonina. Classification (NCBI taxonomy): domain Eukaryota; kingdom Metazoa; phylum Chordata; class Mammalia; order Carnivora; family Phocidae; genus Mirounga; species Mirounga leonina. The sequence continues at coordinate 12,664,714 of NW_023270453.1, forward strand.
TGATTTCAAAACTTACTATAAAGAGATAGCAATCAAGACATTGGTATTGGTGATATAACAACTATTTCATTTGAACATGATAGACCAGAAATACACCCACATAAATATGGCCAACTGATTGTTGCCAAAGGAGCAAAAGCATTTACAGTAAAGAAAAGACAGTCTTTTCAACAAATGATTCTGGAACATCTGGGCAAAACAACATAACAACAACAACAACAACAAAATCTAGTCACAGATCATCCCCCCTTCACAAAAATTAGCTCAAAATAGATCATAGCACTAAACATGGCATAAAACTATGAAAGTCCTAGAAGATACATCAGGAGAAAATCTGGATGACCTCGAGTAGTGATGATGGTTCAGATAAAACATCAAAGACATGATCCATGAAAGAAAGCATTGATAAGCAGGACTTCATTAAAATCAAAAACATCTGCTCTGTAAAAGACAAGAGAATGAAAACTCAAGCTACCGACTGGGAGGAAGCCTTTGCCAAAGACACATCTGATAAAGACTGTTATCCAAAATGTACAAAGAACTCTTAGAACTCAACAATAGGAAAATAAACAACCTAATTCAAGACTGGGCCAAAGCCTTTTTCAGTCTTTGACAAAAAGAAGATATACAGATGGCAAATAAGCATATGAAAAGATGCTTTACATCAGGAAGATGTAAATTAAAATAACAAAGAGATACTACTCTATACCTATTAGAACAGTCAAAATCCTGAACGCTGATAACAACAAATGTTGATGAAAATCTAGACAACAAGAACTCTCATTCACTGCTGGTGGGCATGTAAAATGGTACAACCATTTTGGAAGACGGTATGTATCTTGGTTTCTTACAAAACTAAACATACTCTTACTATATGATCTAGAGATCACACCCCTTGGCTTACCCAAAGAAGTGGAAAACTTACGTCTATGCAAAAACCTGCACAAGGATGTTTATAGTAACTTTATAATTGCCAAAACTTGGAAGCAACCAAAATGTTCTTCAGTAGGTGATTGGATAAACAAACGGTGGTACATCCAGACAATGGAATATTTCTCAGTGCTAAAATTAAATGAGCTATCAAGCCATGAACCAATTTTAAATGCCTATTACTAAGTAAAAGAAGTCAATCTGAAAAGGCTACATATTATATGATTCCAACTATATGACTTTCAGAAAAAGGCAAAAATATGGAGACAGTAAAATATGGAGACAGTGGTTGTCTATAGTTACAAGGGAAGGAGGGGTAAATAGGCATATAATGGATTTTTAGGGCAGTGAAACTCTATTTGATACTATAGTAGGGGATATGTCATTATAAATGCATCCAAACCCATTGAATGTCCAACACCAAGAGTGACCCATAATGTAAACTATAGACTCTGGGTAATTGTGAAGTGTCAGTGTAGATTCATCAGTTGTAACAAATGTACTGTCCTGATTTGGGATGTTGCTAATGGCGAGGCTGTGTATATGTGAGGGAGAACAATGTCTAGGAAATCTCTACTTTCTGCTTAATGTTGCTGTGAATCTAAAACTATTCTAAAAAATAAAATAATAAAAAAATTATCTGGGCCCTAATCTAATTTGTGGAGTCCTTTATTTTACACAAGAATTTTTATGCTTGTGTTTTAAAAAATGCAGTCACATTTAGAGAATGATAGAGAGTAATAGTTACATGAAAGAAGTTATTGCTTCATAATTCCATTGAGGAAGATTACACATAATCATAAACTTGGCCAAATCATAGAGGACATAATTCCATGCTCTTTAAAATATGTTTGGAAGACTTTGCTAACTGAAAAAGAGACATTAAGGGCCATCTCATTCCAGAAAATTAGTCTGTTTATATATTCTCATATACAGTTTTCTAAACTAAGTGTGGAATCATGCACAATTATTAGGAAATAGAAAACAGCATGGAAATAACCTCTATAAGCAAATTGCCTCCAAACCCCATAATGGCCAAACTTCCATTCATATCTCAGCAAAGATAATTGATGGGTAGTTAAAAGCTTGTAATGTTTTGTCTATAAATAACAAAAAGTGTTATATAAGAAGCAGAACAATTAGCAGATTCTAGAGCTGTTCAAGTTGCAAAACAAAAGAGCTGCCCAGAACTCTGTTCCCTCCCATGAAGAGCTTCCCTTAATCCCTGCCACAGCTGTAGTCCAGACTGGGGAGCACTATGTCCTACCCCCTTTTCCTTTGCCTTTGCTACCTCCCTCAATGACAGGACTGATAATATTAGTAACTAGGTGATCATTGAGTCCTACTTTGTGACAGGCACTGTGATAAGCATTTTATACTCAAAATCTTTAGTAAAAACACACGTTTGTTGTGATTTTTTTTTTTTTTGGTCTTTAAAAAGAAATGAATAAAGTAATCAAGGTTAGGCTACTAAATAAGCATCACAACTCTGACTCAATCCAAGATTGCCAGCATCAAAACATTACTTTTAAGCACCATGTCAGCCAGCCCATTATTTTATTATATCCGTTCCTTGCATGTGTTTCATGCCCCAGCCTAGGACCAGAGATCACATCTTACAGATGTTCAACAGACGTGTGAGAGAACCAGTAATTTCTAAGTTGTTTTGAGGAAACAGAGGCTCACAAAAGAGCTTTATTTAGGATATACATTATCTAAAGATTCTATTAAAACCTGTCCAGATATTTTAAAAGAAGAAAAAACCCAATCAGCTTTGATCGACACAGCTGCAATCTATGCAATCTGCCTTAAAATTAGGACAGAGAATCAATTGGGCTTGATGTCGGAGTAAAACCTTTCAAGTCAAAGTGCTCCGAGTGAGATGATTACATCCTCCATGCTGTGTAGGAGAGATTTTACTTAGGCATGCCAGCTAAATTACCTGGGTTTATGCCTTGGAATTTCTAGGTGTTTTAGATTTTAGCCATAATTTAATCCAAATACAATGATGTCTTTTATTTTTTAAAGATTTTTATTTATTTACTTATTTGAGAGAGAGAGCACAAGCAGGGGGAAGGGCCAAGGGAGAAGCAGACTCCCCGGTGAGCAGGGAGCCCGCCATGGTGGCTCCATTGCAGGACCCTGGGATCATGACCTGAGCTGAAGGCAGAGCTTAATAACTGAGCCACCCAGGCACCCTGCAAGAATGTTTTTTAAAGGGTGGAAATGTTAGAATTTAGAAGGCTACAAATGATTTCTCAAAATAGTATATTCCAAATGTGCAGACTTGTCTAGATGATATAATGGGGGGGAGTGTTGGTGTGTGTTTTATATATTTTGACATCTGTGAATTAAAAAAAAAACTTGTTCTCTAATTAAGTACAGAAAAATAATTTCTGTATGTCATTATGAGAAAAAGACAGTTATAATAGGGCTACTTCCTTTGGTGAGATTTAAGGAGAGAAAAAAGTATGAGAAAGAGAAAGAGAGAGGGAAGGGGAAGAAAGAAATGGGGGGTGGGAGAAAGAGCGAGAGACCTAGAGCTAATACTCAAGGCAAAATAGGTACAAGAATATGTTATATTACAGTTATCTCTCTTAAACCATTAGAATCAGTGACCTATTTAAATGTGCATTTTTAAAATTTTTTTATTAACATAAAATGTATTATTTGTTTCAGGGGCACAGTTCTGTGATTCATCAGTCTTACGTGTATGTGGTTTTTCTGGGGGGCGTTGTTTTGGTTTTTTTACTTTTTTTTTTCTTAAAGATTTTATTTATTTATTTGACAGAGAGAGAGATAGTGAGAGCAGGAACACAAGCAGAGGGAGTTGGAGAGGGAGAAGCAGGCTTCCCACTGAGCAGGGAGCCAGATGCGGGGCTCGATCCCATGATCCTGGGATCATGACCTGAGCCGAAGGCAGACGCTTAATGACTGAGCCACTCAGGTGCCCCTGTTTTTTTATGTTTCTAAGGCATTATTAAGTCTACAAGCTATAAGATCATACCGATACAAAAAAATATGTCAAGGAGTTATAAATATAGATTAGATGTTCAAATTTCCATGAGTAAGACATGTTTTGTTTGTTGTTTCTTTTTCAGTACTCTGATTACAACCACATGTTGAGTTATCTGGACTATGCCATCACTGAATTATCTCCAACATATTGTGATTAAAATCTTTTAACAGACTCTTGAATGTCCAGAAGAATAACCAGCCTAAAATATTAAATAGAGCCAAGTTGATAAACTGACCATTTGAGCAGAATTTACACTTAAAGAAATATTTGGTGCATATCTACTAACTACTTTTTATAATAGAAAATATTTTCACTCTGTTCTCTTAAGCAGTAACTTTCTCTTCTTCTCCTCTATCTAGACATCTTTGGTTACACACAGGCAATTTAAAAACTTTCTCACATGGGTACCTGGGTGGCACAGTCGGTTGAACATCTGACTCTTGATTTCAGCGCAGATTTTGATCTCAGAGTCCTCTGATGGAGCCCCACATTCAGCTCCGCACTCAATGCAGAGTTTGCTTGAGACACTCTCTCTCTCTTTCTTCCTCTGCCCTTCCCCTCTGCATGTTCTCTCTCTCTCTAAAAATAAATAAATGAATTATAATAAATAAATAAATAAATATAAAATAAAATAAAAACTTTCTCAGAACTTAATGTGCTGGCATTTCCTAGAATTCTCCATGTTCTACAAAACAGTATGTGCAGTTACTCCTCAATCATCAATATATTCTCTGAACAGCCACTAGAGACATGAAAGCCTGATATGGCATGATGCTGTTTTCTAGAGAGTACCATATTGTCAGGATAACTTACATATGGTAAGGCATTTTTAATTATTTATTGGGTCAACAGTTTTTACTACTGTATATCATATGAGTCTCTCTTTAACAGAAACATATCATTCTAGATCTACGGTACACCTACTTTTCTAAGAAACACAGCACTTAGAAAAACTGCATTTTTATTTATAACGACATGGTATATATATCTCAGTGTGCACAGGTAAAATCAATATAAATGGGAAAATTGGAATTTTACCACCATAGCCATTTAAAAGCCATAATTCTTATAGCAGTATGCTTGGGGTTATTTTTCCCTAAAATACAAAGAGGAAAATTGAACAGAAATAATATTCTTTTTAACAGTGGTCAATTGCTAAGTTGCTCAAATCACTGTCTATCAACTTAAGATGCCTTAAATTCAAGTAACAAAAATTCTAGACTTAAATTGCTTAAATAATGAGAAGACTTATTTTTAATTTACTAAGACCCAGGGCAGAGTGCCTACAGGGTTGGTTAATGCAGCCACCCCATGTCATCACCAAGAATCAAGTTCTTCATTTTATAGTTTCCCATGATCTGTTCTATTAACTTTGTCTTTTGTGAATCCCCTCCTATTGGAAAGAATGCTGCAAAGTTCTAGGTGGTTTATGTAGGTCTATTAATAATATCCAACAGAAGAAAGGAACCTTCCTTTCTTTTCTTATGAATCTCTTTTAATTGGTGAGGATACATTTCCCAAAGCCAGCCACACACTTGCTCCCATGACTTATTCCCTGATAGGGTCACATTTCCATGCTGAATCAGTCACATCCAAGGGGAATGTGATTGACATGCTAGATTAAGATCTATCAATTAGGCAGATGACTTAAAGTGTTCCATTGCAAAGGAGGAAGAACATAGGCATGAATGTTGGGGAGAAAAACTGTGTACCCAATGTTATTCTTCAATGCCATATTTATAAAATAAGTACCTTGTGAAAGAATAGTGACCAGATTTCAAATTATGTAAAAACTTAGTATTGCTTACTTTATAGTAGTTATCCCTCAATACCCTGCTTACTAAAACTCACTAAGATGGGATATTTATGCAGAAATAACTGAATAACTGGGACATTTTGAGTTTAAGATAGTCCCTAACAGAACATCAATTTAGGGGTGCCTGGGTGGCTCAGTCGTTAAGCGTCTGCCTTCGGTTCAGGTCATGATCCCAGGGTCCTGGGATCGAGCCCCACGTCTGGCTCCCTGCTCAGCGGGAAGCCTGCTTCTCCCTCTCCCACTCCCCCTGCTTGTGTTCCTTCTCTCGCTGTGTCTCTCTGTCAAATAAATAAATAAAATCTTAAAAAAAAAAAGAACATCAATTTAAAAAGCCAGCCTATCCTGGAGTCTCTCAACGCTTACCCTTTTTGCCTCCCAAATAATCTGGAAATGTTTTATCTATCTGTACTCTATAATCAAGCACTTGGCTTTATACATACAAAATAACAACAACAACAACAACAACAAAACTTCGATATTTTTAAGTCTGAAGTTATATAATCACAACCAGCTTTTGATTCTCCATTGACTCTTTCTGACAAGATAAAAGCTGTTTGATAACCTGTGGAAAAATTATGGCAAATATGTATTTTTCTAGGATGAAACTAAATATGAATAAAATATTTATTATGTACCTTTTATGGATAAAGGGAAAGATTTATTGACCACAGATCTGTTTAAATTCCTTTTCTTTAGAGGACAGTCCGAAGCCTACTTTGACAGTTGCTGCTAACAGTTAATGCTTTAACATTGAAGAACACGCAGCTGGGCTTCACATTCTGTCTGTTAAAAGAGAAGGAAGGAGACTTCCTTTTTTTTTTTTTTTTTTTTTTAAAGATTTCATTTATTTATTTGACAGAGAGAGACATAGCGAGAGCAGGAACACAAGCCGGGGGAGTGGGAGAGGGAGAAGCAGGCTTCCCGCAGAGCAGGGAGCCTGATGTGGGACTCAATCCCAGGACCCTGGGATCATGACCTGAGCCGAAGGCAGACGCTTAACGACTGAACCACCCAGGTGCCCCTGACTCATACCTTAATATATATAGATACACAGCTTTTTTTTCATTTGGTTTCCTCATTTGTAATATCTCAAATAATGCATTGAAGGCATCAGCTGAAAGGAGAGCTGATACACTGTATTTTGGGCAAATATAAAGAGGTGGATGCTCTGAAAATGCAGTACCTGGTTATCCCAATAAAGGAATTCTGCATCTTTTGTGCATCGAAACTGCTGAGGTTTTGTTGTTGTTGAGAATTTAAACTTTGAACATCCAAGAAAATTATTTTTCCTTGTTTTTTTAAGGATATTTTGTTTCTTTTTAAGGATACTTTATTGCTTTTTATCATAACACATTCTGTATTCAAATAGCCCCTATTTCTGTTGTGGGGAAAAAAGGAACAGCTGTTTGTCTGGATTATCCACTTGTGAATTTTCACTCTTCTTCAATTTTACTCGTATTGTTAATATAAAAGCTACTATGAGCAAACTATCTAGGCCCATAGCCAAGACTATCTGATATGAATCACAGTAGTAAAAACAAAAGGATAAACATCTGTATAAAAAAGTTATAGGAGACACTAAGCTGTGTTTTTAATGCATACATTTTCAGAAAAGTGCAAGAATATTATGCTAATCCCAAACATATTTTCTCCTATGCTTTCTGCATCTTCAAAAAAATGCATCCGTTTTATTCTTAATACCATTGTTACTATTATCATTATCTTGCATAATACAGTGGCGAGTTATCTCAAACAATATGGAAAGAAAAATAAAAATGAAGAGATCTGCTTGAAACCTTCTCATTCTGGAAATATTCAGTTACCCAGTCATGACTGAAGCTTGCATAAAAGCCAGTGGTTGGCAAGAGCTCATTTCATGACTTTAATTCCTTTGCTTAAGGGCACTGTAGGTAGAAACCACATAAGATTTTTCCTTGAATTATCGTGTGGTCTTAAACTGGCCATATACAGTCCTTAATCCAGTGAACCAGTTCACTAAGCACTGGTGGAGAAAAGAAAAGAAAACTTAGCTCAAAATTGAACAATCAGAATCTGGAGAATATTGTTTTCTTTATAAACAATTCCTTTGTATGGGACTTGCATAGTTGTTTTAAAATGTCCCTAATGCTTTTAATTGTGCTTTTAAAAGTATTTTATATCTCACTCTGTTGTTCCTGTGTAGCAAAGCCATTTGAATGATTTGTTGGCTCATTTTTATGTGAAATATTTCCACAAGAATGGCTTCTTGACATCAGGGAGTCAGTCAGATATAATGGAGTTCTGCTAACAAGCCTCATAAAAATATAAGAAACATAATAAATCTGACTTATATTCATCATACATAAGTTGAAGTTTGAGTAATTAATTGTCTAACCCATTACAGTGTATGTAAACATTAAGAGTTGATTCAAACAGAAAAAAAAAAAATCAATGCCTACTTAAAGCTGATATCCCATTCTTAAATTAAATCCCCAGATCTCTATGCTAACACATTGGCCATCCTAACTTGGAAATAGAGTACAGAGGCCTAAGGGTAACCACTGGAATTATGACCAGTTCTGGAGTTCTTTGGGAAGTTGGCTAGAAAAAGAGAAGCAATGTTGAGTAATTCAGGCACAGCTGGGCAGGACATTTCATTAGTGGTACTACCAATCTCCGGTTAAAAGAGTCAATGGAAATTTTATGAATCATTAATAATTCTAAGCTGAAAATACAGCTGGCACTTTACCCTGTGGGTAGAAGTTTGAGAAAGGAAAAAATGACTGAGAGTATTTGTTTCTTTGGTTTTTCAACACATGATGATTTCTCTACCATAAGCGATATTCAGTGTTGAGCTCTTGATACTGATTTTTATACAAGGTTCCCTATATCCCAGTAACATGCACAATATTGTAGAATTTCAGAGTTAAAATTAAATAATGAAAGTAAATAAAAATTTCAGTGCTAATATTATTTTAAATTGCATGATTCCTTTCATCTGACAATCCAAAAACAATCGAATCTCTTCAAAAGCTGATACAAGTCTTTAAAGAAAATGGCTGACTTTCAGTTAAAATTTTTACATTGTCCTTATCCTGACACTAAAACATCTAACTTTGTCTTAAATTCAAGCGTAAAATATGTCACTAAGAAATCTAACACCTAATGGTATATCATAAAAGACAGTCTTTTCATATTCAAATAGGGATTCACTTATATTTGTTCAAAATGTAGAAAAGACCAGTACATGGTCAATAAATACTGAATATGAATTGGAAACAGTTATTTAGTGCGTGAATATAATTACTGATCTGCTCCTTCTTACCAACCCATTTCTAATTGCCAGTACTAAGCATATGGATATCCAGTTGTCCAGGAACTATTTGTTGAAGAGACTTCTCTTTCCTCATTGAATCATCTTGACACTCTTATCAAAAATTAATTGATCATAGGGGCACCTGGGTGGCTCAGTCGTTAAGCATCTGCCTTCGGCTCAGGTCATGATCCCAGGGTCCTGGGATCAAGCCCCGTATCGGGCTCCCTGCTCCGCGGGAAGCCTGCTTCTCTCTCTCCCACTCCTCCCCCTGCCTGTGTTCCCTCTCTCGCTGTCTCTCTCCCTGTCAAATAAATAAAACCTTTAAAAAAATTAATTGATCATAGATATTAGGGTTTATTTCTGGAATCTCAATTCTATTCTATTGATCTGTATGTCAGTATTTATACTAGTTCCACACTGTCTTAATGATATACTTCATTGCCAGTGTTTTACGTAATTTTTATAAGAAACAGAATATTAGGAAGGAAATGAATGACCAGAAGATAAACAGTAAAAACAGACCTTCAATTTCTGTATTTATAAGCATCTACATCCACAAATGTGTATACACAGAGTCTAGTCTACCGTCATAGAAAAGCTTAGAGAAAGTAAGTCATAAAGAAAGGCTGTAATGGTACAGACCTATTTCCTCAATTTAGTGTTTCCCATTTTAGCTGTTTAACTGTGAAGGGTGCAGAATCCTACCCATCACATTTTAGCAATGTAGTTAAAGGAATAGACCAGATAATAAGACACTCTGGTTTCAAATCTTAACTATGCCACTTACAGATTATGTGAACTTGAGAAAACCACTTAAGCTTTATGTCTCATTTATCTCATGTGTGGAGACAAAAGCCATAGAGCTGCTGTAAGTACCCAGTGAGTTAACGTAAGACACTTAGCAGAATACCTTGCAAAGAATAATTGCTCAATAAACATTAGTTATTGTTGATTTAAAAAAATATTATTTCACAAGCATCAGGCTTTTAACTGCTTGTTACAGAGACTTAGGAAAATAAACTTTTAACTACTTGTTACAGAGACTTAGGAAAACAAAACAAAAGCAAAATGTAAGTTATGCAAAAGTTGTGGAGCAAACTGGGTAGCAGTTTAAACCTGACCTCAAGGAGCTCACAGTTTAACAGGAAGAACAATAAAATAAAACTGGAGTATATGAAACTAATTGTAAATCAAATCAAGAGGATATCCACACTGAAGGTTTATTTGTGTTTTTGATGAATAAAAGTTCTTAATTTTATTTATCTTTATGGGTAGTGCTTTATGTGTACTGTTAAAAAACAAAAGAAACTTACCCTCTGTGACATCATGAAGATTTTGCTTATTTTAAAATTGAGATATAATTCACATAGCATAAAATTCATCCTTTAATGTATAAAATTTAGTGGTTTTTAATATATTTACAGAATTATGGAAATATCACCATTATCTTATTTAAAAATATTTTCATCACCCCAGAAAAAATCCTATACCTACTAGCAGTCACTCCATCTTTACTCTCTTTTTCAGACCCTAGAAACCATTTATTTTCCTTCTCTAGAGATTTTCCTATTCTGGACACTTCATATTAATGAAAGCATGTGATTTGTAGCCTTTTGTGCCCAGATTCTCTCATATAACATAATGTTCTCAAGGTTCATCCATGTTGTAGCATTTATCAGTATTTCGTTCCTTTTTATGGCTAAGTTATATTCCATTTTATGGATATACCAATTGCATTCGTTCAATATCAATTAATGGGCATTTGGACTGTTTCCACTTCACACTATTATAAGTAATGCTGCTGTGAATATTTGTGTGCACATATATTTTCACTTCTATCAGGTATATACTTTGAAGTAGAATTACTGGGTCATATGATAACTCTATCTTTCACTTTTCCAGGATCTCTCAAGCATTTTTCCAAAGTGGTTGCACCATTTTACATTCCTACCAGGAATGAATAAGGTTTCTGATTTTTCTACATCCTTGCCCACACTTGCTACTGCTTGTATTTTTTTTTTTATTATAGCTATCTTTTTTTTTTTTTTAAGATTTTATTTATTTATTTGAGAGAGAGAGAATGAGAGACAGAGAGCATGAGAGGGAGGAGGGTCAGAGGGAGAAGCAGACTCCCCACTGAGCAGGGAGCCTGATGCGGGACTCGATCCAGGGACTCCAGAATCATGACCTGAGCCGAAGGCAGTCGCTCAACCAACTGAGCCACCCAGGCACCCTATTATAGCTATCTTAATGGGTATGAAATAGTATTATAATTTTGATTTACATTTCCCTAGTGAATAATCATGTTTAGCATGTGTTCATGCATTTATTTTCCATTTATATATCTTTTCTGGAGAAATATATATTTAAATCCTTTCTCCATTTTTATTTGGATTATTTGTCCTTCTTATCATTGAGTTGTTAAGAAATCTTTATATATGAAGGATATAAGTCCCTAATCAGATATATAACTTACAAATATTTTCTCTCCTTATGTAGGTTTTTTTTTTTTTTTCACATTATTGCTGGTGTCTTTTGAAACACAGTTCCTTTGAAAGTTTCTAATATCAATAAAGCCAAATTTACCAATTTTTTTCTTTTGTTGCTTATACTTTTGACAGTATACCTAAGAAACCATTGCCTAATTCAAAGTCATGAAGATCTAAGTCTATGTTTTCTCCTAAAAGCCCTATAATTTCACTTCTTACATTAGGTTTTTGATCCATTTTGAGTTAATTTTTATATAGGGTGTGAGGTAGGGATCCAACTGCATTCTTTTGCATGTGGATATCCAGTTGTCCAGAAACAATTTGTTGAAGAGACTATTCTTTCCTCATTGAATCATCTTGACACTCTCATCAAAAATTAATTGATCATGGATATTAGGGTTTATTTCTAGAATCTCAATTCTATTCCATTGATCTATATATCAGTATTTATACTAGTACCACACTGTCTTAATGATTACTGCCACTTTATAGTAACTTCTCAAATCAGGAAGTGTGAAACCTCTGATTTTATTCTTATATTTCAAGTTTCTTTTGGCTATTCTGAGTGGATTACAATTCCATATGAATTTTAGGATCAACTTGTCAATTCTTTAAAAAAAGAGTATCTGGAGTTTTGGTGAGTGTAATATTACATTGAAACTGACTACTGGTCAACTTGGCAGTATTGCCATCTTAAAAATATTTAAGTCTTCCATTTCATTAACATGGAATATCTTTCCATTTAGGTCTTCTATAATTTCTTCCAATGAGTTTTTGTTAACTTTAAGAGTACAAGTCTTGCATTTCTTTTGCTAAATTTATTCCTAAGTATTCAGTTATTTTTGGTGCTATTATAAATGAAATTGTACCTTTAATTTCAGTTTAGGATTGTTTATTTCTAATATATAGAAATACAATTGATAACTATCAATCATATATTCTGCAACCTTGCTGATCTTTGTTAATTAGTTCTAATTTTGTATGTGCATTTTTATGGGATTACACATATATAGGATATATATAGAGAGACAGAATATATACATATATGCATTTATATATGTATAATTATATATATGTGTATATATACATATATATTTGTTATATATTTTATAATATATATACATATATAAATGTATATATGTGTATATATATACACATATGTATTTGTTCTTAGGGTAATTGTATCATCTTTCACCATTAAGTGTAATGATACATGTGAGTTTTGTAGATATTTTCTAAGGTGGAATAAGTTAATTTTTATATAGGATTTTAACATTAGAGAGTATTAGATTGTGTCAAATGCCTTTTCACATCAATTGAGATGATACATGTTTTTTTGTCCTTTGTTTTATATGGTGCATTATACATTGATTAATTTTTGTTTGTTGAACAAACCTTTATTCTTGGAACAAATCTCAGTCGTAATGTTTAATCATTTTTAGATGCTGCTGGATCTGAGTTGCAAGTATTTTGTTGAAGATTTTTGTGCTTATATTCCTAAAAGGTATTTGTATTACTTTTGTTTTGTTGAAATGTTTTTTTGGTATCACAGCAATACAATCATCATAGAATATTTTGTGACATGTCCTGTCTTTTCTAATGTTTGGAGAATTTTGAAGTATTGGTATTCATTCTTTTTTGAACATTTGGTAGGATTCACTAGTGAATCCGTGTGGGCCTGTGGTTGACTTTGTTGCAATTTTTTGTTTGTTTTGTTTTACTAATTCAATATATTTGTTATAGTTCTATTTAATTTTTAATTTTTTTGGTTCATTTCAGTAGTTTGTGTCTTTGTAGGAACTTGTCCATTTCATCTCAAATCCAATTTGTTAACTTACAATCATTCGTAGTATTCTTTTATTCTTTTTTATTTCTATGAGATTAATAATTTTCCCTTTTCATTTCCAATTTTGATAGTTTTAATCTCTCTTTATTCCCCCTGCCTTTGTTAGTCTAGCTAAAGATTTATCAATTTTATTAAACTTGTCAAAGAAATAAGGTTTGGTTTTGTTGATTACCTTAATTTTTTAAAATTCTCTATTTCATTTATCTCTGCTCTAATCCTTACTGTTTATTTGATTTTGCTTGCTTTGAATTTAGTTTGCTCTTATTTTATTTTCTTGATTACATTATTGACTTGAGATCTTTCTTCTTTTTGCTATTAATTTCCACATTCCCTTAGGTATGTCTCATAACTTTTTGTATATTTTGTCTTTGTTTTTGTTTTTATTTTTTCAAAGGGGTTTTGTAATTTCTTTTTTTTCCCCAATTGGTTCTGTAGTAATGTGTTGTTTAATTTCCACATACTTGTGAATTTTCCTAATTCCTTTTGATATTGACTTCTAATATCCCTTTGTGATCTGAGAACACTCTTTCTCTGATTTTACTCTTTTAAATTTTTTAAGACCTCTTGTGTTGTGGGCTAATACACGATATGCCCTGGATATGTTCCATGTGTACCTCAGAAGATTGTATAATCTGCTGTTAGTGGCTAGAATGTAACAATTTGTGTGATAGCTTTAGATCTTTTATTTCCTTTGTAATCTTCTATTTGTTCTATGGATTATCCAGAGTGCGATACTGAAGTTTCCAACAATTATTGTTGAAATGTCTATTTTTCAATCAAATTTGTCAAATTTTGCTTTGTGTATTTTTGGGCTAGGCTGTTACGTGCATATATTTTAATAATTATATGACTTCATGATTGACCCATTTATCATGATATAATATTTTTTTGTATGAAGTAGCATTTTTCTTTGTCTTAAAGCCTATTTTGTCTGATATAAGCATAACCAATCCATCTCTCACTCTTGCTTTTATTAACTTTTAGAAGCTTAATGATTACCTTTTACTTTAACCAAAAGTTAATCTGGAATTGACTCAGTGTATAGTATGAGAAAAAGGTTGTTTTGTTGTTGTTGTTTTTATTCTCACAATTTTCTTCTATGGATTGCCACATGGCCATGCAACACCATTTTAATTCAATAATCATTCTTTCTCCATGGATCTGCTGTGCCATTTCTTTCTTTTTTTTTTTCCATAATTTAAGGATCTATTTATATATGGCTCTGTAATTTGACCTTTTTCTTCATTTGTCTATTTTTCCGCCCTTGCACCAAACCCACTCTATCTTATATAATGTGGTTTTAGGTAAGTCTTTATATCCCTTGTTGTCTTCTTTAATAGATCCTCAGTGATTCTTTCCTGATTGTATTTTCCAAATCAATGTTAGAATTTTTTGTCCATATCCATAAACCAAATGCAGTAAAAAACATGAAATTATAATTAATATCAGTAGGACTCTCATTTATTAATCATTTTAGTCTATGAAATTAACATATTTTCTATTTATTTAGATTTTTTTGAATTATTACAATTAGTATTTTGTAATTATTTTCTAGAACTTTTATATTCCTTAATTTTTTAAAAATAAACTTTAATTTTCAGAGCAGCTTTAGGTTCATAGAAAAATTGAGCAGAAAGTAGAATTCCCATTTACCTCCTCCACACACATCCCCAACACACAACCTCCCTCATTATCAACATCCCCACACCAGAGTGGTAAATTTGTTAGAGTTGATGAATTGCATTGGCACATCATTATTACCAAAGTCCACAATTTCTATTAGGGTTCATTCTTGGTATTATACATTCTATGGGTTTGAACTAATGTATAATGACATGTATCCATCATTATAGTATTATGCAAGAATAGTTTTACTACCCCCAAAATCTATTTGTCCCTCCCCCTGCTCCAGCTCCTTATATTAATATTTTAATGATGTATATAAAATTTCATTTAAATTTTATTTAAAATTAGTTTTCATTTGAAATGACTGTTTCTTTTTATTTTGATTTTTCCTGTATCAAACTACCTTGCAAAACTCCCTAAAAATATATTTATAGATTTGGGGGTTAATACATTTACAATTATATCATCTATGAATAATGCTTGCTTTACTATTTTTATTACTCTCATTTTGCCATTTATTTATTTTCTTACATTTGTTCACTTGCTGGTACTGTCAGTATGATAGTTAGCTGACATTATGGTCATGGATACACTTAGGTTTTCAAAAGAGAATGTTTTCAACAGTTTGAAAATTTTGTATTGTCTTTATGAGATCTAAATATTTGTCCTCTAGTCCTTGTTTGCAAGAGGTCTGTATTGTGACTGTATATAAACCTATATCCAAGAAGGATATTTGAAATCTTTCACAATTTGAAAAAGACATTCGGGGCACCTGGGTGGCTCAGTCGTTAAGCGTCTGCCTTCGGCTCAGGTCATGATCCCAGGGTCCTGGGATCGAGTCCCACATCGGGCTCCCTGCTCGGCGGGAAGCCTGCTTCTCCCTCTCCCACTCCCTCTGCTTGTGTTCCCTCTCCTGCAGTGTCTCTCTCTGTCAAATAAATAAATAAAATCTTAAAAAAAAAAAAAGAATTTATTAGTGTATTGAAAAATGTTGAACCCACATTATTAGGCATGGCATAATTGCAAATTTAATCCACAATAAGATGTGCAACAGGATACTCAAGCCCAAAAGACTGACAATGTGAAATATTAGCCAGTATGTGCTTAAATGGAAACTTTCATACCCATGAGTGTCACCTCTGGAAAATTCTTTGGCATTATGTACATATGTTAAAATACACATTTGTTAAGACTCATCAATTCCACTGCAGGTACGTATCTAACAGAAGTACAATGGGGCCCCTGGGTGGCTCAGTCAGTTAAGCATCTTCCTTCGGCTCAGGTCATGATTTCAAGGTCCTGAGATCCAGTGCTCTGGGCGCAGCAGGGAGACTGCTTTTGCCTCTCCCTCTCCCTGTCCCTCCGCTACCCCTGTTCCTGCTGGCGCTCTCTCTCTCAAATAAATAGATAAAATCTTACAAAAAAAAAAAAAAAGTACATTGGCATGTGCCCCGAGGGGCATACACAAGAATGTTTATGTGACAATTGTTCGTAGTCACTAAAATGAATAAAAAGAAAAAAACTAATTCCCAGTCAGATGTATTACACTTAATTTAGCAGTGTAATAATATAGAGATTTGAAAAATGAATAAACTATATCTACATCCAACAAAATTGATTCCACAAGCATAATATTAAGTGGAAGAAGAGAAAAAGTAATATATTGAATATACTGAATGATTCCTGTGTACAATAAATATATGAATACTGTATATAAATACATACATAGGTACATACATACATATAAAACTAAACTGTATTGTGAAGAGATACATATTATGTACTAAAACTAAAAAGTTGTGGTGGACATGGGAGAAGGAACAATGACAGTTTCCATGATCATCAAGATTGTGTTTTCTTTAATTCACAGGAGGACATACAGACAGAGGAAAGACACAACAGGGAAGCTTCTCAAGGTATTGGCAAACTTCTAGCTCTTGATCTTGGTGGTGGTTACATGAATGTTTACTTTGGGATGATTTATTGAGCTGCAATTTTATGTTTTATTCCATTTTCTGTATGTGCATTATACTTGGATTTTAAAAATAGGTGCTGTTTATTTGGGCTTTTTTTTTTTTTTTTTTGAAGAAAAAGGAAAACACTTAATGGTTACAGTATTTTTTTTTCTTTCTTAAGAAAAAGACTTCTTTCTGAGTCATCCTGCATCCCCTCAGAGAGGAAGATAAATACTTGTTGGAAGCTGTTACTTATAATATATATTTTTCTCAGCGTTTTTGAACCTCAGTTCCGTAGGAACCTTTTAAAGATTTAAATTGCTTGGTCACTCTCAAATTTAAATGTTTGATATAAATTTAAATAAGCATCTCTCAATAACTATTATAGTGTTTCTCTTCTGTATATTGTATGTGGGCCATTAGAATATCATTTGGGAGAAAATGTGTCATTAATGAAAAAAGTGGGAAGAAGCCATGTGGCAAGGTTTCTGTTCCAATGATAGAATTGAATTTCTTCAGTCCTGAACAAGTCCCAAGGATAACTGGTTGTACTTGTCAAGGAAAGTGGAGTGAGGTGAAACTCATTTGTGTTAAAGTTTATGTGTGTATTACCTTTACAGCTCTATATGCAAAGTTACCTGTAATGGGCTGGAAGTGACTGTTTTGAAAGGTATTATTTATCTTTTAGGTTTCACACCAAAGCAGGGATTCTGCACAACAAATTCATATTATGCAAGTCTATTTTATAAATAAATCTTAACTCACCTAGATTCTTTTGTGATTTTGAAAAAAATATACCATACAAAATATAATCAACTTCTTAAAGAACAAGTAAGTTAAAAAAATCTGTCTCATTGTCAAAAACTCTGAGATATGAAATGATCCAGAGAGTGCTTTAATTTCATAGACTGTGTACAGGATGAGAAATCAATGAAGAGAACAAGATCTTATTCTGACTCCTTTTCTATGATGAAATTACTTATCCAGTTTGGGTCACAGATTCCTTGTCCATAAAATCAAAGAATAAGACTCTACTTATGGCTTGCAAACTATTCCAAGAATCTTTAGGCTCCCCATAATTGGTCAGCTACAAAGCAACAGGGAACCTAAGTGGCCAAGAATCCCATAGTTTATTCAGAATGGTAGCCCCATTTTTTAAAGATTATAAAGATTACATATTATATAAACTCTCCCTCGGTTAAAGGAGGTCCTGCTGCTAAATTAAACCAAACAATAAGAATATCAGTGATATGATAAACATGATTTCATTTGATATAATTTCAAACTGTAATGAAATGGTTGCTAGTATATAACATAATGCCTTTCAGATTTTAAGTACCTATTAAATGTCTGTTGAATTTAGGACATAATGAGTAAAATAGATCACAATTAAATAAAAGGGTTATAGCTTCTACATATGAAAATTCTACATATGAAAATTGAAGACCACAAAATGTAAAAAGGTTCTTTGACCTCTCAAGTCTTATAGGTTTTAAATCCAAAAGAGAGGCACCTGGGTGGCTCAGTCGGTTAAGCATCTGCCTTCGGCTCAGGTTGTGATCCCAGGGTCCTAGGATTGATCCGCACATCTGGCTCCCTGCTCAGCGGGGAGTCTGCATCTTCTGTCCCTCGCCTTCTGCCTCTCACCCCGGCTTTTGCTGGCGCTCTCTCTATCTCTCTTTCTCTCTCTCTCTTACTGTCTCTCTCAAATAAATAAATAAAATCTTTAAAAAAATTAAATAAAACTAGTCTGAAAGAGATGTGAATGTGAAAAGCTTCTACCTCCTTCTTCGTATGTGAGAAAAACAGAGCTCAAAGAAATTATGTGACTAGAACCCAAGTTTCTAATGCTAAACACAATGCTCTATGCATTACAACAAATTGCTACCAATTAATCATTCAATTTTGAACTCCTTTACCTTAATAATCTGTAAAATGAAGAGATCGAACTAGATAAATTCTAAGGTCTCTTTCCATTTAAAACTTCTGGCTCTAAATCTTGAAAAGAATTCTAATAAATTTTAACCAAATGCTTTACATTAAAGAAAAAAAAAGAATACTAAGCATTTCTCCAGGGATCCACCATGAAATATTTTTTGAACAAACTAATAACCCTTCTTGATATATTTAAGAACAATACCTCAAGGAGCTTGTGAACTGATAAGGGAAAGTTCAAGAGTACTTCTTTTCATTTCCCTGAGAGTCAGATTTATTTTTAAATTACGTTTACTCAAACAAAGAATCCAAGTGCTAATACAGAAATGACATCTAAAATTCCATCATTTCAGTTGCCCAGTATTGAGTTGTGCCTCTCAAATGAAATGTGAGTGCTCATAGATTTAAACTACATTGACTTAGAGACCATCATTCTAAAATAAATGTCTTCAATTTAAAAATATAATCAGATGTTTATAGGGAATTGTGTAGATTCTAAATTGAATTAAAAAGGAATAGAAATTTTGACAAATGCAAAGGTTTTCACATACTTATCTTGAAAATCTCAGTAGATATTTTCACAAACCTTGAATAGCTTCAGTTCAACTTAAATTCTAAGTAAGACTTAAACATGAAGCCAAAGCACAATGAAGATGAAACCAAAATAATTTTGTTACCCAACCTCTAAGTTAAGCAGAACACCGAAAAAAAACAGGTTTTTAAGATTTTATTTATTTGTCAGAGAGAGAGAGAGAGCACAAGCAGGGGGAGTGGCAGGCAAAGAGAGAAGCAGGCTCCCCACTGAGCAAGGAGCCCGCTACACAGGATCCCAGGATCATGACCTGAGCCGAAGGCAGACACTCAACGATGAATACAGAATACAGAAAAATCTTTAGTAAATATCAGGTGGGTATGTGGTATCTCTATGAGTTATGTCATCCATAGTGACATGTACGTGAAATCAGGATCTTCATCGCTCCCTCTTGGTCTGGTTTCATTATGCCTTATACCTATATCATAGTCTTCAATGATGAAGAATTTCCAAGATGACAATAATCACAGCCACATTCCCATGAAAGCATCAGTGCAACTGCCCCATACACACATGGGTGTTTGGGGGTCATCTTCTCATGCACAGTCATCTGTAACTTCAACAGGTAATTGCAGAGGTATTTTAAAAAGTGCTGACAGACATGCCCAGCTTGAAATATCTTCTCAGTATCATTCCCCTAACCGACCAGTTTTAAAGTTATCAATGACATTATAAAATTAGCCCATTAACATGAAAAAAGTAAATAATAATGTGGCTTTATGAAACATCCCCAAGGTACAGTGTTGATTCATGCCCCTCAAGAAGATCATTGGCAATGAGATAATTCCCCCGTCTACACCGCATCTGCTTGAACCCCATCACGTGCTGCCTGTGGGAGAAAACAGAACTGCTGAGCAGGTACCTCTTTTTTGCCTCTTGATTACATTATCATTTGATTGTTATTTTCAGTTTAGTTTATTATCCTAATCGACCACCTCAGCACCTGATTGCTTAGTAGACCTGCAGTAGCCAAAAGCACTTTGAAAAAGAAAAACATAGTTCGGGGCACCTGGGTGGCTCAGATGGTTAAGCGTCTGCCTTCAGCTCAGGTCATGATCCCGGGGTCCTGGGATCGAGCCCCGCATCGGGCTCCCTGCTTGGCAGGAAGCCTGCTTCTCCCCCTCCCACTCCCATTTCTTGTGTTCCCTCTCTCGCTGTGTCTCTCTCTGTCAAATAAATAAATAAAATCTTTAAAAAAAAAAAAAGAAAAAGAAAAACATGGTTGAAAAACTAACAATCTGATTTCAGGTTATTGTAAAGCTACAGTAATGAAGATAGTTTGGTACTGATGTTGATAGACAAATGGAACCATGGGATACAACACAGTACAGATATAAACTTACATATATAAGAACAGCTATTTTTTATAAAGGTGTAAAGACAATTCAGTGATAGAAGAATTTTTGTTTAATCAAGTGGTGCTGGAACAACTGAATATCCATACGCAAAAAAACGCAGGAACTTGGATTCATTTTTCACACCATTTGCAAAAATTCCTCAAAATGGATTATCTATGTAAATTCAAAACTGATTGGGGGCCTGGGTGGCTCAGGCTCAGTCGGTGAAGGGTCTGCCTTCAGCTCAGGTCATGATGATCTCAGGGTCCTAAGATTGAGCCCCAAGTCGGGCTTTCTGTTCAGCACGGAGTCTGCTCCCCCTCTCCCTCTGCCCCTCCCCATCACTCATGCTCTATCTTTGTCTCTCTCTCTCTCAAATAAATAAATAAATTCAAAACTGAAAATCATAAAATTTCCTGAAGAAATCATAGGAGAAAAATTTTGTGATCTTGGGTTAGGACAGTAGTTCAGGGGCAATTCTGTCCCTCAGGGGACTTTTGGAAATAACCTGGAGACATCTGGTTGCTACAGTGGGGAGGACATGCTACTGGCATCAAGAGGGATCCTACTAAAGATCTACCACTACACAAAGCACCCATTTGTGACAAATAATTATCTGGGTCAAAAGTCAACAGTGCAACTATCTAGAGACCCTCGGTTAGGACAAGTTTTCTTGAATACAACACCAAAAGCATTATCCATAAAAGAAAAAAAAAAACTGATAAAGTGGACTTTATTAAAAGTACTACCCTTTAAAAGACATTGCCAATAAAGTGAAAATACCAAAATTGGAGAAACTTTCCAAAGCATATTTAAGAAAGGATTTATATCCAAAAATCTATAAATAAATATCAAAACAATAGTTAGCAAACAGAAACTAGCCAATAAAACTAAGTAAAATATATGAACAGGCACTTTATAATAGAAAATAGATAAAAATGAGGACTTAAAAATGTTTAACATCAATAGTGTTTAGGGAAATGGAAATAAAACCATAATGAAACACAGTTTCACACCTATTAAAGTGTTGAAAATTTGAAAGAGTGACCACACCATGCCATATCATGGCAAAGGTGTGGAAAAACCGGAATACGCATATACTGGTTTTGATGATGTAAAATGGTGCAATCACTTTGAAAAATCATTTGGCAGATTCTGAAAGTATTCTACATATATGTACCATATGATCCAGCCATTCCACTTCTATGTATGAACTCAAGAAAAATGAAAGCATATGTTCACACAAAGACATACACAAATGATCATAGCAGCTTTATTTGTAATAAGCCCAAACTGGAAACAACCCAATTATCTATTGTCTGGTGAATGGATAAATGAGCTGTGGTCTATTTATATGGTGGAATGCTTCTCAGCAAATAAATTAAAAGACATATGCACTACAACATGGATGAATTTTGAAATAACTATGCTGAACAAAAAGACCCAGACTAAAACACATGTATACTGCAAAAAGTTAATCACTAGTTGTCTGGCGATGGATGATAATCTGGGGAGAGGCAAAAGGAAGGACATAGGGAAACTTTTCAGCATGATGGATATGTCATTTTGAGATTGTGCTAATGATTTTGCAATACCCATGTCAATAATTTAAATTGTTCCCTTTAAACATATGAAGTTTGTTGTATGTCACCTATACTTTAATAAACTACCCAAAAAGGGCAAATTAAACAACTAAACAGGTATACCAGTCTAGAGACATTAAGAATGTAACACCTAAGAGCATAATATCCAACTAAAAAATCAAAATCTGCACACGACTTAAACCCCAATTCAAAAACACATTTTTAGATCTTATTTAAGAATTTCAGGAACACTGTAGCATTTTAGAAAGATTTTATTTAAAACAACTGATTTAGGGACGCCTAGGTGACTCAAATTGGTTAAGCATCTGCCTTCAGCTCAGGTCATGATCCCAGGGTTCTGGGATCTGAGTCCTGCATCTGGCTCCTTGCTAGACAGGGAGCCTACTTCTCCCTCTGCCTGCCGCTCCCCCTGCTTGTGCACACGTGTGCTCTCACACTCTCTCTCTTTCTCTCTCTCTGGCAAATAAATAAAATAAAATAAAATAAAATAAAATAAAATAAAATAAAAAACAAACAAATAAAACAGAGCTGATTTAAAATTGTATTTAATGGGGCGCCTGAGTGGCTCAGTTGGTTGAGTCGCTGGCTCTTGATTTCAGTTCAGGTCATGATCTCAGGGTCCTGGAATGGAGCCTGTGTCTGGCTCGATACTCTGCCCAGAGTCTGCTTGTCCCTCTCCCCCTGCCCGTTTGCTCCTCCCCCCTCCATTCCTCCCATCCCCCCTTGCATTCACACATGTGCTCTCATTTTCTTTCTCTCTCAAATAAATAAATAAATCTTTAAAATTGTATTTAATAAGTAAACCTCAATCAACCGAAAAAAAAAAAGTATTATGTATGGAAAAGCTTAGCCCTTGAATATGATGGGTGGAAATTGTCATTGTTGATAGTTAAGTCCATTTTCCATAAGACCTAGAATTTCACACCTAGAACACTTGAATGTTCTGTGAGAACAGGCAGATAACTGCTGTTGAGTTTTATGCCTGCAACATAATGGAGAAGACACGGTTAAAAATTGTATAACAGATAGAAAGGACTGTGGTTTTAATTTGAAACAATACCCAACCCTTGTGGACGGGCCCATCAACACCATCTGCTCCTCCAAGGAAAGTTCCCATTATTGCAGCTCTGAGTGGAGTTGGTTCTCCCCCATGACAGCAGAAGGTAAGATGCAGTGAGGGGAGCTCATGGTTGTTTTTAAAACTGATAATTCCTCTGTTGACAGTGCTGGTTTGTGGACTCCTTCATGCTGATCAGCAGAGGGACTCCTAAGACCTGAAGCAATATGGGACCAAAGCAAACAAAACCCAGAACTTCCCGCCTTTCTCCTCCCCAGCTTCCTACGCAGAACACATCCAAACAAAT
Source organism: Mirounga leonina (assembly GCF_011800145.1). NCBI lineage: Eukaryota > Metazoa > Chordata > Mammalia > Carnivora > Phocidae > Mirounga > Mirounga leonina. Next base: position 12,688,522 of record NW_023270453.1, read on the forward strand.
GTCTCTTCCAAGAGCTAATGTGATGACCTACGTATACAACAGCAGCTTCAAGTAATGTTTCTATAGTGTTTATCCCAACACAATACCCATGAAACCGTTTAAGTAAATATTATTATGATATTTTCCCTATTTATTCTTTTTGCATTGTCTAAGCTGGAAGAAATTAAAGTGCTCTCCAGGTAAAGCAATGCAACATTTAAATTTTTTTCAATATAATTATGAAAGAATTAATCAATGAAATAGATACTGACAAAATTACACAAAAATTGTGAAATATGGTTGAGAAAGACATTAATTATCCAAACTTGACCTAAAGAAATATTGGAATTGGGAAAGACACTCAATTTCACTGAACTCTAGTTTCTATACCTCTGTTGTCAGACTAGATGTGAGGATGCCAAGAATTCTACAAAGAAAAACACAGTTATTTCCCTTGCTTTAGGGAGGACTTGGTGTGTAATTACACAGTGCAGAAACCAGGGCTTCTATGTAATATTTTACAGCTCCAGTACAAATTCACAATTTTTTTGTTTTGCTCTGCACATCTTGGAATGGAATCTTAATTTTTTTTTTGTTTTGTTTTTAAATCTTAAAATTTAAGTAGAATTTAGCGTGTCTAAAGAGCCAAGAAAAACAGGCTTTCCAAATCTTCACAATGTTAGGGCACTACAAAAATTTTCATATGTGGCCATCAGCCATGTTCTCTTTCCAAGAAAAGTGTACAAATTACAAATTCCAATCCTGGGTCACAAGTTAATAGCAACTGTCTCTGTGATAGTCATCCTTACACAGAGAACAAAATCATTCATTTCTTATTCATAGATACATTGTTTACATTGATCTATTTTGAAGATGAGTTGAGAGTGAAATCCTTCCATGGAGATTGAATAGAAAATATTAGTATTCTACAGAAAGTAAATTGCCATCCTAAGTAATTCATTAATTTGCAAGTCTCCATTGGTCAGGGTTTATATTTATATTTATTTATTTAGTAGATATACCTATATGCATATATAATATACATAAATATATGCCTTTATTTCAAAATTAGGTAAGTAGCTTCAGCTTTTTATGTACTTTTTCACAATTTATTTGTCTGTTAAAATATTTATGATTAACACATTATGTCTTCTGGACCTACGACTTAATAACTACTAATCTTGAACAAATTACTTTATCTTTCCTTCAGTTTATTTTCTTATTTGTATAATAGCTCAAAGGGATATTCTAAATATTAAATGAGCAAATAGAGGCAAAATACTTAGATTAGTGCCCAGAATACAATACATTTTCAAGACTTTTAGTTAAATAGCTTTACATATGCCCAACACTGTGGTAAGGGTAGAAAAACTATGGTGTGATAAGACTATATATCCCCTAGCTTCTCAGAACTCAGAATTGAATACAAAACCAATAGTAGTCATACATTATTAGGTATTAATTTAATAATAAATATTTTTTCATACAAACTATGTCAAAAGGAACAGAATATGAAAACATATCAAACTCAGTGTCTTACAGATTTTTTGTGTGTATGTAAAGGAGTGCCGAGATACAGATAATAAATAATAAAGCATCATGTGTATAATGAAGGCAGAAAATACTGTAGTTTACAGAAAGGGAAATCCTATGTTCCATTTGTGTGATTATGGAGAATACAGAGATGAATAATGCTTTAATTTAATTTCTGAACATGGCCATTGTAGTTCTTTCCAGCCTTAAGATCACAGGGTTTTAAATAAATGTTGTAAGGTGACCACAGGGAATTCCAAAAAAGATGTTTCAGTTAAAACTATAGTTCCTGAAACAGAATAGTAAAATCCCAATGATAACAGGAGAAAGGTCTGAAGGGATTCACAGAAGAACAAAGAATTTGCATAACATCATAAGAAACAAAGTCATTATTACCAAATTCAGTATGACCCACTTTTCCTCCAGGAAGATTAGAGGAAATTTACTCATGGGAGGGAGGAATTAGTAAGGTCGATTTAGGTAGATATTTTGTTAAATAAAATGTCCACATTAAGGGGACGTTCTGTGCATATGCTATGGAAGTATATTTCCTGACATAGCATATGATGGTTTTCCACCTAACTAATTAAATTCTTTTTCTTTCCTTATTAGTTTGTCCTGAGGGCAGTAAAGGCATTTTGCAAACTGTGCCTTGTTCTTTTCAAGGAATCTTCTGGCCAGTTTAAAAATAGTGAACATATACTTCTAAGAAAAAAGAAAACTCTAGTTATCTATATGGACTGAGTAATTGTTTTTAATTCACGTTTAAGTGTGCATATATGTATTTAATTGGAAATGGGCATGAGCACTCATGCTCAGAGGTGCTCTCAAAACACAAGCTAATGAGTTTTGGGAGAGCAATGTGAGAGATTACATTTAAAGTGTTAGATCAAATGAACACATGCTCATTTCCTTCTTATCCGGAGGTGGCATTCAGATGCCTTACTGCGGATATATATATATATTTTTTTCACAGACAAGACATTTGGCTCCTTACTCAACTGCTTACTTGGGAAGACTGGTGAGTCGGCAGCTATAGCCATTCACCATTGTCAGAAATGAATAAAATTGCAAGTTCTAGGATGATTCTTAAAAAAAAGAAAAAAGTCTTTTTGCTCTTTCACAGACACATATGGATCATTGGAAGAAGAAAGTGTTTTCCTTCTGTCTCTAATTAAGCTTTCATGCATCCCTGGCCTCCATTAAGTTAGAAAAGCAGAGACCTTGTGTAAATGAGATTACAGATGTGAAGATACTTGGAAACCGCAAAGCATTATCCAATTCTAAGGCATAAACACTGCTGTAAATATTATAGATTCTCCCATCTTTTCCATGAAATCATCACTAATTACTTTAGTATGTAATAATAAGCTTCTCCTTTCAGATCTCATTACTGCAGTCTTGCTATTCATTCTTTAAAACAATATATAAATTTCACGCCACTAAGAGTGTGCTCAAACCATTCCATCAACGGGGAAAATTCCCCTCCTTGTTTTGCTTGCATAAAATCTTCTCACTCCTTTATTTTAAAATGCTAATTGATCACCTACTGTTTACTAAACAGTGTTCTGAGACCTATAGTACAGAAATCAAAGGGACAGATGTATTTTTCTTTGGAAAGCTTAGTTTGCCTGTTTTCTCCCCTTTATTTCTTCGTGAAAAAGAAGGGAGACTAGCAGGCTGGAACATGGTAGGCTGGGGGAAAGCAAAGCAAAACCAGAACAATTTGCAATGTGTTTGTGTGTGTGTGTGTGTGTGTGTGTGTGGTTCTCTACCACATGGGGAGCCTTGGTGCCATGGTAAGGAATATGGATTTCATTTTAAATGCTACAGAAATATACTGGAATGTATTAACAGGGAATCATCACCTGATTTATGTTTTTATAAGATTATTCTTTTTCTACCAGCAATAGAAAGCCACTGCCTTGAGCCCCACCACTTAGGAAACTCTGTATATCACAAACACATGAACAATAAATCTATTAAAGATATGCCCACCTTTATCACTTGGAACAAGACAAGGAGCATTTGGACAGGACAACTTGGCACCATAAATACCTGTTCTTGAGACAAATGGTCTTTAGACCCCAGGGCAGTGCTTCTCTACCTCTCTTGCCTTATGTCCTTAAGACTAAAGGGGTCTGTGTTTGAATGTCGTAAAGGTTTATGAGTTATATCCCTGTCAAAGTCAGAAATAGACGCCACCCCAGTGTGCAAGAAGGATTTGAGCAGCAAGAATAGTTAGGTAGGAGATAAGACGAAGACATTTATCTGCCACACCCATTTTCTCAGATGAATACTGAAACATCATTTTCTGGTAACACCAAGCAATCATTTCTTAGCATCTATTTATTGTCCAGTTTATGTTTATGTGAATACATACAAATCAATGTACATATTTATAATCCAGGAATATTATAAACTTTTAAATAATTCCTGTTGTTTTTGAATTTGTATGAATGTATACCTAGATTGGGAGGCAAGCCAGAGCACTACAAAGCTTGTGGGCTAAACTGAGCTCACCTTCTGTTTATGCATATAAGGTTTTAGCCACACTCATCTGTTTCTGTATTTTTTATGCCTGCTTTTGCGTTACCATAGTTAAGTTGGTTTGTTGCTACTGAGATCCCACAGCCCGAAAACTCTAAAATATTTACTACCCAACCCCTTACAGTAAAAGTTTTCTTTTATCTATATATACATGAAGTTCTATATATACATGCTAATTCTTGTGTATGCATAGATGTTGCTTAAGAAATAGTAAAACAAAAGGTGGCTAGCTGTGAAGGGTCACACAGATAATCTCCCAAAAGAAGTAGAAAATGATGCCTACACAAAACATACACCATTGGTAATAACAGCTTTACTCATAATGTCCCCACACTGGAGATAAGTCAAATGTCTTTTATCAGTTTAGTTGATAAGCTCATTGTAGTATATCCACAAAATGGCATGATTCTCAGCAATAAAAAAATTACTTCTGCATATACCCAACAGCATGCACAAATTCAAAAATATTATGCTGAGTGATAAAAAGCTAACAAAAAGAACAGTTATTGCACGATTCTGTTTATTTGGAGTTCTGGAATAAGCAAAATTACATTAAAAAAGTCGTTCAGTAGTTGCCTACAGTCACAGGTATAGGCAAAGGAATTGACTGCAAAAGCACCTAAGATTGAAAACTCCTAAAAATCTTGGGCTGAAACTCAAGGACAAAAGAAACAGGTCTGTTGTGATTGGCCTGATTTTATACACAGTGTTTTTAAGCCTAAAAGGAAAGTAGAGTTGAATTTTGCAAGCAGCTCTCTGCTCTGCTGAAAACCATGGGAAACTAGCTAACAAACTGGCATCTCCTGAACTCTCTCTTCATGGAATAGGAGTAAGAACAAACGTGCACATGGCGCAGGATCTGATATTACAAACAATGTGAGAAATGATTACTGTGATTGACACTGTTGCTCATCAAGATGTCCTTCTAAAAGCCAATCCACCTATTTCCCAACTTTTAGGACAAGGATCTATCCACTATACATTGCTATGTCTCTCCTTGGGAATTCCACTGAGCCTCAGAGATTTGCATCATCCAAGATGGTGTCCCCTCCTGAAGGCCATGCTGGGTCAACGGCCTCTAGCTGATGAAGGGATATGAAATCTATGATCCCTTGCCCTGCCTTGGGACATCTATACAGGACAAAGTTCTGAGCTCCCCGTAAGATCCATAGCGTTACCTGCTCTCTATGCTCACTATTTCTGACCTAACTTCCTAATAGGAGTAACTCATGAAGGAAATTTCCATAAATTTCCCAACTCAGAGTCTATTTCCAGGGAACTCCTGGTCTAAGAAGTGGTCTAAGAAAGCAGATTCTAAATGAGATTTTGGTGCTAGATCACTCCACATTGCAAGTCTGCTTTTCTCTCTGCCCAGTCCTGCTTTTCTAATCTCTTTACAGATGTACCTTCTGAATATACTCCCAGTAAACCTTCTGCAAGCAATTCACCATCTGGGTATCTATTTTCAGAGAACTTAATCTAAGACAATGATATAACTTGTGACTGAAATCTTTGGCCAAATGCACAGAGGGATAGAAACCACAAGATTAAATTTAACAGAGCTAAACATATTCTGAACTTTCAGTTAAATACTGCATTTTGAATATTTATACTTTTACCTCTATCCAAAATGTCACTAATGTCACAATTAAGGAATTCTTTAAAATGCATTAAACCACAGACTTGAAAAGAATGAGAAACAACAAGAAGAAATGTGCACAAAATGTTGGAAATTATAAACCCAATGGATGAATGATACCTGAAGAGTGAAAAGGGGGAAATTCATGCCCACAGGAGATGAAATCAATATTAAGCAAATTGATCTGCATCCTAGAACTCAGAAGGTTCACAGGTTAGACATGCAATCATACTGATGGCAAGAACATAGATTGGGGCTGAAAGCTCAAGGATTAGAGACTTTATGAGGACTAATTAAGGTGTGAGGTCTCTTCTCCCACCCTGTCGATTAGAAGACCTCTCTGTCCATCCCAAGAGCAGGCTACATATTTAACCTATGGTATCAGTTTAACAATAGAGGTTCTGGATGTAGCACATCAGCCATGGGTGAAGGTGAAGGTACAACATTTATACTACATTATGAATTGTGAAAACATTCAGAGCCCCTTTCCTGTCTTCTACCCTCAAGAGCCTTCTATCTGCATTTGAATGTCTCACTGTTAAAGAGAGAAATGTAAATTTAATAAAGCACTTGAGAATAAAACATACAAAAAATGAGAATGTAGAAACCAAAGACATGCATGGAACAGAGGAATATTTCAAAATAAATATAATCAATATACTCATTAAGAAAAATATTAAAAGCTCCCCCAAATAAATAATAAGTTAGACAAGCAGAAAATTCTGAAAATAAGAAAAATTTACTGGAAATGAACAGTAACACCCCAGGCACAAAATTCAGTAATATAATTAGAAGACAAAGAAAATCTTACAGAATGTAGTTCAAAATATGAATGAGAATTATTCCAATAGAGACAGAATCCAAATAAAATCTGTAAAGAGAGAACATAAAAATGGAAGGAAATAATATTACTCAAAAATAATAAAATAACCCAGAGAATTTTGCCTCCACTTGTGAAAAGACATAAGAGAAAACACCACTCTAATACAATTCTCAAAAATAAAGCCAGATGATCTACAGAAGCATAACTTTCCTTGAGCCTGTCAGAGATTTTAAGTCGGATAATAACCAAGAAAAATGAATTCCAGGGTGGGTCAGTGCCCTCCCAGGAGAAACATCACAAAAGCTGCTTGGGGTGCCTGGGTGGCTCAGTTGGTTAAGAAACTGCCTTCGGCTCAGGTCATGATTCTGTAGTCCCGGGATCGAGTCCCACATAAGGCACCCTGCTCAGCAGGGAGTCTGCTTCTCCCTCTGACCCTCCCCGTCTCATGCTTTCTGTCTCCCATTCTCTCTCAGATAAATAAATAAAACCTTTAAAAAAAAAAAAAAAGAAAGAACAAAAGCTGCTTTACCTTTGGCAGAAAAGGTACAAAAGCAGCAACTCTTCAAATGAGGTCTAGCGGAAAAAACAAACAACTCAGGAAATTTCAGCTAAGACGGGAACTGTGAAAGAGTCAAGTGAACATGCTGGGAAAAAAATAATAGAAAAGTTGGGGGATTTCTCTTAAGGCTTATCAACCACTAGAAAAACTGTAGAAAATATCAAACAAATAAAAGGGAAAAATCATGTGTGTGTTTGTGGGGGCACCCATCTTCCAAAAATGGTGGGACAATAGCAAGCAGTGTATGAAAAGTGTAATATAGGCATAGAATGGGGGGGGGGGTTGGAAATATTCCAAAATTAGTAGAAGTAAAAGACATCAATCTCTTAAACCCCCAAAAAATCAGAGAACCCAAATCATGATAAAGACAAAAATCATATCATAGTCAAAGTGCTACAACCAAAGATAAAGTCTTGAAGACTAGCAGGAAGAGAGAAAGAAAGAGAGAGACACATATAAATGGGGAAAGAGATAAAAAGAGGAAGGCAGAAAGGAAGAAATAACTACTTACAGAAAAAAAAAAGATAGGAACTACACTATGCTTGTCTGAAACTGTACAAGCCAGAGAAAATGGGGGGGAATAACTAATGTACTGATTAAAGAGAAAACAACCCCCAAACCCAGAATTCTATATTAAGTAAAAATATCTTTCAAAAGTCAGCCCCCCAATAACAACAACAAAAAAAGGATTTTATATATAAAAAAAAAAAAGGTTGAGAAAATTCACTGGGAGCAGGCTTGCTTCAAGAACTAAGGTGACAGATGGAAATTTGGAGTTACACACAATTTTTTTTTGAAAATTCCACTAATAATGGTAAAAATAAAATAAAATAAATAAAATGTTGAAGACATCTTTCCTTATTTTTAATGTCATTAAAATATAATCATCTGAAGGAGAAGTCAGCAAACTACCTGCAGGTCAAATCCAACCCACTGCCTACTTTAGTGAATAATATTCAACTGGAGCATAGACACACCTAGTCATCTATGAATTGTCCATAGCTGCTTTCACCCTACAACAGAAGTATTGAGTAGTGACAGAAATATTATGCCCTGTAAAGCCAAAAATATTTACTCTCTGGCCCTTTACAGAAAAGTGTACTGATCCTTGACCTAAAGACAAATAGTAACAAGTTCTAGTAGAGTTAAAATATTTATGAAGTAAAATGTATAAAAAATAGTACAAAGGATGGGAAGGATGAATTGGAAGGATATTGTTGCAAGGGTCTTATACTATGCATGAAGTGGTAGAACATTAATAAAAAGTAGTGATAAAGATGCCTCTTGTAAATGTTAGGTAGCCCCTAAAATTAATTAGAATTGGTTATAATTAACATGCCAGTAATAAAGATGAATTAAAATAGAGAAAATATGTAATTTTTTTAAATGGGTAAAAGAGAAAAAAGAATTAAGAACATGTAGAATAAGGAATACACAGCAAAATGGTAGATTTCAATCAAATATACAGTTGACCCTTGAACAACCAGCAGATTAGGGGTGCTGACCCCCAACACATGCAGTAAAAATTCATGTATAGCTTTTGACTCCCCAAAAACTGTACTAATAACCTACTGTTGACTGGAAGCCTTACCGATCACATAAACAGTTGATAATATGTATTTTGTATATGTATTATAGTATCTTACAATAAAGTAATCTAGAGAAAGAAAATGTTATTAAGAAAATCATAAGGAAGATAAAGTAGATTTACAGTACTGTACTGTATGTTTTGAAAAAAAAAATCCACATGTAAGTGGACCCACACTGTTCAAACCTGTGTTGTTCAAAAGTATCAACTGTGTTGCTAATTACATTAAATATAAAGGTTTGAAACACAGATAAAAGACAGTCATGTCAGACTGGGGAAAAAATGCAAGACCACGCTCTATGCTCTCTTTAACAAACCTTTAAATGTAAAACATAAGTAAGATAAAATTTAAAAATTTAAAATGATTTATGATGTAAGCACTAATATAAGCCATTTGGAATGGCTGGATTAATATTTGACCAAATGTATTACAGAACAAGGGATATTACTGGTAATAAAGAGGTATATTTCATGATAATTAAGGGGCCAATTCACCAAGAAGACATAATCCTAAATCTCTATGCACCAAACAACAGAAATACCTGAAGCAAAAGTGATGAAACTCCAAAGAGAAAATTGGCCATCACGGTAAGAAAGTTTAACAGAGCTGAAGGACATGGATTTGCTGTTAAAAAAGGAGAACAAAGAAGAAAGGGAGGAAGAGAAAAAGAAGTTCCAGGTCACATCAATATGAAATTTCAGAACATTTATTTTTTTTTTTATTTTTTTTTTAAAGATTTTATTTATTTATTTGCGAGAGAGAGAATGAGAGAGAGAGAGAGCACATGAGAGGGGGGAGGATCCGAGGGAGAAGCAGACCCCCTGCCGAGCAGGGAGCCCAATGCGGGACTCGATCCCGGGACTCCAGGATCATGACCTGAGCCGAAG
>NW_023270453.1:12698090-12711039 GCF_011800145.1 Mirounga leonina
CCTGAGCCGAAGGCAGTCGCCCAACCAACTGAGCCACCCAGGCGCCCAAATAAATAAAATCTTATTTATTTTTTATTTTTTTAAAGATTTTTTATTTATTTATCTGAGAGAGAGAATGGGAGACAGAGAGCATGAGAGGGGGAGGGTCAGAGGGAGCAGCAGACTCCCCGCCGAGCAGGGAGCCCGATGCGGGACTCGATCCCGGGACTCCAGGATCACGACCTGAGCCGAAGGCAGTCGCTTAACCGACTGAGCCACCCAGGCGCTCCTGAAATTTTATTTTTATATTTTTGTTTTTAAACACTTGTATTGAGGTGTAAGTGGCAAACAATTACACATACACACACACAGTGCAATTTGGTTAAGTTTTTTTTTTTTTTTTTAAAGATTTTATTTATTTATTTGAGACAGAGAGAATGAGAGACAGAGAGCATGAGAGGGGGGAGGGTCAGAGGGAGAAGCAGACTCCCTGCCGAGCAGGGAACCCGATGCGGGACTCGATCCTGGGACTCCAGGATCATGACCTGAGCTAAAGGCAGTCACTTAACCAACTGAGCCACCCAGGCGCCCCAAGAACATTTATAATAATAAAATAAAATCCACAGTTTTCAGACAGAGGGGAAAAAAACAGCACAAATAAAAGATCAGACGAGCATCAAATTTATTAAAGCCATACTGGAAGCTAAAGGTCATGTATTGATGGCTTCAAAATTATGAGGAAATCCTTCCAATGTAGCACTTTCTACACTGAGCAAACTGTCAGGCAAGATTTAAAAAAAAAAAATTCAGTGCTCACGCACCTCTTCTCAGAAAGCAAGTGTAAGACATACTTGATGAAACCAAAGACACTTACCAGTAAGTGGAAAGACAAAAGAAAGAGAAAAGATCTTCTCCAAATACAGGAAATATGAATGGAATTCATGGCATGATGGTTAATGGAGCTCCCAGGATGAAACCTGTCCAGAAACCAGGTGAGCAAATAATATAAATTGAAATGGGGACAAGGGAGAATTCTAGGAGGAAGTTGTCAAAATAAAAAATATTTTTAAAAAGAGAATAATTCGTATCTGAATCAACAAAAATCAGATTTGAATCATGGATCACTACATCAAAAATAATAATGTATTGTATGGTGACTGATATAACATAGTAAAATTAAATTAAATTAAAAAAACAAAAATCAGATTTTAATTCTATCAGAAAATTAAAGTACACAGTATGTTTTTAGTAAAACAGAGAATTTAGCTATTAAAAAAATAAGTATTAATTCAAGGGAAGCCAAATAATTGATTAATAGTAGCTGATATTTCCATAGTCATAATGAGGAATCCTAAATATCAATTTAAAAATATCCTAAAAGAATTTTCATGGCAAATAAGCTAATTCTAAAATTCATATAGAAAAGTAAAACATCAAAAATTATCAAAAAATTGCAGTAATGGTAATAATAGCTAATACTTAAATAGTACTTTTCTTTAGTCTTCCCAAAAATCTTAGGTAGTATAATTATTAACTCAATTTTTTTCATATACACAAAGTGAGTCACAGATTTTAACTTCCTCAAGATCGTGCATGTAGTTAACAGTGTAACTGATTTGAACCCAGCTGTTTGTGTCTAGAGTCCTTGCATGTAACCCTTGGGCTGTGCTGGACTCCCATCATCATATGTCAATATAGTTGACCCTTGGACAAGCCCAGGTATAAACTGCAAGGTCCAGTGGGCTATTAGCTGTGAAGTTCTGGGGAGTCAAAAGTTATATGCAGATGTTTGACTGCCTGGGGGGTCAGCCCCCCAAGCCCCATGGTGTTCAAGGGTCAACTATACTTATCAAAAGCTATAGTAATAAAAAAAAACTGTTGGTTTATTTGTAGTAGGAGAGCCAAAAATTGCAGAATTAAAAAAGAAATCTGTCCATAAATATACAGGAACTTGACTCAAGAAGCACTGCAAATAAATGAGGAGTTGATGGACTGTTCAGTAAATGGTGTAGTAATTAAATTGAAAAGAGAGAGAAAGGCAGATGCTGGGATAAGTGTTATTCATAAAATGGGGTTTTATTTTATTAAGGCAGAGAAAAAAGCTGAATTTTGTAAGTTTGTGGGAATTATTCAATAGAGGTGGAGAAACTGATGGGGCAGAAGGGGGATTATGTGCAGAAGCTAAATCCTTAAGGATTGAGATGGAAGTGGAGTGATGAACCAGCCTCGCATAGGATAGCCTTCCTTCCATTGTAATGAGAAACGGACAAATGTCGTATTCAGATGCCTATAGTTGTGTAGATTTGATAGCAGCTAAGACAGCTTTTTACTGATTATTCATAATTTCTAAAAGGAAGTGAGATATGAGTGTGGTAGGAAATGAAGAAAGAAGGAAGAAGCATCTAGCATGGAATAGTCAACTTGAAAGTGAAGAGCTCCCAGGTACAATGGAGCTCTCATTAAATGCCTGTGTTCATAAATTTCATAGTGAAACAATGTGATTTTTCACAAGTTATGTTTATTTAATTTACTTTAGAGAAATCAGGTGCTTGAATACTTGAATGTTTAGGGTTTCTGAGGTTATATTCTTGAGATGGATAGGAGCAAGTTTGGTGATGTTGACAGGGGAGTGATTATGGGCAAAGTGCCTGCAATCCACACTGGGTGGTGGGCATTAGTGGGCACTGAAAAACAACAAGTTACCATGGGCAATGCAAAGTGGGTGACTGAATGGATTGGAAGCTCCAAAAATGTTCAAGAATTTTCACAGTGAGGTCAGGGAAGATGCTAGTTTCATGGGTTCTATAGTTTGTATTTTTGGGGGCTCCCTCCTTGAATAAGAGAATGCAAAAGTGTTTTGCTTTTTAAACTTCTACAAATATATGAGAACTTGTTGCTGGGACTCTTACCAGGGACTTGGATGGGGTTCTTACAAATGAGCAATCAAAAGTGTAAGCCTTGTTAGCTTCATAATTAACAGGAGAGCAGATGCTTATAAGGGAGTAGGAGACACAAAGTGTAGGTTTTAAAGGTGTTGCAATTATAGGTGGATGAAAACAAATTCCCTTTTTTTTTTTTTTTTAACATGGAGGAGAAAAGATCATTGGAAGTGAAAAAGAAAAGAATCGAGAATGCGAAGATCTGGATTAATTATTCCAAAGGATGTGGGGGACACAAAAAAGTATATGCTAGAAGGAGAATGAAGAGGTAGTCAGCAATCCAGACACTAAAGCCTCAATTGTCTTGTTTTTCATCTTGGGACCTTTGCCCCCCCTCTTTATTTTATTGAATATGGTACGAGGTTGGGCCAAAAGAACCAAAAATATAGTGTCCAAAAAAAAAAAAAATTAGAAGTGTTTTGTTTTGTTTTGTTTTGTTGTTTTTTTTTCCTCTTCTTCTACACATAGGCAGGCAAACTTCAGGGAAAGTAAAAGCCATGCCTGGGGATGCCTGGGTGGTTCAGTTGGTTAAGCATCAGCCTTTGGCTCAGGCCATGATTGCAGGGTCCTGGAATCGAGTCCTACATCAGGCTTCTTGCTCAGTGGGAAGTCTGCTTCTCCCTCTGCCACTCTCCCTGCCTTTCCTCCCTCGCTCTCTCTCTCTGACAAATAAATAAATAAAATCTTAAAAAAAAAAAAAATCCATCCCTAACCTGACAAGACCAGTTTACATCTTCCTATATATCCCCCACAACACCCTATACCTAATTTTGCTCCTTTAGTTTATCTTAAGTTCCTTCTGTCTTCTTTCATCATTTTCTAGGGCATTGTGCTTGACCTTAGATTCAAAGCTAGCTCACAATAACATGCATATTTTCTCTGTTTAAGGAAGTAATGTGGAAGGTGAAACACTATTCAGATTGCATTCATGAGAGCTTGGTCAACCCTCTAGCTGGAATCATGGTCTTTATATGGGTGTGTCCAGCTAATGGTGATGCAGTATCAGGGAGTTCATTACTAAATGTGAAAAAGGAAGTAGATGTTGGGCACAATTAACAATCTCTGTCATACCCCTTCATTAATTCTCTTCTGTTTAACACACTTCAAAGCATCATGCCCTTGAGGTAGCCATTTCTAACCCAACAAACTGGGCTATGTGACCCTTCTATATAATACCTACCCTGTACTTATGCGTGCGCTAACACCTGCCATAGTGTTTACTCATTCTTACCTTCCTCTATATGTTCACAAACATTTACAGTTGATTATATGTAGGAAAGGACAAATAACTCATGGGTCCCTTTCATCAGTAGGTTGTTTGACCATTCATACCTTTTTTTTTTTTTTTAGTTGCTCTGTTAAGTGCTCTCTTTTTTGCCTTTTCTTCCATCCTATCTGTATTAACCTGCCATACAGTAACATATTAGAACTCAAACAAATGCTAAGATCTGTAGATTAAATTTATTAAAAAATAATCATGGCGGAGTGCTGAATAATGTGCTGTCGGTTAAAGTGAAACAGAAACTAATTGAATTTGAGGTATAATAAATGATTTCATGGAAAAGCCATTCAGAATATTTAGAGGGGCGCCTGGGTGGCTCAGTGGGTTAAGCATCCAACTCTTGATCTCAGCTCAGGTCTTGATCTCCAGGTTGTGAGTTCAAGCCCCACATTACAATGTGCAGGGTGCAATGTTTCACCACATTACTTCCACGCTGGGTGTGGAGCCTACTTAAAAAAAAATAATAATAATTGGAAAGAAATCAGAGGGTAGTTTAGGTGAAAGGAACTCTCCAAATATTAATATACTAATCACTTCCTTTATTCACTTTCTCATTAAGCATTTATTGAATGCTTATAATATATAAGTACTTAGCCTATATAGTAATTACAGAGGACCTATTCACTTTTTCTGTATATGGAAAGCCCACCAGATGAGATTTTATTAGAGGTTTGGGGAAACAAATATAAAATAAATAGAAAGATAGTCAAAACTTTTAAATGCATTATCTTCAACTGGAAATTTATGGATCTCACATTATTTCTTATTTTAAAAGATTCCTATCTTTTGGCATCAACAATAAATCAGCATTTTCAGGTTGTACCAATTGTTTTATGGCTTTTGAAGCAACTGCAAAGGACACCACTGACAGGCTTTCAACTATATCCCAGACCAAAACAATAAAAATAAATAGAAGAAAACAATATAATCTTTCTGACATTTCCATGAAAATTGAATGCTCTTCTTCTACAAACACAGAAGAGCAGTTTCATTATTGAATGCCAAGGATCACATATCCATAAAATACCAAGAGATTTTGCATGTCATTCAATCTCACAGCTGATAATCTTCAAAAAAATAAAACTGCTTTTCAATGAAATGGAATGCTTTAATGAGCTAATTAGTTAGCTCAGAAGGGTGGTTCTGTGACATTACTTATAGAAATACTCTGAAATCTACCTATTCTTACTGTTAATTTATAATAAATCATTTTACCTTATGGATCTAACTCTAATATTTATTTTAAAAACATATCCTATTTAATAGCATTTTCCTTGGATGGCAGGCTATTGTTTTTTATCTCGTAGTGATTTTAATACTTGCATTCTGAAATATTTCATTCTACTTAGTGGAATATGATGAGCTCTATCATCATTGCAAAAAGTTTGGTCTATAGATTATCTCTGATGTATAGCTCAAGGTGGAAATAAATTGTCATGATAATCGTGTTTATTCCATTTTCTAGTCCCTTTTTCAGACTTAACTTAAACATTGCTGTACCCTTAAAGACATGGAGGACAGCGACCATTGCATATTTTGCTGCTTTCTGATCATATCACAAAAGACTTGCCATATAAGCAGTATTCAGGAAAGAAGGTTGACTACATGAAATATTAGCAGTGAAAATAAAAATCAACACTGCCCAGAGCCCTGCTTTAGATTACCGTTTGATGTGCTAGGACAAGTCAAAATGGACATGGGGGCAAGGAGGAGAGTGGGTCTAAATATGAGGGAAAACACAGCTGACCACCACCAACAAAGAATCAAATAGAAAGAGAAGGGAATATTTTATACTAGGGTAGTTGTTTTAAATGGGGTTATTCTGTCTGGCTCCATGTGTATCACTGAGAAAGTATGTGCTATTTGGCTGACTTAAAGGGCCATTACCTTTAACTCATTACTTGTCTCTCATCTACCTTGACTTTTCCAGCAAAACAACTATTAATTATTTTTCAAGCCTGTGCTATCATTTCTCTTTTTTTGTACATGCTGCCATTCTTGTCTTGTAGTAATTGTTTCCTCCAACTATGATAGTCTCACAAAGATTTCAAGGTGAAGCTTTAACAACTTGTCTTCCGAAACACCACTCCCAATTTAAGTAGAATTCCTGCATTATTCTCCCTGCATACGTATGGTCTACAAACATGTTTCGGTCACTGTATTTGTCAGGGTTCTCCAGAGAAACAGACGTCCATATAGATATAGATCATAATCATGTGATGCAATTCCTTAAAATAAATCTTTGTATATATATGTATCTATATACCTATCTACAGATCAATCTCTCTCTTTCTCTCTCTCTCTATATACATGTACACATGTAGGCTTTATGTATAGATGCATAAATAGAATTATTTTAAGAAATTGGATCATGTGATTATATATATCTATATATGGAGATATAGATACATTAAAAAACTTATTTTAAGGAATTGGATCACATGGCTGTGGAGGATGGCAAGTCCAAAATCTGATGGGGCAGGCTGGCAGGCTGGGGACTCAGGAAAAGTTGCAGCTTACGTCCAAAGGCAGTCTGCTGGAGAGCCAAAAAGAGTCAATGTTCAGGTGAATACCTAAGGCTGTCTGCTAGAGAATTCCTTCTTGCACTGAGGAGGTCAACCTTTTCTCTATTCAGGCCGTCAGCTGATCAGAGGAGGCCCACCACCATTCTGAAGATCAGTAGTCCATTGATTTAAATGCCTCATTCAAAAACACCTTCCCAGAAACATCCAGAATAATGTTGGACAAAATATCTGGACATTGTGGCCCCACCAGACTGACACATTAAAGCTAACCACCATAGCCACCATTGTCTCCTCAGTTTCTAACACAATGCTTAACTCAATAGCCACTTACTACATGTTAAATTAAGAAACAAATCTAAGCTGTTAAGCTCTGTCAGAGCAAAAAAAAATGTATGTCAATGTCTAGAAGACAATGGTTCTGCACTGTAGGCAGACTAGCAGAATAGGGCTAATATAATAGTTTAGTTAGAAATTTTGTAAGAACAGAAGATTGATAAATGAAGTCAGATTGCTATTTTGCAGGGCATCAATGTCAGAGAACACAGAAGAAGAATCTAGTGCGATGGCAAAGCTTTTTATGAAGGCATTTAGGCCCTATACCTGTATATTGACTATCATCTTGGCTCTGTCACAAGTCAGCAATCTACTCAGTGTTTCTTTTAAAAATATAACAGTTAAAGTCTTAAAATGGGTGTATGTATATCTGTTCAGTACTGTTAAAGGCAGAGAAAATCTGACACACAAAATACATCCTGACATCAGTTGCTTTTTTTAGTTTCTGAAAGAGCAAGTGAGAATCTATAACCTGAAACACACATGCTTAAAAAAAAGTTTATTAAATAACCCAACGATTACATTACACAATGAAAATATACACAATCATTTTCTAAATTTTTTGTTAGAAAAATCAATCTTTTGATGCAGATGAAAGATATTTTATAAAACCCACTCCTTGTGGCTTTCTTTTTAATTTAAATTCTAGTTAGTTGACTTAAAGTGCAATATTGGTTTCAGGAGTAGAGTTCAGTGGTTCATCCTTCACGTACAATGCCCAGTGCTCATCATAATATCCATTACCCATCTATCCCATTCCCCCACCCACTTCTCTCCAACATCCTTCAGTTTGTTCTTTATAGTTAAGAATCTCCTATAGGTTGTTTCCTTCTTTCTTTCCCCGCCCCTGTATGTTCATCTGTTTTGTTTCTTAAATTCCACGTATGAGTGAAATCATATGGTATTTTTCTTTCTCTGATTGACTTATTTCGCATAGCATAATATACTCTAGCTCCATCCATGTCATTCCAAGTGGCAAGATTTCATTCTTTCTGATGGCTGAGTAGTATTCCATTAAATATATCAGTTGATGGGCATCTGGGCTCTTTCATAGTTTGGCTATTGTTGACAATGCTGCTAAAAACATTGGGGTACTTGAATTCCTTCAAATGTGTATTTTTGTATCATTTGGGTAAATACCTAGTAGTACACTTACTGGATCATAGTGTAGTTCTATTTTTAGATTTTTGAGGAACTGCCATACTATTCTCCAGAGGCTGCACTAGTTTGCTTTCCCTTTTCTCCACATCCTCGCCAACACTTGTTGTCTCCTGTGTTGTTAATTTTAGCCATTCTGACAGGTGTGGAGTGGTATCTGATTATGGTTTTGATTTGTATTTCCCTGATAATGAGTGATGTTGAGCATCTTTTCATGTGTCTATTAGCCATCTGGATGTCTTCTTTGGAAAAATGTCTCTTCCTGTCTTTTGCCCATTTCTTAACTAGATTATTTATTTTTTGGGTGTTGAGTTTAATAAGTTCTTTAAAGATTTTGGATACTAATCCTTTATTGTATATGTCATTTGCAAATTTCTTCTCCCATTCCATAGGCTGCCTTTTAGTTTTGTTGATTATTTCCTTTGCTGTGCAGAAGCTTTTCCCTCGTGGCTTTTGTGACTTATACTTCAGCATAATTTGTGTTTTGAACTTGATACCTCATAATGTACTTTCACTAAATTGTAGTTTTTAATATTGTTTAATATCCTAATTTGTTTAGGGATTTCTTAGTAAAGTTCATGAGATAGAAGAATCAGTTTTATAGCCATGATATATAAAATAAATATTTACACAGCTTTATATCTATATCTTAATAAATTTGTTTACTTTTGTACTTCAAATATTTTTATTAACAGCCAATTTAATTACTTTTAACAATCCATTTCTGAGGGAAGATGTTATCAATTTCTGCCTAAAGAAAATAAGTATAAAAATATTCCAAGTTGAGGATGAAGTTATATTTTAAGATAGAGAGATGAATGGAAAATGAAGCATGTGTCTGAAGGATGCATATGAAGAATATGCTTTATTTCAGGTACTTTAGTAAATCTGTCTCTTAACCTTAATTATCAGATTAAATTCTAATGCTTTTCTTAACTGAACAAGATATGGCTCATGTTCGTGTCGTATTATGTGTAAATCTTTGACTGTATTTTCTGAGCCTCAAGGAAATAAACATAAAATTTGTAGCATATGATTCTTTTTAAGAATTCTGATATAATCCCATACTCTTAAAAACAAAACCAAAGTAAAAACCCAGAGAAAAGACTATCATTTATGGTCTAATTTTTACATTTTTGCTTCAAGAGTTCCACACATGGAAGAACAAACTTTTGCTGAAATATCTATAGTAATGGGAAAGTCAAGTTCCTGACAAAGGTGCGCTCTAATTTCAGGGGATTCCAGCTGTCACGAAGTCAGTCCTTCTTCCCCAAAACTCCCCCTCCTCCATTAGCCTTCTTTCTTTAGCTCTAGGTTTGTCTTTAAGGGGCTGCTTCCAACATCTTTTCCAGACTCAAACCTCTGTGGTAAACGGGGTCATTTAAGAGTCTACTAGGAATGGAATTCTACCCCTGATAGTTGAAGCACGAAGATCCAAAAGGGATCTAAACTAAAATATCCATTTAAAGTTTGGAATGAGCAAGCTCAGAAGTTAAATCCTATCCTAAAAAAAGGGGGGAGTGGGCAGAAATGCCTTTGACGGAGCCAGGAGTTAGGACTGGATAAGAACTGGAAAGAAGTCAGGAACAAGCAAGGGATGTCTTCTGACGCAGTTAGCATTGCTGCTTGGTGCTTAGCCAGGTGTGTGCGTCAAGACTACTAAATGATATAGAGTCAGGGCAAATTATTATTTCTACTATTCCTCAGTTTCTGATATGACAGTTTCAAGTCAACTCAGTCTCATAGTTGCTCTGCTGAAATATGCCTCACTTTTTCCATGTCCTTTTGAAACTAGCGAGAAGGATAAACCGAGTGACCAATGAAAAATGATACTATCACTTTAATTGATCAAGACACTATATTCCTATAAATAAAGCCAAAACTTATATGAAACTTATATGGGCTTTTTGGGGGAAACTTATTAATTGACTTATACTGAGCATAAAATCAACTGCATCCTAAAGTATATATATTTCCTCTTTTAGGACCCCAAGTTTAAGACCTACATTTTTTTTTCTGTTAAATTTAATTCTGCCAGATTTGACCCAATATTCAAGACTATGGAGACTGTTTTAGATTCTGATTCTATTAACCCAAAATGCTAACTATCTCTCTAGCTTTATGTCATCTACAATTTTGAAAAGTACATGCATTACCTGGGAGAAAGTTCATAGTATAATTGCAGTACTTTCTTTCTGCACAAGATTATCCCCAACAATGTTTCCCCATGTTACCTAGACTTTGCCAATTTTAATGTTTGTTTTTATATTCTTTCATTACAACCCTTTCAGGAAATAATTATTTCCTAAATAATTAAATAAATAATAAGTTAAATCTGTATATGCTTTTAATCATTTATCTCTTAAAAATATATATACCAAGCACTTATAAAGTGTTTAGAAACAATAAATCATGTAATCCTTAAAACAACCCTATGTGGTAAGTATGTATTATCTTTAGCCCATTTTACAAATGAGGAAACTGAGGTACAGGAGAGTTGAGTGATTTGCCCAAAGTCTTGGAACTAAGAAGTTGCAGAGCTGCATCTGACTCCCACGATTCCTTTCTTCAGAGTCCACGCTCAGAATCACTAGCCTCTACTGACTTGGACGTTACCCTAATTGTTAAATAAGACAAGCACAGGAAGAGCCCTAAGATCTGCTTCTAAGATGATCCCACACTGGACGAAGCAGATGTGCTAAGGCCTGATAGTATGTGTGTCTTGGTATCTGTGTAAAGCAGAGGACCTCCAATGACCTAACTGCAAGTTCTCCTCCCCACTCTGCTCTCTGAGGTAATAACCTTAGTCAAACAACTGTTCTTCCCAAGGGGATCGGGTGTGGTTCCTAATTGTCCTTGAAAAGCAGGCGTCACTCCCCGCCAGATGTGAAATTATTCTAACAAGCCAGTCACGTTCTTCCTCAGGAGCCAGGGGTCACTGCTACCTTTTGATACTACAAAGCCTGCCTCCCACCACCCGAGATTGCTCAGTATGTTCTAGAGTGCAGTCAATACCCATGTGGCCCTGTATGACATGCACTGCCTTGCTCTCCTACGCTGTAAGTCTGTGTGATCAGTAACCTGCCATCTATCTTATGTATCCAGTGTCAGCTGTATTCTCTTTCCTCATCCCCATTACCTCAGGGCAGGAAACCCTCCTTCATCAACAGGGTAGATAGGACGTGTTTAAAACAAACACCATATGAATATGAGCAAAACAAACTAGACATATCTATAAATTTGCCCATTTGTAAAACAAAATCATAATTGTGTAGATGCTATAGTAACTCAGTCTTCATGGTTTTCAGCTAAATTATTAATTTACTTATTAATGTGTTGTTGGAAAATGGCACTGTCATGATTATTCTTTCTCTGACATTTCACCCAACAGACATTCTCCAGTGTCAAGTGTTCAGAGATTTATTTATTAGTTACTCAACTATTTTGTGCACCTCTTCAGCCATATGCAATGTGGCCACAAGCAATGCAATAACTTAATGCTTAATAAGATGCCATAGTGACTTTTGTCCATTTCTAGTTTTAAAAGCAAAACCAAACAACTTTGGCTTTTAATAAGCTCCTAATACTAATGTTAAAATACAAAATAATTTCTCTTCAAATTCTAAATGATTGGTATCAAATGGATGCTATAATTTAAATGACATCATAACAATATTTTAAAATGTTTGGTGCACAAGACACCATAAGTTAATTGTAAGCATCTGTAAAGAAGAGGGAAAGAAAGATTTTGTCATTTTTTTAAAAGTTCTTAATTAATGGTTTTTCCAATTTCTTTTGCATACATTCTTCTCTTCCATCAATGAGAGAATTTTCTGAATGTCAGTTTCATTTTTTTTTGGCATATTTAGATGAAGATGGTACAGCTGTGGTTTGATTAATCAGTTCTCTTAATCTCCTCTTCTAAACCAACATTTTAAGCTTAAATATATGAAAAATACTTTATATTTTAGAATAGTGCATAATTTAATTTTAAAAGAGTAAGTTTTAAGTTAAATTTAAAAATTTAGAAAGGCTTTTTTTTAATAAAAAAATATTACAAAAAAAGACAATGATGTGTACTTGTATCTTCTTGTGTTTCTTCAGAACACAAGGAAACCTTCAGAATTTCAATATAATGATTTATTAAATGATAATATGTTTACAATAATTATAGCAGTATAGGCAAAAATAATATAACTGCAAAGTGCTGACAGTAAGCTATGTTAATCTCTAAAAATCTACATATCTGTACCCTAAAACTTTAAAAATTTTTTTTTTAATTTAAATTCAACTTAGTTTACATATACTGTATTATTAGTTTCAGGGGTAGAATTTAGTGATTCATCAGTTGCATATAACACCCAGTGCTCATTAAATCACGTGCCCTCCTTAATGCCCATCACCCACTTAGCCCATCCCCCATCCACCGCCCTTCCAGCAACCCTCAGTTTGTTCCCTATAGTTAGGAGTCTCTTGGTTTGCCCCCTCTCTGTTTTTATCTTCTTTTATTTTTTCTTCCCTTCCCCTATGTTCATCTGTCTTGTTTCTTAAACTCCACATATGAGTAAAATCATATGGTATTTTTCTTTCTCTGAGTGCTTATTTCGCTTAGCATAATACCACCTAGTTCCATCCACATCATTGCAAATGGCAAGATTTCATTCTTTTTGATGGCTGAGTAATAGTCCATTATATATATATATATATATATATATATATATATATATATATAT
>NW_023270453.1:12711049-12831023 GCF_011800145.1 Mirounga leonina
TATATATATATATATATATATATATATATATATATATATATATGCCATATCTTCTTTATCCTTTCATCTGTTAATGGACATCTGGGCTCATTCCATATTTTGGCTATTGTGGACACTGCTGCTATAAACATTGGGGTGCAGATGCCCCTTCGGATCACTATGTTTGTATTCTTTGGATAAATACCTAGTAGTGCAATTGCTGGGTCATAAGGTAGTTCTATTTTTAACATTTTGAGGAACCTCCATACTGTTTTCCAGAGTGGCTGTACCAGTTGGCATTCCCACCAACAGTGTAAGAGGGTTCCCCTTTCTCCGCACCCTTGCCAACATCTGTCATTTCCTGAGTGGATAATTTTAGCCATTCTGACTGGTGTGAAGTGGTATCTTATAGTGGTTTTGATTTTTATTTCCCTGATGCCAAATGATGTTGAGCATTTTTTCATGTGTCTGTTGGTCATTTACATGTCTTTTTTATTTTAAAAAAAATATTTACTTTAGAGAGAGAGAATGAAAGAGAAAATGTGAGTGGCAAGATAGAGAAGCAGACTCCCTGTTGAGCAGGGAGCCCGACATGGGGCTCCATCCCAGGACCCTGGGATCATGACCTGAGCTGAAGGCAGAAACCCAACTGACTGAGCCACCCAGGCACCCCCATTTGTATGTCTTGTTTGGAGAAATGTCTGTTCATGTTCTGCCCATTTCTTGACTGGGTTTTTTTGTTTTTTTGGGTGTTGAGTTTGGTAAGTTCTTTATAGATCTTGGATACTAGCCTTTTATCTGATATGTCATTTGCAAATATCTTCTCCCATTCTGTAGGTTGGCTTTTAGTTGTGTTGACTATTTCCTTTGCTCTGCAAAAACTTTTTATCCTAATGAAGTCCCAATAGTTCATTTTTGCTTTTGTTTCCCTTGCATCTACAGACGTGTCTAGCAAGAAGTTGCTGAAGCCAAAGTCAAAGAGATTGTTGTCTGAGTTCTCCTCTAGGATTTTGATGTACTCCTATCTTACACTTAGGTCTTTCATCCATTTTGAGTTTATTTTTATGTATGATATAAGAAAGTGATCCAGTGTCATTCTTCTGCATGTGGCTGTCCAATATTCTGAACACTATTTCTTGAAGAGACTGTCTTTTTTCCATTGGATATTCTTTCCTGCTTTGTCAAAGATTAGTTGAACATAGAGTTGAGGGTCCATTTCTGGATTCTCTGTTCTGTTCCATTGATCTATGTGTCTGTTTTTGTGTCTGTCTTGATGATTACAGCTTTGTAATACAGCTTGACGTCCAGAATTGTGATACCTCTAGCTTTGGTTTTCTTTTTCAACATTACTTTGGCTATTCATGGTCTTTTCTGTTCTAAAAAATAGAAATACAAGGAAAACTTCCAAAATCATTCTATGAGTCCAGCATTACCTTGATTCCCCAAACCAGACAAAGACCCCACTAAAAAATAGAATTACAGACCAATATCCCTGATGAACATGGATGCCAAAATTCTCACCAAGATCCTAGCTAATAGGATCCAACAGTACATTAAAAGGATTATTCACCACAACCCAGTGGAATTTATTCCTGGACTGCAGGGGTGGTTCAACATCCACAAATCAATCAACGTTATACATCACATTAATAAAAGACAGGGCAAGAACTGTATGATCCTCTCAATAGATGCAGATAAAGCCTTTGATAAAATACAGCATCCTTTCTTTTTTTTTTAAAGATTTTATTTATTTATTTGACAGAGAGAGACACAGCGAGAGAGGGAACACAAGCAGGGGGAGTGGGAGAGGTAGAAGCAGGCTCCCCACAGAGCAGGGAGCCCGATGTGGGACTCGATCCCAGGACCCTGGGATCATGACCTGAGCCGAAGGCAGTCGCTCAACCGACTGAGCCACCCAGGCGACCCAGCATCCTTTCTTGATAAAAACTCTCCACCATGTAGGGATACATACCTCAATATCATAAAAACCATATAAGAAAAGACCCACAGCAAATATCCTCAATGGGGAAAAACTGAAAGCTTGTCCACTAGGGCCAGGAAAATGACAGGGATGTCCATTCTCTCAACTGTTGTTTGACATAGTACTAGAAGTCCTAGCCTCAGCAATCGGACAATAAAAAGAAATGAAAGGCTTCCAAATCAGCAAAGAAGTCAAACTTTCACTCTTCACAGATGACATGATACTCTGTAGAAAACCCAAAAGATTCCACAAAAAAATTGCTGGAACTAATACAGGAATTCAGTAAAGTGGCAGCATATAAAATCAATACACAGAAGTCAGTTGCATTTCTATACACTAACAATGAAACAGAAGAAAGAGAAACAAGCAATTGATTACATTTACAATTGCACCAAAAACCATAAGATACCTAGGAGTAAACCTAACCAAAGAGATAAGGGATCTATATTCCGAAAACTATAGAATACTTATGAAAGAAATTGAGGAAGACACAAAGAAATGAAAAAACATTCCATGGTCATGGATTGGAAGAACAAATACTGTTAAACTGTCTCTGTATCCTGGGGTGCCTGGGTGGCTCAGTTGTTAAGCGTCTGCCTTCAGCTCAGGTCATGATCCCAGGGTCCTGGGATCGAGCCCTGCATCAGGCTCCCTGCTCCACGGGAAGCCTGCTTCTCCCTCTCCTACTCCCCCTGCTTGTGTTCCCTCTCTTGCTGTGTCTCTCTCTCTGTGTCAAATAAATAAATAAAATCTTAAAAAAAATGTCTCTGTACCCTAAAACTTTTATCATAGAAAATTTTTAAGCAACTCAGGGAGTCAACAGCATATATTCAATTAGTCAAAAGTACAAAAATGTTATCATTTATTATAGCCTCTTGTAAATGCTACCATTCACTCATGAAAAAACAAGAATAAAAAAGGGAAATAACATACAAGTATTAGTATGAAAAATGTTTTTGACAATTTAGTTCCCTTGAAAGGGTCTGGGTTTTCTTCAGGGTTCCTCAGATATCACTATAACAACCACTAATAAATTAGAAAGAGTAAAAGATTTGGAGTCAGAGAATCTCAGTTTCAAATTATTCTTACAGTTTCATTTAATTTTATTCAAATATGTTATATCCTTTTATGTTCTTATCTACCTGAATTCATCAGGTCATTACATAGGTAGGAAAAACACCATTAAAATTTTTTTCACTATATGTGCATAGCTAGCTTTATTGACAAATTTTCATTTTTGATAGTCTTTTATTAATCTTTTAGCCTTCAGTCTGCATACTATTTCTTTAAAATATCTGTGTGTGTGTGTGTATACACACACATTCCTACATATAAAATGCATATATTACATTACTTACATATTACATAACATTAATAAATATTAATTTTTCTTTGATAAGTAGATATCTAGACTAATCTATGCTATTCATTCTTTTAAAAAAAAACTGTGAGTGCTATGTTGTATATCTTCTACCTGGGTCTCTATCACTTCATGTATTCATTCATATATTGATTTAGTGTGTCATTACTGGTCACAAAAGTATGAAGGAACTGTATTTGAAAAGAGCAGAATAAACATCTGCTGCAAGTAGGTTATAGTAGGTCATTCCAGGTCAACATTTCCATTGCACCCAGTATAAAAAAAGGAGGAAAACAATTGTAAACACAGGTATGGGAACAATGATGACCAGGGCAACAGAGATGGGGAACCATTCATAGGGAAATGACAAACATAAGGACCAGCTATTGCTTCCTCTGGGGAGATTTAACTATCTGCTTATCATTGGAAGAACACCACTCTAGATCACTGTTAAAGGAAAGAGAAATAAGCACAAATTTTGCTGTCACTGAGTGAAGCCTCTAGGATCAATTGAAATTTTGTATGGGTAACTATCTGCACAGTTGTTGGCCTATGCTGGAGGCTGGGGAACTAAGCCAAAATTTTCCAAAGTCAGAGTAAAATTGCCTGCAGTCTTTCAGAAAATGTTGTCGGAATAACTATTATTAATATATTCAAGAAAATAAAGACACATCTTAAAAGAGCTAGAGAGAAAAGACAACCTTCAGAGAGCCACAGGAAGACTGACAGCTGACTTCTTCACAGAAATGATGTAAACCAGGAAAACAGTGGAAAAGTATCTTCAACATGCTGAGAGGAAATCATGACAGCCTATAATTATTTATTCAGCAGTACTGTACTTCCAAAATGATAAGGAAATGATGACATTTTTCAGAGACCTATCAAACAAAAGTTGAGATAATTTATTGCTGGAAGTACTGCTCTAGAAGAAAAAAATCTAAAGACGGATAGTGATCCCAAAGAGAAATAGAAAAAATAGGAAGAAAAGAAGAACACTGGATAAGTATACAGGAATCATTGCAATATCCTATGGAATTTAATTTATACATATAACTGAAAATGTGTGAAAACAATAGGATAGAGTTAGATGACGAATAAATGAAGAGAAATGATTTAAATTTCTAACTATGAAATTATGAAAATAATAATTCATATTAGACTTTAATAAGTGAAGGTGAATTTTTTTTATCTTTAGGTTAAAATGTAAAGAGTAAAAAAAAAGTATAACAAACAAAGCTAATATAAGAAAAATGTATTAATCTGAAAAAAGCAAAGAAAGGGAAAATACACAAAGTAGATTTGGAGATTAGAAAATAAGAATAAATGATAGATATTTTATATTTAATTATATATAATTAATTATATAACCTAAGTATATCAGCAGTTTCATTAAAAATAAATACACTAAAATTGGAACCCTTGTGTATTGTTGTGGGAATGTAACATGGTCTAAATACTGTGGGAAACAGTTTGACAGCTCCTCAAAACATTAAAAATAAAGCCACCATATGATCCATCAATTCCAGTTCGAGGTAGATACCCCCAAAGAACTGAGATCAGGGTCTGAAGACATATTTGTGCACTCATGTTCATGGCAGCATTATTCACAATAGCTAGAAAGTAGAAACAGCCCCAGTGCTCATTGACAGCTGAATGGATAAGGAAAATGAAGTATTTACATACAGTGGAATATTACTCACTCTTAACAAAAAAGGAAGGAAATCCTCACACGTACTATGACATGGATAAACCTTGAGGACATGATGCTAAGTGAAATAAGCCTATCACTAAAGGGGCACCTGGGCGGCTCAGTCAGTTGAGTGACTGACTCTTGATTTCTGCTCAGGTCATGATCTCAGCGTTGTGGGACTGAGCCTCACATGGGGCTCCATGCTGAGTGTGGAGCCTGCTTTGGATTCTCTCTCCCTCTCCCTCTGACCCTCCCCACTCTCTTAAAAAAAAGGAAAAAGCCTATCACTAAAAACAAATATGATATGTGGCGCCTGGATGGCTTAGTCACTTGAGCGCCCCACTCTATTTTGGCTTGCGTCATGATCTCAGTCATGAGATTGAGCCTCCTGTCGTGCTCTGCATTCAGCGTGGAGTCTGCTTGAGATTCTCTCTCCCTCTGCTCCTCCACCCCTTTTGCTCTGTCTCTAAAATAGATAAATAAATAACACCTTAAAAAATGATATGATTCCATTTATATGAGATACCTGGAAAAGTCACCTTCATAAAGATCGAAGTAGAGTGGTGGTGGTCAGCGGCTGAGGACAGTGGGGAATGGGAAGTTGCTTAATGGGGATAGAGTTTTAGTTTTGCAAAATGAAAAGAGGTCTGGGGATGGATGGTGGCAGTGGTTGCACCTCAGTGTAAATGTGCTTAATACCACTGAACTGTAGTTAACAATGATAATAATAAAGATAGTAAATTTTATGTGTATTTATCAGCATAAAATTTTGGGAAAAAAATAAATGCATTAAGCACCAGTATAAGTTCAATATTGTCAAACTTGATTTTTTAAAAAGAAATGTACAATTTATTGTTTATAAGATACACTCTATAAATGTAACCAAATACTCAAAAAGGTTAAAAGGAAAAAAAAGGAAAAAATATGCCTAGAGAGGAAGATGGTACAAACACTCCACGAAGATGAAGGGCTCAATTCAACAGGAAAATGTCAAACCCTAACTCTGTATGCATCAACTAACAGTGTAACAATGTCACCTGAAAGTGGAAGTAAACAATTCCCAATTAGAATAGGACTTTAAAATAATTCTTACAACTGCTTATTTAAAGAATTGAAAAATATTCATAATATAGAACACTTAAAACAGTTAACATCATTGGCAAGCATAGAACACAACATCAGCAATGGATGAAAATTTTTAAAGTTAAGAAATGAAATTAGGTACATTGCACAAGACCATTATACAAATGAAAAATTCATATATACACAAAAAACATATTTTAAAATACAAATGCATGTCTAAAAACATATTAAAATATGTGCCAAGGAGAGAAAGGAAATTAAGTATAGATTAAATATGAAAAAAATGGGGAAAAGAATGAAATAAAAAACGAAAGACTTTTTCATGAAGAGATATATAGTACTCCTCCCTTATCCACGGGGAATACATTCCAAGATCCATGGGTGCCTGCAGATGGTACCAAACCCTGTACATACTATACTTTTTCTTATGCATATATACATATAATAAAGTTCAACTTATAAATTAGGCACAGTAAGAGATTAGTAATAACTAATAAGATAGAATAATTATAATAATATTCTATAATACAAGTTATGTGAATGTGATCTCTTTTTTTCCTCTCTCAAAATATCTTAACATCCTGTACTCACCTTTCTTCTCATGATGATGTGTGATGACAAATGCCTCTGTGATAAGTCGAAGTGAGGTGAATGACGTAGGCATTTGTGACATAATGTTAGGCTACTAGTGACCTTCTGAGGATAGGCCCAAAGGAAAATCATCTCCTTCCAGACTGCATTTGGCTGTGGGTAACTGAAACCACAGAGAGTGAAATCATGGATAAGGGGGGGACTACTGCAAAAGTCTTGTGACATGTGTCACAAATTCATATTTCAACACCTCAATGAACAGAAAGAGACAAAGAAATAAAAAACAAGATAGTAAAAGAAAGAAAGAAAAATCATGAAAATATGACATAATTTTTCAGTTCACTAGTCACCAAGATTGGATGGAAATGATCTCTTGTTGGCCTTACTGTGATTACAGAATAGCCAGGTTGACAGAAATCAGAGATATCCACAAAAAGTCCGAGAGAGCTAATGAAAGTATCTATGTGTTTAGCTGGAATGACCCGAGAAGGTCTATAGGAAAGTTTCTTTATCTCCAATGAAGTGGCCTTATGAACATTTCTCCTTTAATCTCTCAGTCTCTTTCCCTGTGCTACCATTTGATACTGGCTATGTTCTTATCCCTTCCCTTAGGGCAAAACCCTCCAACATAGTCCTAAATGTTTCCTGGGAGATAGGATCAATTGAAGGTCAATTTCTCAGACACTTCATCTCAAGACACTCGGGTTTCCACTGACTTCCCATATAGATACTTGTACATTTCGCATGCGGTTTCTGGTGCTCCATATCAAATATAGGTTGCAATTTTGTGTTCTTTATTCTCCTTTTATTTTGGCAACCTTTATAAGTAAATGACTCCTATACAAATCTCACTAAATGCTCTTGGGAGGAAGGACCCGCAGCCTGCAGAGTTATCACAATAATTCTGGGTCTTGTAATTGGGAGGATCTCGTAACTTTCAGACTCCAGAAGCCATTCCAGCAGTCACAGGTGGCTCGTCTATTACACTAAGCCTCCAGATGGTCTCTGACTCCACCCCACACATGTGACAGTAAAACCACAGGATTTGGAGAAATCAGACCCATCTCTTATACCAAACCCTTCTACCCACTAGGGACCTGCCTGTGGACATGCCTCTAAGTTTCTCTTCAGTTAAGAAAACATACCCTTGAGCTGAATTTCCTGAGTCTGAATACTGACTTCACTACTTTTTAGCTATATGATTTGGAAAAATTTACTTAAACTCATATTTATCATCGGGAAAGTGAAAATAATACTAGAATATACTTCAAATGTTGTTACAAGGATAAAGTGAGTTCATATCTGCAAATCTCTTTAATAGGTGCCTGATACATAGTAAATGCTGCATAACCTATTGTTGGATACATGTACGAGGAGCATTAAGTGCACATGACTTGGATAAATTATAGATGTTTTATAGGTATCAAATGTGACCATGTACCTGAAAGAGATTTAAATATTTTAGTAACTACAGAAATATAATATACTATTTTTTTAAATTTTAATTCCAGTATAGTTAACTTACAGTGTTATATTAGTTTCAGGTATACAATATAATATACTATTTTGGGGCCACTGAACAATGTAAATTAATACAGTTATTTCCTCATATGTACCTCTTCATTAATGCTAATTAATTATACAGAGAAAAATACAAAAAGCTCATTATATAATGGTATTGTACAAGATTTTATTTTTCTTTTATGATTTCCTGGGCTCATTTTAACACCATGTCGCCTAGGTAAATTTGCTAATGATTTGGGAATGTGGGGCCATTTGTTCAAAGACTTGAATCATACCCTGGGAGTAACTCTCTCTTCCTGTTGAGTCTCTCTTCTAACCATTCATATTATTATTATCAAATATTATTCCAGTGGTTAAATATATTCGATGAGTTACAAATGAATCAGAAATATGTACTTTCTGCTGACAGGATCCAATCCCCTTTCAGATCATTTTATAGGTAATTGATTAGTAAGCATTAGGTGAAAAATTATTACAAACATATGATTAAAAAAAGTCATCATTATGAATGTGTTCCTGCAACTATCTCCATATGGTGTTAATACTGATGATTTAAGCACGATGCCTTTTTCCAAAACTTTTCTCTATGTGTGTGCCTGGGTATATGTGTGTGTGTGTCTCTGTGTGTGTGTGTGTATGTTTTAATTTTCCTAACTGGATAAGCAAAAGAAGGAAAAATTACTTATCTGTCATATGTTCATGGCCATATAGGCAAATTTCTTCATTTTTAAGTAAACTTCTCTGAAAGAAGCTTATTTTTATTTTGACTGTGAAGATGTTCCACATACATGCACATTGACCACACTATCAGAGTAAATCATAAGTGTTTGCAAAGACGAAATTTTAAAGTAGGCCACCCCATTGCTAGGAATTTGGTGGAGATGGGAAGTTTGTGCCTGAAACTAGTGTCTATGAAAGACACTGTGAATATATAAATAAATTTAAAAGGTTTATGCTGTCAGGCTTATTTTTATCTTTTAATTACTGAGAAGGAGGTTTTGTAATTCAGGGTTCAGAGGCCATATATCTGTCTCTACAAAGGAGAACGATTCATTAAAAACATTAATTCTGTTCTGAGCTGCAGTGCAGCAAATTAGACACCATTCTCTGCTTGGAGGAAGATTTAAATCAAATTATTAGAGAATTCTTGCAAGGAAAGTAAAAGGAAAGCTCTTATAAATAGTCATCAAAAATGTCATGCTTTTATATATATGAACCTACAGTTTGGTACTACTAGAGGTAATTTCACTCTTATGGATGTAAAATGTACTCTAAAAAATATCTACTTTTCTTGGGCTCACCATTAAGACAAGCTTTAAAATCACAGATGTTGATGATTTTAAAAATATTTTTGAAATTCCAACTCAAAAGTTCAGTTATTTTCTTTTAAAACATATTTTTAGAAATCATATTTATTTTTAAAAATGAGGGCATTGATGGTGAATAATATGGTCCTTTTAATATGCCTTCCTATGAGGGGTAGAGGGAGAAGGAGAGAGAAAGAATCCTCAAACAGACTCCCCACAGAGCATGGAGCCTGATGGAGAGCTCAGTTTGAGGACCCTGAGATCATGACCTGAGCCAAAATCAAGAGCCAGCCACTTAACCAACTAAGTCACCCAGGCACCCTTGCATCAAATTGTTCTATGCTTAAAAATTATTATTGTGTTTCATATTTCCATATTTTTTTCTAAATAAGACTAACTCTGAAAATTATTTCCTTTTTTTTTTTTTTAAGAGAGGGAAAGAGGGGCGAGGCAGGGGGTGGGGCAGAGGGAGAGAGAGAGAATCTTAAGCAGGCTCCAAGTGCAGAGTCAAATGTGGGACTCAACCTCACAACCCTGAGATCATGACCTGAGCTGAAATCAAGAGTTGGTTGCTAACTGATTGAGCCACTCAGGTGCCCCCAAAATTATTTACTTTTAAACTCATATTTATGCACCTTATATCTGGAATACAAATGGTTCCCAATTTATAATATTTTGACTTACAATAGTTCAACTTCACGATGGCAGGAAAGAAATGCACATTCAGTAGAAGCCATACTTTGAATTTTGAATTTTTATTTTTTCCTGGGCTAGTGACATGCAGTCAGATCTCTCTCATGATGCTGGGCAGCAGCAACCACAGCTCCCCATCAGCCAGTGATCATGAGGGCCAACAACTGATAAACTCACAACCTTCTGTCCCCATACAGCCATTTTGTTTTTTACTTTCAGTACAGTATTCAGTAAATTACCTGAGATCATCAACACTTTATTATACAGTAGGCTTTGTGGTAGATGATTTTACCCAACTGAAGGCTAATATGAGTGTTCTGAGCATGTTTAAGGTAGACTCAGCTAAGCTGTGATGTTCTGTCCATTAAGTGTATTAAATGCATTTTTGACTTAGGAAGATTTTCAACTTTCAATAAGTTTATGGAGATATAACCCCATCATAAGTTGAGGAAGATCTTTATTTTGTAAAACTATCCTAATCATTATTTTGCCATGCATGCTCTTTTTCTACTTCCTACTCCATTTTAGTTAACAACGAAACAGAAATGGATGAGATAGAATAAACTCATGTGGCTGGGGAATAGAGTAATCTAAATCCTAGAAAAGTGGCCATATGGAAGATGCCCTTCCTTTCGAAGATATCCAGGATGAATCAGTCTAGAATGAGGAATAGTAAGCATTTCATGGCTTGGAGGCTGAATGGAACTAGGTAATACTCATTAATAAAAATATTCATGTATATGTCATCTGATAGCATTTAGGTTAGCTAAGAAAGTAGTATTTGCAACAAAACTGAAACTAACTAGTGAACCTTTTTTTATGTGTGCAATGAAACATGAACATACATGAAAGAGAAGAAATATATTTTAGGTCAGCTGCATATTATTTCCGGACACAAATTCAAGATACAAATGTTGTGTCTTCTGCTAAGAGCCTTTTGGTCTTGAGGTGACCATACCATGTGCTTTCCATGATACTGCAAGTCTTGACCTGACTATTTCTCTTTATAATAAAACAGGATGTATTTCTATATATGAAATTAAATTTCTTTCCATCCTGACACTTACCAAAATGATCCTTAGATGGTTTATAAAAATATTTGCAACAAATACAAAGGTGTTGTGGCTGGATGTCTGTGTCCTCTCAAAATGTACATACTGAAGCCTTAGCTTAATGTGATGGTATTTGGAGGAGGGACCTTGGGGAGCTGATTAGGTTTAGATGAAGTCATCAGCATGGGACCCTCATGGTGGGATTAGTGCCCATATAAGAAGAGAAGGACAGGAAGATCCCTCTCTCCCCACACATGTGCACTGAGGAAAGGCCATGAGTGAACGGAAGGTTGTTTACAAGTCAGGAAGATGGCTCTCACCAGGAAGGGGTCTGCCTGCACTGTGATCTGGGACTTCCGAGCCTGCCGGTCTAAGGTATTTCGTTACGGCAGCCCAAACAGATTAAGCCAAATGCAGTGAAATAAAAAGAGAATAGAGGAAAGGGAGAAGTAGATCATAGGGTAGAAATGCTGTATTAACTCTGCTAGCAAAGACAGGGAAATAATCAATGATGGAAACCATTTGTTCCATTCCATTTTACAAAATTGAACCTGCTTACAAGAAGAAAAATTGCTGTTGCTGCTTGGATTCTGAAGCATGAAATATCATTTCCCACCCTATTCCCAGATTTTCATTAAAAAGGGTAGATAGCAACTGTTATGGAAGGAAGGAAGGAAGGAAAGAGGGAGGGAGGGAGGAAGGAAGGAA
Source organism: Mirounga leonina (assembly GCF_011800145.1). Lineage (NCBI taxonomy): Eukaryota > Metazoa > Chordata > Mammalia > Carnivora > Phocidae > Mirounga > Mirounga leonina. The sequence continues at coordinate 12,723,018 of NW_023270453.1, forward strand.
GGATTGATTCAACAACTCTAAAAGAGGCACAATAATGAGTTTATTTGTGAGTTTTAAGTTCCATTTTTTATAAGAAGATAGGAGGTGGGTCGGTCCATGGAGGAGAGCTGATGGTTGAGAAACATTAATATTTTAAGGTCCGATGAGCAAGTTCTCTGCTAGTGTCACTTGATCCAGGAACAAAAATCCAGTGTATTTTGAGACCTAGCTTGAACCTAAGCTATGCTCAGGTGTGCATGCAAAAGAGGTCTAGCAATTTGAAGGAAACAGAGTCATCAGGATCCTATTTGCATGAGGAAACAAAGAGTTTCAAAACTATCTTGTTGTGATGGAAGATTACAAAAACAAAAATGTTTCATCAGCTAACACATTTTTGTTACCTATGGGGAGAGGTAATTCTGAATAGAACATGTTGCCGTGCTGCACCCTGACCACCATTAGATTATTTTTGAGGCATGGAAATGAACTGTTTTGTTAAGTTTCAAGTTTCGTTAGCAAACAGAATTGGGGAAGTAATAAGAAAAAATTCTGCAAGGCATGGGAGCAGTATTTCATTTTGGAGCTTCTCCAGAAAAGTGTAACACAAGGAAGAAAAGTGCAAAATTTGCAAAATCACTGCACGGTTTTTGTACCTGAGAAATTCCATTGCTTTAAATAAAGCGAGAGAAGAACCAAAAGAGACATAGCCGTGCTAAGTGGCAAGCACTAGTGTCTGCAGAAAGACAGGGGTGCCCAGTGGACATAGGTGTGTCCAGAATCAGCAGAGGTAGGCAGCAGGAGCAAGAATATTTCCTACTTTGTTCTCTTCTGCTAGGCATCCTTCAGGAATGCCATGGATGCCAAATGCTATATGGATGTTGATCACATAGTTGAGTAGGCTTGACTATTTTTATTTCTGTTCTACTATAGATCGAAGGTGGTGTCGCCTCAAAATTCATATACTGAAATCCTCCCCACCTTAAATGATGGCATTAGGAAGTGGGCCTTTGGGAGGGGATTAAATTATGAGGGCAGGACCTATAAAAGAGGCCCCATAGAGCTCCCTAGTCCCTTCCACCATGTGCAGACACAGTGAAAAACTACCCTCTATTAACTCCAAAGAGAGCTCTTAACCAGCACCTTGATTTTGGACTTTCCAGCTTTCAGAACCATGAGAAACAAATTTCTGTCACCCATTCTATGATACTTAAGTATAGGGGCTCAAACAGTATAAAGCATGTTCCAGCTCTTTGGCCCCAATCAAGTGAAGACTTCACAAGGGATTAGGGTCCTGCAAGTTGTGATTTACACAGGAGCAAATGCAACAGAGAGTACACTGGAATATATAGAAAAATGAATGGCTGCTTTATTTTTCAGATATTTCAGATAAAATATTCTAATTTTTTCCACCAAAAAAAGCATTTAGAAAGATTTGGGAAGCAGTAAAAGTGGCAGTTACATTGCCTGCAAATAGTTCAGATTGCAGGCCCTCCATGTGCCTATTAATGGCAGATCCTAAGAACTTTTAAAATCAACCAAATGGAAAGTAGGATTGGTGTACTCATTAAAGCTAAAGCACTTAACCCAAACTCCCACCTACATAGAAGAACATTTCCTTAAATGGCGACTGTAGGCAGAGGCAAGATTTTACCCTCGTTGGTCTTTCCTATATGCAAACACAGAAATTATTGAAGCCTGAAAGTGGCTATATTCATGAAGACTTTGACTTTAAAACTGTTTGTCCCTTGAGCTAACTTAAAAAGAAGGAGGAAAAAGAAGAAAAAAAAAAAATCCCAATAATGCTATAATGAAGCACCTAATTGAACAGACACCCTGCAAAGTTCTCCAAAATCAGTTGAAAATAATTGTTAGCACCTGCTTTAGAGAATTAGTGACTATAAGTCACTTTTAAAAAATTGTTCTTAAGATTTTTATTTATTTGTCAGAGAGAGAGAGACAAAGAGCATAAGCAGAGGGAGAAGCCGGCTCCTGGCTAAGCAAGGAGCCTGACGTGGGACTCAATCCCAGGACCCTGAGATCATAACCTGAGCCAAAGACAGACGCTTAACCAACTGAACCAGCCAGGCATCCCTATAAGTCACTTTTTGAAGATGTACCTACCGGTGTGCCTGGGTGGCACAGCCCCCTAAGTGCCTGACTCTTGGTTTGGCTCAGGTCCTGATCTCAGGGTTGAGAGATCGAACCCGCATTGGGTTCTGTGGGGCTCTACAATCCATGCAGAATCTGCTTGAGACTCTCTCCTCCCTCTGTGCTCTCTCACACATGCTGTCTTTCTAAAATAAATAAATCTTAAAAAAAATAAAACAAAATATATCTACTAAATATATGATTTCGGATTTTAGCATACTGTATTTCCTTTACCCTCCCCTCCAAAAAGGAATTCTGTACTACGACCAATTAGCTCTGAGCTTACTCCAAATTTTTTACAATAAAAACCGTATCATCATGTTAGCAGAGGATATTTATCCTCCACTAAGTGGGTTAGGAAATAGAAGTACTCAGTGCATTCAAAATTATGTCAAATTATTAAGTCACTATTGAGAAGAATGTAGAAGTGCTGAAGACCAAAATCCCCAATCCTAAATTACACTATAAAAATGGCCTCGTCCACCACCAGATGTTTCTGTCAATCCAAACTCTGACTTCAGGGTCAGTTTCTGTTTCAACATCCAAAGGTTTCTGATGCATTCACAAAACTAAAAGCGTGATAGGTTCCCTTCTTCTGAATCAAAGATGGAAGACCAGTGTAACTGCAAATAATTGTGAATTGCACCAGAAAGATTTCCCATCTATATAGAAAGATAAGTTTATCTGGTATCTCTTCAAATACAAGCTCCCATAATTAGGTGCATATACCAAATTTTCTCTCATCTGCCAATTGAAAAGTATGAAAGCATCCTTGTAAATTCTGAATGTTTATAAGGAAAAAGAATTGGCAAGGATATATTCTCATTACAACCTTTGTTAATAGTTTGTAATAATATTCAATTTTGGAATAATTATGCTTCCAGCCTTCTTGCCTTCCATGTAGAATATTGTCTGTGTAATCGCTCACTTTCAACACAGCAATGAAGACCATGGTACAGTTTGAACGAAAGGTCAAGAACAGCCTTCCCTCCAATACCTGTCCCATTGACCCTTCAATTTTAGATTCAGTAGCTTCTTTTATATTTTACTCATAAAGAGATAGGATAGTTTGTGCCGAAGAGAAAAGATCACTTTTGTAAATTTAATGTGAATTAAAAAAAAAAAGAAAGAAAAACGGGGGGTGGCTGCATGATACAATGAATTTTGTGATGTATGAACTCAGCTAGGCTACAGTCCCAGTTATACAATCAAACACAAATCTAGTGCCTGATGTAACGGGAATTTGCAGATGTAATAAAAGTTCTAATCAGTTGACTTTAAGGAAAATTATCCTGAGTAATCTTGGTGGGCCTGATTTAATCAGCTGGAAGGCCTTAGGAGCAAATCTGATGATCCCCAGAGAGGAAAGAAATTATTTTCATGGACAACAATTTTGACTCATGTCTCTGGAGTCCCATCCTGCTTATGATCTTCCTTCCTGGGTGTCTGCTCTATGGATTTTGGTCTTGATTGCTTAGCTCCTACTAATGGATAAGCCAATTCTTTGTAGTAAATCTCTTTGTGTACAAACACACACGATATATATCCTACTGATATATATCTGACTGACATAAATCTTACTGATTTGGTTTCTCTGGTTGGACATGCACTGATACACATGGAATCTATACTAAGTTGGAATGATAAATCTGCTCTCATCACCTATTCTAAAGCCAACCAAGGCCCTTTAATTTAATATATATTAGATTTGGTGTTTGCTTTTGTTGGAAAAGAAGATGAGTTAGTTTATTAGTTTATTTTAAACTCTGGCTTCTGATAAATTTCTGCAGAACTTCATCTAACCTTTTCAAGAACTTTGAGACATCCTGGAAATATTTCCCTTACCTAGAACTCAAAGTCTGAGACCTAATTTTGCTAAATGCATTTAAAGCCCATTGTAGATGGTCAAAACACTGATTCCTTAAGGTAAAATTTTAACCACTATACAGTCTAAAATAACAAAACCATGATTTGATTTAAAAAAAATAGAATTTCCCTAACTTGGCACACTCAATGCTAGTTATTCAATATTATTATTATTGATGATTCTGAAAGCATACATCTTCATTTCTAAAAATGAGGTCATAGTTATGAATTATAAAAAGTGATTGACAAAATCATATACCATGTTTGCACTTGTAAGATTAGAAAAATTTTAAAGCACTGTGTAATAATTTGCATTGCTGAGGGTAATAGAGATGAGGACTTTCATAGAAAGATGGTTAAAGGACATCCATGTAGCCATTGGACAACAATTTGGTAGAATCATGTAAAATTTCAAGTGAGTATATGCTATGACTTAAAGATTGCACTTTGGTCTGTATTCTAGAAGAATACACACCTACGTAAGGAGACACAGGATGTTACTGCAGCATTCTATGTAGTAGCATACAAAATGAAATATAAATGTCTATCCTATAGGGCTGGTTTGATAATATGATTCTACTGATTTCCAGGCAGAGGTTCCAAACAAAAAAAAAATATTACCTGTATAATGAAATTCTTAAAATTTGTGAGGACCTGAAAGCTCTCTCTGAAATCCTTGCCCCTCTGATGACTAATTTAACAGTTTTATTCTTAGCCTTCTAATTTTAATTTTTTCTTTATATTTGCACTAGCATTTAGGAGGGCTAATAGCCATAGCAGTAGAAGTAATGAGTTTGTTTTAAAATCTGGGTGAGGTTATTGTATATTTTCTTGTAAAACACGTTTCTTTTTGCCTAATATGTCTTGCACATTTTCTTGTGTAAACACACACACACAAACACACACACACAAAATTTCATCACATAGATCAGTTCCCCTTTCGATGAGAGAATTTAGGGTGTAATCTCACAGATAATTCCATTCTATCAAAACAACAAACAGGTATACATCTTGAGGTTTTAAAACAAGTGTTCCTGGTTCTGTCTAGTATACCTAGAACGTAGGGAGAAATGGGGGGCATTAAGGGTGAAATATAAAAATGACACTGTTTGCTTCTCTGTATGTTTCCCACTCTGGGCTTGCCACCTACTGAGTCAGTTATTTTTGAAGAACTAAGTAAAAAAAAATGTATGGGGAATTGCCTGTTTTTCATGAAAATTAACAAAATATCTGATTCCTAGGGCATAAAGGAGAGGTAGTGCTAATTCTGAGACAGTTTTATCAAAGGAATGGCTAGCTGCATTGCATTTTCATGAACACCAAAAGTAATATTTTGTAATTTTGTCTAGAGAAAGAGACAGAGACAGACAGAGAGTCTCTAAGTGAAAAAGTGCTTTCCAAAGTCTTGCACCTCCTCACCACAACCAGGGACATACATTCCCAATAAAGTTGATATGAAAGAAATAATTTATCATTGAATAAACACTGAAAACAATCTAGACAATTTTTCTAGCAGTACCAAATTGGCTTGCTCTAATTTAAGTCACATTAATTTGAATAAATTTACTGTTCAACTTTGTGAGACTCAATAAATATGTAAGAATTAACTTCCCACAATTAACACAAATTTGAAATAAATTATGGGATAGTGCTTAAATGCATTGTTCACAAACAAAATGAACTTTAACAAAAGATGACTAACAAACATCCAGTTATAAAGACATTAGAACAATGTAATAATTGTGCAACAGACTCAGTATATCAAGAAGAAGAGTAATTTCTGTTTCAGTACCAAAGGCTATTAAGGCATGTATGTTTATGCAAATTTCATTTCTTCTGATGAAGGCTTTAATTGTACTCATTTAAAAAACTAGACCAGAGAATTTAACATTTTCTATGAAAAGAAGAAATATGAACGTTTTTGCAGGAAGGTGAATTTTAGCTAATTCTGAAATAAATGCTGAAAAATGTTATTCAAAATTAAACAATTGTCTGGGCATATTAAAGAATTCACAATTAATATTAGATTATTTGGTTTCTGAATGTCAGCTCACTCTTTATTATAAACTTTCTGTTGAGAGATAATGCATGAATGAGAGTTATTACATCAATATTGCTTTTCTCTATCAATTTAACAACACATTAACTACAAGGGCACAGCTGCTATTAATACTTACCTCCTTTGAAACACATTGCCATGGAAAAAATTATTGAAGCATTTAATCAAATGCTAACAAGGTAGCCTTGACTGTGAAAGAAAATGTAATTTATTTGCTTGAAAACACTTCATGAAATAAATCTTTTACTGACCTTGTTTTCTGTAGATACTGCATAACAAAAGTCATAGTCAGTAGACAAGAAGAGGTTAACCTTTGGCCTTAAGGTTGGAAAAAGAATAAATATTAATTGATGGCATGCATCAAAACACAACGAGCATGCAAACCATCTTTAACTTAAAAATCCAAACAGAATCCAGAGTCCATGCCAAAGCAGTTACACCAATCATGTGAATAAAGTAGCTGTGTTCAATAACTTAGGAATTACTAGACATCAGAATTTTAAATGAAGAACAAGTTATGATTTTGTACAGTTTATCCTTTCACTCTCACCTACTGAGAGTGAAATTACCCCATATCAAGAAAGGAATTACTTTGATCATTTCTCTATTTAACATATTCCTCATTTTTTTGTTTTTCTGATTATAAAAATTACAGAAGATGTAAAAGATACAGAAAAAGCATAAAGAAGAAAGTAAAAATAATCCTCAATCCCACTATCCAGAAAAAAATTCAGTTACAAATTTTATTTATACACTTCCGGATACACACACACACACACACACAATGACAGAGAGAGAAGAGAGTTTTCTAGCCCATTCTCTCATTTTGTATAAAAGACTAACACTTCTAACATATGATGAACACTTCATAAATGTTTAGTAATTTAATGAAGCTACTTGATTCAAGACATGGAGAGCTTCTAAACTCTTACTACATCCTGGATACTGTATGATCAGTTGTGTAAAATGTGTTTGGAAGCACAGATAATGTTACAGGGGGCCTCAGAGATCATATAACAGTATGCCTTCAGTTAGTCTCAGTGACCGTTAGTAAATTCCTCTTGACCATACAGTTAGTTCAGAGCAGACCCCAGAGTTCACTGCAGCTCTTCTAACTCCAGAACCATTCTTTAAAAATATTATTTTAAACATATGTATATGCTCATTTCCAAAAAGGAGTTGTGGCTATTAATGTTCTTTCTAACAATCTGACTGGAAACTCAGATTTTCTGGACATAAGAAAAAAGAACTTTCTGTTATTCTGTCTTCCATCATCTCCCCAGTGGGTTTTGGAATAGCAGCAATATGGTATGTTGACCAGCTATAATCAAGTGCTTCAGTGAAACCATCCCAGGATTAATAGGTGCACAAGGTATGAGTAAAGGGGCATGCTATGTAGTCCAGATTATTTATTAGGTTGCAACAAAGAAATCCTTGGTATTGCCAAAGATGACCAGACAATATAACTAAAACTGTTTGACAAATCTTCCGAACTAAGGCAGCAGCAAAATTTTAGCAACTTGCTGATCAACCAAATAAAAAAATCTGGAGTAAAAAGCTAACACATCTAAAACCAGAAAATATTCCAAGGCGAGAACAAAACAAAACAAACAAAACACTCTCACGTGTCTGAAAGTACACAACAGCATGATGCTTGTAAAATAAAATAATTAGGCTGTGGGAACACACCTGCACACAGAGAAGGTGTGATAGACTAGGATGGGAAAGATTTGTGAGTAAATTATTTTTAAGTTGTTCTATGTAGAGAAGGTCTCTATGGTGGAAATATGAAAATGTTCACATTTTTTTCTTTTTCAAAAATGCACTAAATAATCTCAATTGTGTTACTGATATTTTGTTTCAGTGCGCCCTATTCATGCAATATTGGTACGAAGAAGAGAAAAAATAGTGATTTGCTTAGATACCCACAGGAGTTTTCTAGTTTCAAGTTCTGCTTAACAAACATGCTACATTACTGCGGTTTAATCACTGTACTCACTATCGAAGTATTTGATTACTATGGAATGTTACAGTCAGTAGCCTCATAGCTTCCTATAGTTGTTTTAGTTACTAATCTTAAGCAAATAATCAAACAAACAAAACTATATATCCCCTGAAGGCTGAGATCAAGAGCTGTTTAATTTGTAATCCCTCAGTACCCAGAAAAGTAATAAATAAACATATATAAATGCGGCCTGAGACTAACTTAATATTTTTCTTGAAGAGCTCTATCGTAGGAAGTTTAAGGTGGTCACCTGACTGAGCCAAGCTTTGTGAAGCCTTAAACATTCTGATTCTAACCTAAATAATGCAAATAGTAAAAAAAAAAAAAAAAAGAGAGAGAGAGAGAGAGAAAGACAGATTTTGTGGATGTTCTTCCTCTTCGGCTTAAGTTTCTATTCTTCAGCAATTTTGAATTTCTAAAGTTTATGCTTCCAAATTATATCCAGTGTTTCCTTTCTTGTTCCTCAATTTTAAGGAGTTATGCATCTCATAGTATGTCTTTCCTTCCGTCTTCCTTCCTTTCTCTCTCTTCCCTCCCTTTCTCCCTTTCTTCTTCCCTATTTTTTCTTTGTTTTGTCAGATGACAAAACTTCATAATCTTTAAATCTATTTAAATCAAGGTATCAAAAGTAGCTAGAAAAAGTTTTATCCCATACAACTTCTAGATTTAGTACATTCAAGTTTGCAGTTGTTACAAAGCATACAATAGTGCCCTCTGATGCCATTTTTAAAAACAATTGTACTGCAATTTTGGTTTTTTGAGGATGCTATTTCCTTTCCATTTTGGGATCTTATCTTCAAATAATGAAATGCTATAAAAATATTTTAACTTTTAAACATTTTATTGGAAAAATTGTCCCAATTACATTGTCAGGTTTGTGTTATTTTTGTTACTTGAAATTCACCAATGTCTAGCACATTCACAAAGGAACATAGTGATAAAAGTATGGATTGAAACCAACCTCATAATTGGTAAAATATTTATTCCTATATTAAAATAAATACTTTATTGGCATAATTAAGCACATTTTCAGATTTTTCTATCTTTCAGATTTCATAAAAATTGTTTTACTGGGGCGCCTGGGTGGCTCAGTTGGCTAAGCGACTGCCTTCGGCTCAGGTCATGATCCTGGAGTCCCGGGATCGAGTCCCGCATTGGGCTCCTTGCTTGGCAGGGAGTCTGCTTCTCCCTCTGACCCTCCCCCCTCTCATGCTCTCTGTCTCTCATTCTCTCTCTCAGATAAATAAATAAAAAATCTTTAGAAAAAAAAAATAATAAGATTTTATTTATTTGGGCGCCTGGGTGGCTCAGTTGGTTAAGCGACTGCCTTCGGCTCAGGTCATGATCCTGGAGTCCCGGGATCGAGTCCCGCATCGGGCTCCCTGCTCGGCGGGGAGTCTGCTTCTCCCTCTGACCCTCCTCCCTCTCATGCTCTCTGTCTCTCATTCTCTCTCTCTCGCAAATAAATAAAATCTTAAAAAAAATTGTTTTACTAAGTATATTTTAAGGATCTAGTTATTGATCTCTGTTGCATCTAAATTTTTCTTGGTCGCAAAAAGCATAATTTATCTTAATTGTTTTATTTTCATAAATTCAAGTTATCTATTATAGTTTTGATAGTAATCATTGTCTTGAATTTTGGAGCCATTACAAAATTATCTAATAAATTATCTAATATAGAGAAAAGGCAAGTCTCCTTTTGTCTATACCTAAAGTAATTCACTAAAATGATGCATTTCTAATCTCTCAATAATTTGGGATTTCAACATTTCTCCTAGAAATTCCCCCAAACAATCTGAAAATGTAATATTAATGGGAATTGAATATTTGAATAAAGGCAGTGATTATTACATTAGATATCTGAGCCTAAGAAATGAATCTTTCAAGGTTCAAGAAAGCAAAGTTACTAAACAAAGAGAGATATTTTCAAAGTGATAGCAATTCCATAGCTTGGTTATGGTGTGGATAAATAGAACTACGAACAATCTTAGCAAGAAAGATAAAAATTTAAGAAAAGAAAATCACCTAGATGTGTATAAGCTGCAATACGTCTTGGAAAGAAAAATTCAAGCACTTTGAACTTACTGACAGATTTTGAATTAGTTGTAAACTCTGTGGGAAAAGATCTTGGTGTCATCATAGAGAGATCAATGAACACATTTCCTCAATATACTTTGCATTTCAGATTTAATCACAAGCCCGGATATTCTTATTCTTTTCTGTATTAACCATGTTTCTGATATAACTTGATGCCTTAAAATCTGTCCTGTGTGCATATGCTAAACAACCCCATAATATGCCTGTGTCATGATGGTCTTCTGTCTCCGTCATCACTGTCCCCCCATCCTCCCAGTGTGCTTTTCAAATATAAACCAACAAATCTAGAACCCACACTCCAACTACCTCCTCTACTGAACCCTCACACTCCAAGCCACCATTCACCTGTCCTAATCACCCTAGGACCAGATTCTAAGACAACCAGGCACAACCCCTCTGCCTCAGACACTGCTGAGATTACTCAACTGGCCAGTCCTAAGGCTGCTTATCTTAACCTCCCATCCCATCTCAGGGGAACCACAATAAAAGCTCTTGTCCATGGTACCCCTCTCCCTTGGCCTCCTGACCAATGGTGTGGCATACTTCCTCCTCTTGAGAACCGTGAGTAACAGTCTATCTTTTCAATGGCAATCATATCCTGATCTGTTGGCTTTACTATACCTCAAATTCTCTGCAAATAACACTGTGTTTGGAAACATACACCTCTAAATTTTCTTAGTTTTTACCTTTGTTTTATTTTGGGTTTAAGATCAGATGCTCTTTGGTGAGAAATGCAGACTACTTATAGATTCATTTTCTTCCCATAAATTATGCCACTGTTATATAGAAAAATATCTATGTATCCAGAGGTCAGTTTTCTGCCAGCCCAATCTGTGGAATAGAACCTAGAAGCTGAGACATACTGTCTAATTGTTCACAAGCATTGCTAGGCCTCAGTCACTTTAATATTTGGAGGAATTAAACCAAATTTTCTCTAATGGCTCCTTCACCTCTAATGGCTTCCTAAGTCATGCAAAATAGTACCCAAGAAAACATGTTAATAATGTTGGCAACGTAAATAAGGGAGAAGTAAAAAACAGCTCAAATTATCCAAATACAATTCAAAGGGCAATAAGGACTGCTCACAAAGAGGAATCTATTTCCTCAAGAAAGGTAATTGTGTGTGTACAGTTCTAGTCTATATTTCAGGCAGGTAAACCTAATTCCATAAAGTTAAATTTCCAAATAAATTAGTTTTAAGATTTTACTCCTTAAAGAAAAATATAACCAGTAACATTTTTTTTTTAATTCATGAAAAGAATACCCCATATCCTGATATTTCTGGTTAAATTACTTGAATTTCAGAATAAATTTAACATATTCCATACTATATATATCATAAAGTGTTTTGAATTTCAATTTCACAACTCTCATATTGTCTTCCTCATTAGGTTGCAATCTCTTAGAAACAGTTTTATAGCTATATGATTTTTTAGTTAGCTGTTTCATTTATTCAGGAAATATTTATTGAACATTTATAGTGTGGTGAATACCAAGCTAAACATGATTGATACTTAAATGAGTCACTTTCCCCATTGAGGCTTCGAAGGCAAGAGTATAAATAGGCATGTATAAACCATATGTGTTATTATTTAAATGTTATAAAGCTAACAAACGAAATATGTTCTAGCCTCTTGTTTTGAAAAATACACCTTCTTAGTAACTCAGAAAGCCATGATTCCTCAAACTATTCCAACCTTCCTCATCAGAAGTTAATGGCCAATGGAGGCCACCTTCATCCTAGCCCCATTTCATCCTGTAATGTGAGGAGTTATTTCCACATTATGAAGACCCATACCCTGGATATTCCTTGGTCCTTGAAATGTGCACACTGGAGTGTTTTGGCCATAGGCAGCTAAATCTTGGGTAGAGATCTGTTCAGGTCCTAGGAAAAGGTTCAGTGAGGTACAGACAGGTAATGCCAAGATCCTAGGTACTGGAAAGTAGAGAGGAGGTTCTGCATCCTGCAGACTCTTGGCATCTTGAGGAGGCATGGCCATAGGACCAGAGTGAAGGTGGGAGATAAACAGTGGGGCACAAAGCCTGCAGTCTTTGGGGGAAAGTGAAGAGAAATAAAGAATTAGAGATGATTGTAATGATGTCTTTGCTTAAAAATATTAAGTAAACTAGACACAAAGAAGAATTTAAATCATGATAGAATTAAAGAAAGACTCTCAGAGGAGGTGAGATTTTTCAGATGTGTTTTGGCCTTACTCTTGGTGTATTTATGTGCCGATAGGTGTTAAGTATATTATAATGCTATTGGACAGTTCTTTAATATTTATCTGCAGGAAAAAAGTGACAGATATTTTTTGAAAATGTCTATTGAATTTTACTTTTGGTTAAAAAAAATGATAGAACTGTGAATTCTACCTAAATATGTATGATAATGTTTTTCACCTTCAGTTTTGAAAGATATTCTTACTAGAAATCTAGATTGACAATTTTTCCTAATTCAAATATGTCATCCCATTATCTTCTGTCTTGCATAGCTTTGCGTGTGAAATCCATTGACATTCGTATTTTCATTTCTCTATACATAATGTGTCTTTCTTTTGGCTTTTTTTTTTTTTAGATTTTTATTTATTTATTTGAGAGAGAAAGAGAGTGGGGGGGACAGAGGGAGGGCAGGGAGAGGGAAAGGGAGAAGCAGACTCCCCGCTGAGCAGGGAGCCTGACATAAGGCTAGATCCCAGGACCCCAAGATCATGACCTGAGCCAAAGGCAGACACTTAACCAACTGAGCAACCCAGGCACCCCTCTTTTGGCTGCAAGATTTTTCTCTTTATCATTGCTTTTCCACACAATTATAATGTGTGTCAAAATGATTTGTGGGATTTTCTTATGCTTGAGATTCACTGGGCTTCTTAAGTCTGTAGGTTTATAATTTTCATCAAGTTTGGAATTTTTTCAGCTCCTAGTTCTCTAGATATTTTTCTGTCCTCCCAATCCTCTTCTGGTAGCAGAAATGACAACTATTTGGGTATATATAAAATATATTTTTCTTATTTTTAAACCTCTCTAAGAAATAATTCAGTGTTTGATGCAAAATTAATAAGGAATTGTGGGATTTAGGAGATAGACATAATAGGAATGAACAAGGAATATCACTATGAACAAAATGGGTCATATTGACAAACTGATCATTTCATCAAAGGACAAAACATTCCTAATATTTGTGATCCTGATGATAGTGCTTCAAAATGCATGAAACAGAAACTTGTAGATCTGAAAGGATAAATAGGTAAATCCTTCATAGTAATCGATAGAACAAAAAGAAAAACTTCAGGTTTATAGATGGTAACGTAATTAATCAACCTGGCATACTTATATTCATAAAACACTCCACCCAACAGCAGTGGAATACACAATTTTACAAGTACACTTGGAATATTCATCAACACAGTCCATACTCTTGCTAGAAAGCAAGTCTTAATAAATTTGGAAGGGTTTAAATCAAAGTAGAGATATTCGGCCATATGAGAATTGAATTAGCAATTGAAACACACATTTAAAATCTCCATATACTTGAAAATTCAATAACTCATGGGTCTAAGAAGTCATAAGGACAAATAGAAAATATTATTAATGGAATAAAAACAGCACATTCAAACGTGTAAGGAGCTGTCATACCAGTGCCATCAGCTAACCCATACCTTTCTCCTATATGTGCCATTTGCTATTAATCCCACCCATTGTATTTTCACTTAGAATGGTGTAATTTTCATCTCTAGGTGTCCCATTGAGTTTTATAATAGATCGGTATGTTTGTTTTCTCATTCTTCTCATGTTTTTTCAGCCTTCTTAAGCATATGAAATATAATAGCCATTTTAACATAATTCTCATTGAGTTCCATAATCCTTTTCATTTATGGATCTATTTATATTAATTACTTTTTATTTTGGTTGTGAGTCATATTTTCCTGCTTCCTTTAGCCTTGGTTATTTTATAATAGATGCTGAATACTGTGAATTTTATATTTTGACTGTGGGCTGTGTTGTAATCCTTTACATAGTGTTGGTTTAGTTATTCAGAGTTAGTTTGATCCTTTTGAACTTGCTTTTTTTAAACTTTCTTAGAGGGGGCCTGAGTAGCACTTTGTGTCCAGGTCTAATTCTACCTCACTACTAGGGTAAGAATTCTACTTGATGCTTCAATAATACTTGCCTGGTGAGAACACAAACCATACCTGTCTCTTTGTAGATTCTAGGAGCTGGTCTATTAAAAACTACTATTAGAAAAATATGAAAATTCTCACATTAATGTTCCAAGTTTTCATGTTTAAACTAGTAAAGTTAGTTTAAGCAAGCTAAATTTAAAACAATGACAAGAAAGTTAATAATAAAAAACAAAGAAATAAATAAAAGCAGAAAAAAGTAGAGAAGGGCGCCTGGGTGGCTCGGTTGGTTATGCAACTGCCTTCGGCTCAGGTCATGATCCTGGAGTCCCTGGATCAAGTCCCGCATCGGGCTCCCTGCTCTGCAGGGAGTCTGCTTCTCCCTCCGACCCTCCCCCCTCTCATGTGCTCTCTCTCATTCTCTCTCTCTCAAATAAATAAATAAAATCTTTAAAAAAATTGAAAAAAATTAATTAAAAAAAAAGAAAAAAGTAGAGAAAAAATTCAATAAAACCAAGAGTCAGTTCTTCAAAATATCAATAAAGTCAATAAATAGCTGACCAGACTAATGAGGACAAAAATGGGAGAATACAGAAATTACCAATACCAGAAATAAAAGATGAGACATGGAGTCCCTGGGTGGCTCAGTCAGTTGAGCGTCTGATTCTTGATTCTGGCACAGGTCATGATTCCAGGGTCATGGGATTGAACCCCACGTCTGGCTCCGCACTCAGTGGGGAGTCTGCTTGAGATTCTTTCTCTCCCTCTCCCTCCGCCCCTGCCCCTGCTCACACACACTCTCTCTCAAATAAAAATAAATAAATAAATAATAAATAAATAAATAATAAAATCTTTTTTTAAAAAACATGAGACATTACTGCAGAGACTACAGATATTATAAGGATAATAGAAGAAAATCATAAACACTTTTAAGGCAACATTTCAAATTACAGTGATGAAGATACTACAGTGTTGACATAAGAACTAATAACATGTTTCATAAAACAGAATATAGGAAACAGAAATAGACCTATGCATATATGATAGGTTCATTTTTCACAAAAGAATAAGATAGTTTATGGGACAGTAAATGAGCTTCTCAACAAGTGGTGCTGGAGTATTTAGGTATCCACATGCTTAAAAAAAAAGGCCCTTATCTCACTATATACACAAAATTTATCTTGAATTAGATCAAAGACATAAATATCAGAATTAAAGCTATAAAATGTTGGGGAAAAACAAGAGATATACTTGAATTCTTGTATTTCATTGACTTTAAAAATAGAACACAAAAACATGAAACATAAATGTAAAAAAATTAAACTTTCTCAAAATTAAAAATATATAGTCTTCCTAAGATAATGCTAAGAAGATGAAAAAGACAAGCCACTAACTGGGAGAAAATATTTGAAAACAGAGAATTTATCGGCAGCTGCCTTTGACTTCGAGAGGTGTTAAAGGAAATTCTTCAGGCAGATATTGGATGGAAAAAATCTATATGAAGGGATGTCTACTACTTTGGGGAGGTTTTGCTCCACATCAGGTAGTTTTCTCTCACCCATGTGCACATTCACACTCAGCCAGAGTCTTGAGGGGAACCTCTCTGCAGATCTCTGGATCTCTGGATCCGTCTCTCCCTCTCTCTCTCTAGCTCCCTCCCATCTGTCACTCTGCCCAAAAATTCTAGCCAGCTTCCTTTCCCCATGTTCTGATCTCTGTCTCCTCAACTGAGCAAGACTTCTGAGTTCACTTTGCATTTCTCCTTCTTGCAATGCCACTTGAAAACACAGCAGTAAGCTCCTGCAATTTTAGGGCTCATTTTGTTTTCCTTCTCTCAGAAATCATAACACTGCATTGCCTGTTGCCCAGGGTCTGAAAAATTGTGCCTCTTAGTTTTTGTACAATTTTCCAACTATTTCAATGGGAAAGGTACATCTGGCCCTTGTTATTTAAATTAATTAGAAGGAGAAATTGAATTTTCTGGGTTTTAAGAGCAGATTGAGATATCTGATTTCATAGGGCACCTGGGTGGCTCAGTCAGTTAAGGGTCTGCCTTCAGCTCAGGTCATGATCCCAGGGTCCTGGGATTGAGCCCCCTGTCGGGCTCCCTGCTCAGCTGGAAGTCTGCTTTTCCCTCTCCCTTTGCCCCTCCCCCTGGCTCGTGCTCTCACATTTGCTCTCTCTGTCACATAGATAAATAAAATCTTTAAAAAGTTATAAAAGGGAATCAGATTTCTTAAAAACCTAATATATTTTTTATCTCTGACATTCCCACTCTATGACCTATTTGGGAAAAAAATTAAATTTGATTTCAGGATTAAAGTGTTTAAGGTTTACATGGAACTGTGCATTTTTCTACTTTAAAATTTACTTAAAGTTTTATCTATCATTCATGTTTTCATCAGTTCTAAATATAAACAAACACAACTTTGACCAAATATGTAACAAATTCAAACAGTAAAAATACTGTCAACATCTTTCAAATATTTTGTATGTTAAAATGTTTTCAAGTAGTCCTATAAATTAATTCCTCTGGCATACCAATGATACACAAATCTTGACAGTATTTAAACTATGCATGCATCAGTATGTAGGGTTCTAACTCCAATATGTAAGGAGCTAAAATTAGTGTGCTAACTATAGAACACATGAAATTAAAACTATTTTGGCTGTGACCTTACTACTTAGAAGGGCTTAGAGGGCCTAATCTGGAAGGCTCTTAGAAAACCTGACTTGAGCTGGTTTGAATGGATTTTTTTTTCTTCCCCAAGAACATTTTTCTTTGGGAAGCAAAGACATTCATAGTTATTTTACTGGCTTTGCAACTATTTTAAATGCAATATTAAATATTCTATTTATTTTTCATAAATGTGGATGAATATAATAGTATTTCCTCTCACTAAAAATATATTTTCTTTTTTTTTTAAGATTTATTTATTTATTTATTTTAGAGAGAGAGGGAGAGGGACAGAGGGAGAGAATCTTTAAGCAGACTGCCCGCTGACCATGAAGTCCAACGCAGGGCTCCATCTCATGACCCTGAGATCTCCACCTGAGCTGAAACCACGAGTCGGCACGTAACTGACTGAGCCACCAGGGCGCCCCTAAAATTATACTTTCAAAAATAAAAGCAAACCACATTCATCTCTTCTTCACCTTGTTCCCTCTTCTAACTTCACTCAACATTTAGCTAAGTATAAAAACTAATAAAGGCCACTTGAAACATGATAATTAGAAGTTTTTAAAAGATTTCTAATTTAGTTCCCTAAGACATCATGAAAGCATTAGAGAATGTGCTTTGTTTGACACCCAGGTGAGTAAGTATCCTTACATTTCAAAAGGAAACTAAGATCAAAATAAAGTTATAGAAGTTGCCCAACGTCATAAAGTGAGTATGTATTAAAGAGGACTGTGTTTGTGCTTTCATTACATCAGTATATCAGCACGGTTCTATTGATTGTGAAGAGAAGGCAGAATCTTTATTATTTGGATGCACCCTTGGACAGCCACAAATTAAGTTATCTTTCTGTGTAATTAAACATAGATATTCTTACATAAAGCTCAGAGAAACATTGAACAATTACATACACCTGATATGCATTTTATATATTTATAATTCCTTGCAAATATGTATGGACACTTTCTAAAATGCACATAAAGGATGTTACATCATAAAGATTATCCCAGGTGCCATAGGTGTTAGATTCTAAAATTAACTAGGTACTTTATGTGGTGTCTATGTAGTCTGTGCATCTCTGCTTTGAGATTCAATATTTGCATGGTTCTTTGCATATGCTGACAATGAGAGAATAAGCAGGTATCAAAGATGCCTTCAGGGAAGATTATCCATCATTAGAATTGTTAATGCTTAGGAAAAAATGTCTTTGTGAAGTAAATTTGTTTTAGCTATTCAAAGGATGCTTCTATGCTCATAGCATATATTTACCTTTAACTTGATGAGTAAGATAAAATGGTCCTGTTTCTTCACTTGAAGGACAATAATACCCAACCTGTAACTCACTGTTAGGTGTTTTTGTTTGTTTTTAATATCTAATATTACATCGCTTAAAGTTAGTGATGACCAGTGTTTAGAATTACTTGCTTTCAAAGTACATGACTGCACATTATAGATAATTCCTAAATCTATATGCCTCTCTGCAGATGAATTTAGGGATTCACTTTAACTCCACACACACATTTGCATGAACATACACACTCACAAATACAAAGTTATGCATGGAATCAATTTTTCTGTCACAGATAGCTAAAATATGCTCTGGGGTTTTTTAGTGATTTTTTTTTTAATTTCACACAAACCTTGTAATTTATTATTTCACCTTTAATTGTGATAACCACTCAGCCCACAAGATATCAAATACAATGACAATTTGATAAAAAAAAAAAAAGATATGTTGATGGATATGAATAACTCAACCACATTCTTTCCAGTCTGAGAAAAGTTTAAAATTAGGTTTCTAAGATTAGTGCTGGAATGATACATGAGAGAGAGATTTTTTTCTACAGTTCTTTGTACATGTTCACATGTGTGAAAAATTTAAATCTTACAAACTTCTTTTATATTATCTGTAAATGTGAAAAGTGGGACCACAGACTTCATATACAACTCTCTATTCAGTAAATGAGTTTGATTATTTGTACTGCATTCACAATAGCCAAAGAGACAGATGTAATAGAACTTGGGGCATGTGCTTATTTTAAATACCAGTTGTTAACATGATCTGTGAGCTCAAGCCTCCCGCACTCAATAGCATGCTGATTCTTTAATTTTTAATTAGAGGACCTTGCACATGGAAAAGCAGCAAAGGTAAAACAACTTTTGTGTCTTTTTTCAAAAATTATTTCTAAACAGTGACTCTATTTGAGGATAGCATATTGGTGGGTGATATGGCAGGAGAGAGTTGAACAAGAACTGATTGCTCGCATGAGTTCTGCCCCTCCATTGAGAACCTGTTGACTTCCATAGAAGATGGAAACTTCTATGTATCATGAGTTCTCAATTATATACTCAGCAGATTGAGCTGAAGAGCACTGCCATGGTGCACTTGACTTTCATCCTTTTCCCTTTAACTCTTGGTATGGATTATATTAAAGATCTTAATATATGGGTTTGCCGCAGCTCTCCAGTTGGCTTCATATTATCACTTTCAGTCTTAAATCTTGCTCTTCTCATCAAGGCTACATATTTCAGGTCTTCTTTTTAGAAGATTTCTACCAAAAAATAGCTTTTTGGATAAAGTATCTCCCAGTTCCCCTTTTCTCCCTCTCCCTCCCCATTTACAATATAATGCTTTACCTAAATAGAATTAAAAGGTTTGCATTCAGTAACCACAAAATTCATTTACAGTTTATCTAGTTTCATTAATTAATATGCTGTCTTAATCCTCAGTTAACACAGTAGACTTCCCCTAGTAACTCCCAAAATGTTTACAAGAGCTTAGATTTTTCTCATCTCTACTACTGGATGTTTTATATATGAAATAAATTAATATATAATTATATATATGGAATAAAATTTTTAATAATTAAATATAAATGTATTTTTATGTTTATATGTTATATATGGTATAGTTTTATAGTTTTTATATGGGATAAATATATATTTATTAAATAATCAATATTATTAATATAATTATAGAATAAACAATAAAATAAACAGATATTCACATATTAAATATTAATAATGTTTATATATTTATGTATATTTACACATATACAATTATACATTAAGTATATTTATATAATGTTATTTATAAATTATACTATATTATTATAAATCACTTTACATTACATTTCATTTCATTTCTGAGCACTTAACTCACTTTGTTTAATTAGGCATGATCAAGCCAAGCAGGTGAATATAACTCTGTGGTCAACCAGATAACAAATCACAGTAGTCTAGAATTAGCCACTGGAATGCAAAGTTGCTCCCTTGGCAGGAAGTAGTAATACATATATTGGGGCCAAGAAGTCTTTGGGGAATTAAAAAAGACAAATGAGACCCACAGCCTGCATTGGTTTTCTATTACTATGCGTCAAATTACCAAATTTAGCAGTTTAAAACAATACAGAATGTAATAGCTCAGTGTCCCTAATTGGGGAATCTGGGTATGTCATAGCTAAGTTACCTGCTTAGCATTTTAGCAAGCTGCAACAAAAGACATTTGTAACTGGAAAATATATGAGGATAGTTATTTTAGATGTATCTGAATCCAGGGATGCGAAGGAAAGTGGCAAGCCACTGTCTATCTATTCAGTCACAGCCCTGATTATTTTTGTTCTTTTCTTCTTCAGAGGTTCTAGAAAAGAAGACCAATGGTAGCCAGACAAGTGGATCGTTGTACTTTAATAATTTTATTAGAAGAGAAAAGGGATATTTTAATTAATCTAATTTAAATTATTTTCCCACTCCTAGGCCAAATGCTGGGGGCAGGTTGATTGGCATTCAGATTAGCCAGATCCTCTTTCCTTCTTGCAACAGAGCATAACACAATTTTAGTTTCTTGGTTAGTCAATTATAAAAAATATTTACATCAACTGGGCTCTCTTTTATCCACTTTACTTATAAAATTTCTCTATATTATGACAATTTCCAAATAACCAAAAGTTGAGGGGAGATGGATGGAAACTCAATGTACCAATCATCTTCAAAGGCCCTGCCTTTATCTTTTCATCTGGCATTTTTTGGTGGTATATTTTAAGCAAAATTATAGGTATCGTGTCACGTAACCCTTAAATACTTCAGCATGAAACACATAAAAATGGATAGTTTCTTAATAGACACAATGCCATTCCCATGGCTATTGAAAGAGTGTGTTAATACCATATAATCCCCTATTAAATTTATTTTTAATATGTTTGTTCAATAAGAATCTATACAGAGCACACTTACTATAATTTTTAAAAACATTAATAAAATTGATAAACACTACCCGGACTGACCCAGGGGAAAAAAAGGTACAAATTACAACTATTAATAATAAAATGGAGTGGGCATTACCCCAAACTTTCAAGGTTTTAAAATGATAATAAGGGAAAACTATGACTAACTTTATTATAAAAAATTTGACAATTCATATGAAATTAATAAATTTATTGAAAGCTAAGATTAGCCAAAACTCTCTTGTAGAGAAATAGACAATCTGAATATCTGTATGTCTTCAAGGAAAGAAATTGAATTTGTAGTTATAACCGTCTAAAAAAGAAATATCCAGTTTCATTGGTTCAGTTTCTACCTAAAATTAAAGGAATATTTGAACAGACACCACCAAAGAAGATATATTACCACAAGAAAACACCCTTCATATATTTGGCCATTAGAGAAATGCAAATAAGCACCATAATGTGAAAAAGAGAAAGAGAGACAGAGACAGAGAGACACGGGAGGGAGGGAGGAAGGAAGGAAGAGGAGGGGGAAGAAAGAAGGATGAAAGGAAGAAGGAAAAATAAAAAGGAGAAAAAAAAACCTGACCACACCAAGTACTGTTGATTTGGGGAATTTTTTATAAAGGGAAACATGCACTTAGCACACATTGCCAAAACCCTACTCCCTGGTCTTTGCCAAAGTAAAATGAAAATTATATTTATTCCAAGCCCTCTAAAGGAACATTTTTAGTGACTTTATTGGTAATCACCAAAATCTCGAAACAACTCAAATGCCTTTAAGTGGGGTATGGATAAACACACTGTGGCACATTCCTACAACAGAATGCTTCTCTATGATGAAAGCGACAGGCACAGGCATGCGTGTGGGTGAACGTCAGTGCTTTATGCTAAGGGAAACAAACCAAACCCAAAATTTTGTCTACTCAATGGTTACATTTTTATGACATCCTGAAAAAAACAAAACCACAGAGATAATCCAACAGTATGCATTTGTTAGAACTCATGAAACATTAAACCTAAAAAAAAAATGACTTTTTTCCCAAGAGGGTCGCTTTATACATGGATTCTTTTATAAGTACAATATGGTGCTGTAAATGTATTTTCTCTTCCTTATGATTTCCTTAACATTTCTTTTCTCTAGCTTACTTTATTGTAAGAATACAGTATATAATACATACAACATACAAAATATGTGTTAATCAACTTATGTTATTGTTAAGGCTTCCAGTCAACAGCAGGCATTTAGTAGTCAAATTTTAGGGGAGTCAAAAATTATATGTGGATTTTTGACTGCACAGGGGTCAGCACCCTTAACCCTCGCATTATTCGAAGGTCAACTCTACTTGTTTATACTTAATATTTTATTTAATTAATTCAGTGTTCCAGTCTCTTTGCTTTATAACCATGCATATCCCATTCTTCAACTTATAAATTTGTTATCTCATTAACTTTGAACTTTATTAAAAAAAAAACTAGCTCTTGAGCTGTATTTATGCTGTCCTTGATAACTAAGAATTTTACTTGGTTGATTGAGAAAAAATCTTAATATTCTTGAGGAATTATGCTGAAGTTTGGTCTATAGTCTCCTTAGAAAAGTGCATAGGAGAGATTTGAAAATAGGTTGGTTTGTGTTGCTTCATGGGATCTTTCTTTCCTTTTATTTTTATTATTTTATTTCATTTTGTTTCTCCTGGATGTCAGTAGGATTTGTATGTTGTCTTCATAATTCAAACATTTTAGTGTGTTCTTACTGGGATTTTCTGGACATGAGAAAACTCTTGAATCTCCATAGTTATGCCACTTTCAAATTTTTCTCCAATTTTGTGTGATAATTTATCCTATCTAATTAAGTTAATTTTTCTTCAAGAAGAATAACTTTATTTTCTCTTCTTTTCTGCCTTTCTAGTGAAAGAAAAGGGAGCTGGTGTTCAATATTGTCTTTCATACTATTGAATATTTTCTCTATTTTGGTGTGTATTTTTCTATCACTATTATTTTGATAGGTTAAAATTATTGCATACACACAAAAAAATCAAATTCTAGAGTAGTATAAATGTGAATTCCCTTCAATCCCCTCTCAAGTGTTAACAGTGTTTTAATATTTTAGAGTTTAACATTTGTATGTGAGGATGAGTATGTGTATATTTATCAAATTTCAATTCTCGGGTCAAGTTTGTATCTTCCTTGAAGGTCTCCACGACCACCCACATCTGTAGTCCTTTATCCCTCATCAAATCACATTGTCTAAATCCCCCACGATGTGTTTGTGAGTGGGAAATATGTAACCATTCTTGCACACTTTATGGAGGAAAATTTGATAAAATATGTCAAAATTAGAAAATTCAGTTACTACTCTACCTGAAAGTTCTTTTGCTAGGAATTCAAACTAATGCCTCTGTCAATGTATACAAATATGGATTGCAGTAACATGGTTAAAAATAGTCAAAACAACTCTAAAACAGCTAACATGCCCACCAGTAGGTTCTAAACTATATAAATCATGACATAAACTACAATGGAGTTGTACTGCATTAATATTATCACTTCCTTCACCTAAAAAGAAGGACGTAACAAGGTATATCTGGCATAAAATTATCTCCAAAAAATACACACATAGCACATAAAATGTTTAGAAAGGTACCAAACAGGGGCACCTGAGTGGCTCAGTTGGTTAAGCACCTGACTCTTGGTTTCAGCTCAGGTCATGATCTCATGGGTTGTGAGATTGAGCCCTACCAGAAGCCCTACATCTGGTTTCACACTCAGAGGGAGTCTACTTGAGAGTCTCTCCATCTGCCCTACCCTCCACTTGCTTATGTTTGAGCTCTCTCTCTCCCTCAAATAAAAAAGTAAATATTTAAAAAAAGGTACCAAACAAGCAAACAGAAAACAGAAAGGTACCAAACAGTGTGTGAATAAAATCACATGTGCCCTCATGCATGCATGTGTGTGTGTGTGTGTGTGTGTACATAAGCAGGGAGAGTGAAACAGAAGGGAGGGGGAGTTCAATGTGGGAAAAGGAAGCTTTCACTTTTTTGTTTCTGTTTTTATTTTGTTAAACTTTCTGTTCCATTTGCATTTTCTAACCTCATAAGTAAATCACATGTATGCATTCAGGTATGTGTTTAATGACAATCAGACTTACCTGGACAGTTACACGTGTGACGGTTTTCTTTTACTACTTCTCCATATTAACAAAATTAATAACTGTGGTTTCTAAAGCCTTGTGTCAATTAGAAGTCCCCACTATCCAAAAAGATTACGTTCCACAGTTTATTTAATGCCTTTTGGAAGCCCAAACTCAACATTTGTGCACATAAAAATATTATAAATGCTAGTTTCCTAGCAGGTAACAAAACATACTTTGTCCATAAATAACTGAATGAATTTGTTGCTTTGCTTTTGAGTTTACCCATCCATATATAATTTATGTGGCAGACCTAAGAGCTTCTTTTTCTTCCAGTTCCCTCCATTTTTCTTTGGTATCTCATGTTAAGTGGGGGATTTTGATAGCTTGTCTGAAGACTTCTAATGTTTTAGCTTGGCAGCTTTAGGAATGAGGGATCCTGGGATTTGAGCAATCTTTGTTATTGGGGCAAGTGCTGGGAACTGGGTCAGAGGATAGGGTGCCCAGACCAGGTAATTAGGACAGGGGAGAGATGAAGACACTGAAAAGCTGCTGGAATGAACATTATGCAGAGACAGTGGTAGTGATAGGTGAGATACGAGCTGGTTTACATCCAGGGAAGTCTAGGACAGTGGAAGAGATGTGGTAGCCAGAGTTTGGAAGGAGATTATATTCAAATCAGTTTGACCTCAGTATTATTAGGAGGAAATAATGCCCCATGAGTATTGTTCATCAGGACTTAGTGAACAAATATTGTTGGCAACCTTGGAGAAAGGATGATTGAATGGTAAACATGCCTTGGAAGTTAGAGACAGTGAACTGCTCCAGAAGAATTTAAAGACTTATCTCTTCCAGAGTCTCTGATCATATTCTAAGGGGAATAAAAACTTAGATACCTTCTCCTCTTCTCTCCCAGA
The DNA here is from genome assembly GCF_011800145.1 of Mirounga leonina. Lineage (NCBI taxonomy): Eukaryota > Metazoa > Chordata > Mammalia > Carnivora > Phocidae > Mirounga > Mirounga leonina. The sequence continues at coordinate 12,748,237 of NW_023270453.1, forward strand.
GAACTTGTTTAAGATCCAGAGGAAAGATTTCTCTCTCTGTCTCTGTCTCTCTCTAAGATAAGGCAGATATGCCAGGTGCTCTAGGTTGGATTTGGGTCGAATAATTTTAGGGTTTCTCCTAAAAGAGGAGCCAGATGTGGCACAGAAACATCTGACCCTCTTTCTGTCACCCTGAGGGGAATTGGAGTGTGGGAAATCAGTGCCACTAAGGTGCTCGGTGACTATATAAAGGATCTATTTTCTGATCCAGAGACCTTGTGCTTCTAGGATTAATAAACAACGATAAGTAAAGATATAAAACTTGATAGTTAACATCTGCATTCTGTGTGAATAGTTTAATTTTTATAATATATTATATACATATATATTATGTATATATTATATTATATATTATAATATATTAGCTATATTATATAGATAATATATATAATATATACATATAATATTTTCTGAGATTACCCTTATTTCAAATGATTCTACCCTATCATTACCCTGACATAAATCATCAGAATATCTTAAAATTTTAGGCTTAGGTGTCAAATTATATCTTCCATAACTTCCTTCCCTTGGAGAAAGGCTAAAAGGACTGAGGAGAATTCAGGAAGCAAGTTTGGATTCAGAGGAAGCTCAAGGTCTGGTGAGAAACTTGAGTTCCAGGCAGGTGAGACAAGGCAGAAGCCCAGTGAAATGGATCAGGCTGAATACTAAAGGACTTTGAAAGTCTGAAAACTAGAAATGACACTCGGTACATTGCAAGCTGGGTCTTAATGCATGCTCACAAAACTGACTTCAAGATCAATTACCTGGAGAAGGTGAAGCAGGTGACTCATTTCATTCACTGGTTAGGACTGACTCAAAACCTCCCCATGGGAGGCTGCAGCTATATGGAATCATTGGCTGCACCTGGCAACAGCTGACAAAATGAACCATTGTATTTTATTTTGTTTTGTTTGTTTCATTATTTCATTTATTTTTTTTTCTTTTTCTTCTGGTGGTATTCATATAGATGGTGTTCTTTAGCACACAGTAAGAAAACACAGAGGCTTGCACCCCCCGGTATCTATCATTGGTCATGGTTACATGAATCTAGAAAAGTAAACAATGCAAAAACATTTACTTTTTCCCCTTCTCCTAATGTTCACTGACAGGGAGGACTATTGTTTTTAAGGAGTTTTTTTGTTGGTTTTTTGCTTTTTTTCTTGGGATTCAAAAATAGTTACTTTCCCCTCTACATGCAGCAACATTCTGATCATTTTATGCAGTAATGTTTGCAATGCATTGCCTTTAGTGTATCTGTCTTATTTCCCCATAAAATTGTAAGATCCCTCAGGATAGGGATAATATTTAATAGTTATATGAATTATAATCCTAGGAATAGTGCTAAGGACCTAGAGAATACTCAATAAGTAATTATTTACTGATGTAAAATCACTTAAAACAGTCATAAACAAAACAAAATACATTCACAAGATTCAGAAAGGAAGACTGGATAATAAAAAAATAACTAAGAAACTCTGTTTCTAGCTAATAATGAAAGAACTTGCACTAGACTAACCTTCTGTCATAAATGCTAAAATTCTAAACAATATATATAAAACATATGACTGTAATTCCTGAGGTAAGAGACACAAGGTGGAGCCCTGTGATTGTTCTAGCTTTCTGCTTAAATGTACTTCCCAGATCACAGATCGGGGAGGTGGAGCCTGAGTAGAATGTAGTGACTTCACTGAGCTGACAAAGCACGTAGTAGATATAATATGGGCCTACTGAGGCAGCTGAATCTCAAGGGACATAGTACTTGAGATGTAGAAATACAAAAATCTGTAAGTAAGACCCTTAACATTTTGGCTGAATAATAAAACTTTGGCCAGGTATTCAGTTGAGAATCCAGAAATATCACGTTAGGAGTATGGTTGCATTCTAGCCAAAAGTAAGAGTTAAGGTAGACATGACACGTCAAAAATTTCAAACAATCGTGAAAGGGATCAAACTTTTCAACCAGTAAACCATTTTACAGAACAATTTCAATATTACTTAACAGGAGACAACAAAATTTAAACTATCAGCCAAGTATCAAGAATATTCAGCATAAAATACAAAATTGCTGCACATTAAAATAAATTTAAAAATACATAACCCATAATCAAGGGAAAAAAGTCAACAAACAGAACTAGTGATGATATAGATGTTAGAATTAGCTTGTAAGGACTTTAAACAATCATAGATACATTTAACAATGATAATGAAAACATGGACAAAATGAGTGAACTGATCGTGTCTCAAAATCTCAGGAGACAAATGGGAAAGATAGAACAATCTAAAACATAAATTTTAGAATGTAAAAAATATATAAAACCTAAAAAGAAAAAAATACTGAATGTAGTTAACATCAGATCGGACACTGAAAAGTTCTGTGACTTGAAATCTAAATAGGAAAATATACAGAATTGAAGCACAAAGAAAAATATGCCTAATAAATGACCAGTATATCCGCAAATTATGATACAATATTAAGTAGTCTAAGCTACGGGCACCTGGGTGGCTCAGTTGGTTAAGCGACTGCCTTCAGCTCAGGTCATGATCCCAGAGTCCCGGGATTGAGTCCTGCATCGGGCTCCCTGCTCACCAGGGAGTCTGCTTCTCCCTCTGACCCTCCTCCCTCTCATGCTCTCTGTCTCTCATTCTCTCTCTCGCAAATAAATAAAATCTTAAAAAAAAAAAAAAATTTAAAGTAGTCTAAGCTACATGCAGTGCAAGTCCCAGAGGAAGAGATGCAGAGATTTCAACAGGAAATTATATTTGATGATATAACAGGAAAGCATTTTCCAAACCGGATTTAAAGGAAAAAAACAAACAAACCTGTAACCCACATATAAAGATTCTCAGTAAACCCGAGAGAGATTAATACAAAACAAAAACAAAAAACACCATATAAGCACTGCTTAGTCAAATTGCTGAAACCAAGTTTAGCATAAATATATTAAAAGTAGTTGGGGAAGAAGGGCACATTACATACAGCAGAACAATGGTACAAATTAACTTTGTCTTCCTATCACAGTGGATTGGCATGTTTAAAATGCTGCAAGAAAAAATAAATCTGAGCCTAGAATTCAGTTTCAAAAATGAAGGCAAAATAAAGACATTTTAAGCTAAACAAAAACTGAAAGAATCAAAGCTCAATAGACCTCCTCTTACAGAAATACCAAAGGAAATTTCTCAGGTGGAGAGAATATATTATACTGACACTTAGATCTACAGAAAGGTCCAAAGAACACTGGAAATAATAAATATGAAAGATTCTTTTCTCATTTGTTAATGCCTTTAAATGATGTTTGAATTAAAACAATAATATAAACGATGTCATAAAATGATTTATGACATAGGAAATTGAAATGGGCTACTATGGCATTAAAGACGGAGTCAATGGAAGTAAACTGTTAACACTCTCAAATTTTACTAAAAGTGATATAATATTATTTGGGAATGGATGATAATAGGTTAAAGATTCATATAATAAGCTCTTAAGAAAACACTGAAAAATAAAGGTGTAAAGACAAACAAAAAGTAAATATTTTTAAAGAGGAAATAAAATGGAATATTAATGAATACCTAGTTAATAAAAAAACAAAACAAAACAAAACAAAAAAACTCCAGAGAGGATGACAGAGGAAACAAAAACATTGGAAACAGGGCATCTGGGTGGCTCAGTCAGTTAAGGGTCTGCCTTCCTTTCAAGTCATGATCCCAGAGTCCTGGGATAGAGCCCCATATCAGCTCCCTGCTCAGGGGGGAGCCTGCTTCTCTGCCTCTCCCCCTGCTTGTGTGCTCTCTCATTATCTCTATCTCTCTCTCTCTCAAATAAATAAAATCTTAAAAAAAATTGGAAACAAAAAGAATAGCAAAAAGCGATACTATGTTTTATTAAATTAACACATCAATAATTATATTAAATATAAGTAGACTCTTGAATTAAAAGGAAGAATTTACCATATTCACTGAAAAAGCAAGACTCAACTCTACTGCTTACAAGAGATCTATTTTATATATAAAACTGCAGATATAAGTGAAAGAATGGAGAAAGATACATTATGTAAGCCATAAAAAACCTGGAGTGACTCTACTATTACCTGAAAAAGTGAACTGAGAGCTTAGAGGTATCACTATTGATAAAGAAGGATATTTAACAATGACAAAAAGGTTTATCTATCAAGCAGACATAGCAATACTGAATTTGTATGCACCTAATAACATACGTTTAAAAAACACATGAAGGAAAAACTGGCAGAACTAAAAAGAGAAGGGTAAATCTACCCTCATGGGTAGTGATTTCAATGCTCTTTTTTTTCAGTAACTGGTAGAAAAGTAGAGTATACCATTGAAGAAGTTAAAATATTTTAAGTGCGGTTACTAGTGATGAGGCAATAGTGGACTTATATTAATTTTTATCTTCTGTCCCCTATTTTTGTTAATTGTATTATTTTTATATTTTTATTTTTATAACATTGATTTTTAATTCTAATAATTCTGCTCTTGCTTTTATTTTTCTGTTGGATCTACAATAAAATATATTTGCTCCGTACTGCTGAGCCTTTGCTGTTATTCTCTCAGTCAGTTCTTGATTGGTTTGAGTTTATCCTCTAACATTTGCTCACAATTATCATTGGGAAAAATATTTAGAGTTATTAAAATTTGAATCAGTTTGAGAGTATGATTCAAATTTGAATTTAAATTTAAATTTAAATTTGTCTGGATATAAAAATCTTGGACTCACCATTTCTTTCTTTGAGTTTCTTGTGGTTCTGCTCCAGCAGTGTCTGGCATTGCGTTTTATTTGAGGTGGTTATATAGCAACATGATTTTTTTTTACTTATAAGAGATTTGATATATTTGGCTTCTTAATACATTTTTAACTTTAGAGTTTCAACATATATTAGAATATACTTTTTTATTGATTGCTTTGGATCAATTTTCCCTGGCACACAGTGTATTCTTTCAACATGTAGTTTTAACCTTCTATTACTTCAGGAAAGATTTTTTTTTTTTAAACTTGTATTTTAAGTATTTGTTCTATTCTGTTTTTGGAGTCCAGAGGATGGATTTTCTCCTTTGGGTGCTGGTTATGGATAATTCATTTTTTCTAGTCTTTTTGTTTTTCATTATGATTTTGTTGTTGTTGTTCCTTTTCTCTATTATGCAAATACCTGGTGTCCATTCTACCCTGTGCTCCCTTTTATTTTGTCTTTATTCATAAACTGGGTTTGTCTTTTCTTTTTAATTTATTTATTTGTTTATTTATTTAGAGAAAGTATGGGAGGCGGGGCGGTGAGCAGAAGGAAAGGGAGAGAATCTCAAGCAGACTCCATGCTGAGCGTGGAGCCCAACATGGACCTCAATCTCATGACCCTGAGTTCATGACATGAGCTGAAATCAAGAGTTGGATGCTTAACACACTGAGCTACTCAGGCACCACTGTATTTTTTTTTTTTCTGAGTTCAGATTGCCTTTTTCTTTTCTCTATTTTCTCTTTTTGTCTGGTTATCTCTCCCCTTTATTCTGATATATACATCTGATTGCTTCATTAAAATTGTTCTTTTTTCATGTTGGAGATTTGGGTGACATTTTTCATCTGTTTTGTGTCTAATTCTTTGGTGAATTTTCTTTCTGCATAGGAATTTTTCGTGCTTCATTTTACTTTTCTGTTATTACATATTTCTATTGTTCTCTACTTATTCTTGTTTTACTGCTCAATTCTGAGTAAGTCAGATATTCAGAAAACTATTAACATTGTATTCCTCTGGAAGAGAAAGGGTTCAGAATATTCTCTGTATAGTTTAAGGGCACTTTACTTTCTTGCTACAGCAAGGGGCTCTTCCTTCATTATGTACCCACTTCGTATAGCTTCATTTCTTCTGAATCATAACATACCTGACTCAAAAAACACTTTAACAGCTGGTACAGATAGTTTGCTTTAATAGCCACTGCCACCAAGGAACATGGTCACTGCTTTTCTAGGCAATTTCTTTATCTTTAGAAAGTGTATTTTGTGCCACACATTCTGAAAGATACCAACTGTTCTAGTTTGTTCAGGCTGGTATAACAAAAATACCATAAACTAGGTGGCTTAAACCACATGCATTTATTTTTCACTGTTCTGTAAGCTGGGAAATCCAAAGTCAAGGCACCTGAAGATTCAGTGTCTGGTAAGCCTACTACCTGGTTTGTAGACACCTGTCTTCTTGCTGTGTCCTGTCATGGCAGAAGGCATGTGGGGGCTTTCTGGATTCTCTTTTATAAGAGTACTAACCCCATTCACCAAGGTTCTGCCCTCATGATGTCATCATTTTCCAAAGGCCTCACCTCCAAATACCATCACATCGAGGATTAAGATTTCAACCTATGAATTTTGGGAGGACATAAACATTCAGTCCAGAGCATCAACTCGGCATTCCTCTGTGTACTTCTTTTTTTTTTTTAATTTGAAAGTTTATACTTTATTGTACTTCTGAATATCTATAAGTAGATCATTCATTTCAACCTGAAAGACAATATGTAAAATACATTCCCAAATTTATTTTTTTAATTTTTAATTACATTCAATTAGCCAGCATACAGTACTTCTATGCATTTTCTGTCTGCCTAGCCTATTGGTTTTGCCCACTATCCCTCCCATTTAGAAAGAATATCATTATCAATTTTTGTGATGTCCACTAACTCTCCACACATCATTTCATTTTTGTTCACCTCTAATATATGAGTAATGATAGTTGCTCCTGGGGTTGTTATGAGGCTTAAATGAGTTAATATTCATAAAGCACTCTAAGCAATGCTTGGACCATAATTATTATTTAAACCTTTGTTACACTAATGCAAGCAAACAAATCTACCCCCTATAGGCCCCTTTCTCTCCTAGCTCTTCTTGGCAGGAACATCATTGCTTCTCATTTGGAGTTCTCTGGTCTCAGAAGATTTTAGCAGTACTCACATCTTTTATGGAATTTGTAGTTATACCAAAAATTTAGTTTGAAGGTTTTTTTCCCCTATTCTTATTTCTTATTTCTCACTTGCTTTCCTGGAAAACAAATGCAAGAGCATTCAGAATATACAGCCATATCCCAACAGAAAAGTCACTCACAACTTTGGAATCATTTGTAGTATCTCTTACTTAAGGACCTAAGTCCTAAATTAGCCTGATGTGGAAATAGAACATCTTACCTTTGTCATTTGCTTCATCTTCCCATGTATCATAAGATACACTTTGAGAAATTGACTAAATCATTCTTGTATAAATATTAAAGGAGTTAAATATGAGAAAGAATAAAAATGTTTTCAAATATTAGACAAAGTAAATAAATCTGTTCTCTTAGGAAGATGTATTCGTCATGGGCTTGGCATTTTTTTCAACACACCTAGACCCCCACATCTGTTCCTGGAGCAAAATTTGAATCACAGGCTAGATATTCCTATGTCATATAAGTCAACCCAGTTGTCTAAAGTAAGATAATATCATACAAGATATTTTATTGTTTGGTCAAATGATTGGTTTTTTCTTTCATATGAGAATGAAAACTAATAATTTTTCTAATACCCAGGTAACAGTAATGACATTTTTTTCAAGTTGATTTTAGCAGCCCAGCAGGAACACAGCATAAAACAGTGTGAAAATTAACAGAAGCACATTAGGCTCATTTGCACACACCCACACACTGAAAGTGCAAAAATTATAAATTTGTAAAATACAAAAAAAGGGGGGGGTGAGACTGCATTTAAAAAAAAAAGCATTTGGAAAGGAAACAAATAACAGAACTTTACAAAACTTCATTTTCTTAGGATCCTAGGGACTTATAATTCTCAGGGATTTTTGTTCTGTGAAGCAGAGAAGGATAAGGTCCTCTTTATCTTGAAGTCAGGAAGAAGAAAAAGACAAAGTTGGTGGGGGTGACGGGGAACCTGTTGGTAGTGGTGCTTGGGAGAGTCTCAAAATGTTCTCTGCATCCAAATGAATAATTAGGCAGATTGAAGCCCAGATTTCATCTTAATTGCTGATAAAGCTAGGTTCAAATACATAGTCTTACCCTCCAAGTAACACTCCCTAAGCGCTTGGACCAAAAAAAAAAAAAAAAGAGTTTACAGGCATATTTATATCCAGGTCAGTATAGAATTCGACATATAGAAAGAAGAAACATTCTCAAACCCTCATGCTTAGGACTTTTGAATGCTTGAATCCACTTAAACAGGCAAGTGGTACTAATTCTTCTTGCTCACCAATCAGATCATTCATTTCTTCTCCACAGTTTGGAGAAAGGAAAAGCAAAGACATAGTGGGATGTCCTTACCTACAGAAACCAGCGAAAGGAGGCACTCTCCTTCCAACACAAGGTTTTGGGGTTTTTGATTTTTTGATTTTGGGTTTTTTTAGCTGTCCTTAAGAATGATGGGTTTAATATGATCCAGCAATTGCACTACTGGGTATTTACCCCAAAGATACAAATGTAGGGATCCGAACGGGTACATGCACCCCAATGTTCATAGCAGCAACGTCCACAATAGCCAAACTGTGGAAAGAGCCAAGATGTCCATCGATAGATGAATGGATAAAGAAGATGTGGTATATATATACAATGGAATATTATGCAGCCATCAAAAAGAATGAAATCTTGCCATTTGCAATGACATGGATGGGACTGGAGGGTGTTATGCTGAGTGAAATAAGTCAGTCAGAGAAAGACATGTATCATATGACCTCACTGATATGAGGAATTCTTAATCTCAGGAAACAAACAGAGGGTTGCTGGAGTGGTGGGGGGTGGGAGGGATGGGGTGACTGCGTGGTAGACAGTGGGGAGGGTAGGTGCTATGGTGAGCGCTGTGAAGTGTGCAAGACTGTTGAATCACAGATTTGTACCTCTGAAGCAAATAATACATTATATGTTAAAAAAAAAGAGGACGACGAAGAAGATAGCAGGAGGGGAAGAATGAAGGGGGGGAAATTAGAAGGGGAGATGAACCATGAGAGACTATGGACTCTGAAAAACAAACTGAGGGTTCTAGAGGGGAGGGGGGTGGGGGATGGGTTAGCCTGGTGATGGGTATTAAAGAGGGCATGTTCTGCATGGGGCACTGGGTGTTATGCACAAACAATGAATCATGGAACACTACATCTAAAACTAATGATGTAATGTATGGGGATTAACATAACATAAAAAAAAAAAAGAAGAATAATGGGTTTACGGAAATAAATGAAGACCACCCAACCTAAAACAGTCTGCTATTTAGAAGTTTGCCACAGCAAGGGAGTCAGCTACCATTGCTGTGTTTGGCAAAGACTCAAAGGCAGGCAGGGGAGGGAATAAGAAGGGTAAGTAGGTTTTAGGTGTTCCCTGACCAGAAGCTGTTGATATGGGGAGCATGTGGGCTAACCAGAAGTGGGGCAGCGTATGTAGTTGGTTTGGGGAACATCACTGTCCTAAGTTGGAAAAAGGACAAAAAAACCCCACAGAAATTGGTAGTCATAGACTGAGTCTTGACCATTCAGGGATGATTGCAGCAAAGGTTGTGATTTGGTCTCCTGTGTTTCTTATCTGAAACAGAGATGTGTTGTCATGGACTGGCTGTTTTCTGTATATTCAGTTTCCGGGGTTGAAACATTTTGATCAAAATGTACGGTATATTGAGAATGCAATACTTGCTTCTGTTTCCTTTTGAAAAAAAAAAAATAGGAAATTAGAGCTGAGGCCATCTATAGATGCTGAAAATAAAATCTGCCTAGATTGAATATGAAGTTGATAGCCCATTAGGGAAGAGCACGTGCCATACACGCTGGCAGAAGAACACAGTCACGCACATATAGATGAAGTGTGACCTACATTTTCTCTGAAAATAAAATTGCCCAATGTTATCATAAAGATTGTTTAGCATAGAAGTATGTAGAACCAACAGAGGTTCATGAAATTATTACATCTGAGCAAATCAAAAACCTTATTTTTAAAATTCATATTAATTAGATTAATAACATCTTGATAAATATATGTTAGGTCTTTCTTAGACCTATATGGTGTCCCATTTATAGTCTGATTTCAGTCTGTGTGTATGTGTGAGAGAGGGAGAGAGAGAGAGAAAGAGAAAGGTGGGGTGAGGGGCAGAGGGAGAGGGAGAGAATCTTTAGCAGGCTCCACACCCAGCACAGAGCCTGACTCAGGACTCGATTTCTTACAAACCTGAGATCATGACCCTGAGATCATGACCTGAGCCAAAATCAAGAATCAAACACTTGGGGTGCCTGGGTGGCACATTTTGTTGAGTGCCCGACTCTTTGTTTCAGCTCAGGTCATGATCTCAAGTTCATGAGATGGAGCCCCACTTTGGGCTCCATGCTCAGCAGGGGGTCTGCTTCTCCCTCTCACTCTGCCCCTATCCCTGCTTGTTCCACTTGTTCTCTTTCTCTCTCTCTTTCTCTCTTTTTCTGGAATAAATAAATAAAATCTTAAAAATAAAAAAAATCAGACACTTAACCACCTGAGACACCCAGGCACCCCTGATTTCAGTCTTTTTCTTTTTTTTTAATATTTTATTTATTTATTTGTTAGAGAGAGAGAGTGCCCTTATAGGGAGAGTGGCAGGCAGAGGGAGAAGCAGGCTTCCCACTGAGCAAGGAGCCCCATGCAGGACCTGATCCCAGGGACCAGGGATCATGATCTGAGCCGAAGGCAGACGCTTAACTGAGTCACCCAGGAGCCCCTGATAACAGTCTTAACAAAGGCAATCTCCTAGTGATCAACAGATACAAATAGCTTTTTATTTATTTATTTTTAACAAATGGCTTTTGATTTTCAGAATCTCATCTTTTTTTTTTTAAGATTTTATTTATTTATTTGACAGAGAGACAGTGAGAGAGGGAACACAAGCAGGGGGAGTGGGAGAGGGAGAAGCCGGCTTCCCACGGAGCAGGGAGCCCGATGTGGGCTCAATCCCAGGACCCTGGGATCATGACCTGAGCTGAAGGCAGACGCTTAACGACTGAGCCACCCAGGTGCCCCCAGAATCTCATCTTTTAAAACTTTGAGCTTCTGGATTTTTCCTAATTCTTCTTTAAAAAATTTAAAAATTCCCTTCCTTTTCTACCTCACCTAGTCATGGAAGCCATATTTATGCTACTTTCAATTTGTTCTTTGTTTACGTATTTTGTGACAAAATATATTTCTGGTTTCCCTTATTGCTTTTTAATGCTATTTATTTTTTCAGTCTACACAATTTTAATACCTCTTCAATTCACTAACTGAGGTTTATAAACCCACCACGTCCACTAAAATTACTTTGGTAAAATTTTTCAATAATTAATCATTTATAAAATTCAGTAAATATTTATTATTTTTCTTCTTGAATTATTTGATCTCTGTGTTGATTACTTCTTTATAAAACCCTTCCCTTCCTTGAATGTTGTGTATGAAAATGTATGGTAGCTTCATTCCATCTGGGGAAATGGATTCTGTAGTTTAACTTTGTAGGAAGAGAGTGTGACCAGGGTCCCAGCAAAATGACACAATGGGGGTCTGTTTGCTGTTCACCCCAGAAGATCCAGGCTCTAGGTAGTGACTCCAGTGGGAAAGAAAGAAATGATGATATATGATCTAATGAGGAAGATGGTGGACCAGGCTTCATGTTAGATACAACACATTTCTGAGTCTTTCTGTGCTTTTTAATTTGGCTTCCCCTCTCTCCATGTCTCTTGCTTCTAATCTGCCTCCCCCCATGTTCTTTACTGCTTGGTCTCTCCCTGCTTCCCTCTCCTTTCTCATCTGTCTCCTTCCCCTGACATTTTCTAGGGAAAACTGAGTTTTACCTTGCACAATGAAATTATTTTATTTTTTTGTTTAATCTCTGTTGCTTTTCAGTCTCCTTTTTTGTCCCTCAAGGAAAACCCTGAAATTATAGTTCTCTGAACTCCTAATCACTTTTTTTCTGGCTAAGACAGGAGATTTAATAAATAATGAAGAAACCTGCAAAAGAATATAAATTTCTCCAAAATACTTGGTTAATTGGTATTTTCTGTGGAAAGCACATTGATTTCTGTATAAAGCTGTTGGTACGTGTTCAACGCTTAACATTTGCAGTTTCATTGAGCTAGGTCCAAAATTAGTATGTAGTATTTGGGGCATCCTGGACACACACAAAGAACAATGGATGACAATATGCCATTGACAATATGCTCTGCAGACATAAACCTATAACCACTTTAGGTCCATATCTCTTCTTTAGAAACTCATCGTGATGCCATTTAACTCCCAAGAATGTTCAGTTAATGCACTCGAATGCTAATGATTGTTTCTCTGGGCTTTCAGTGTGCTTTGTGTCTGTCTCCTGATAATGTGAAAGAATTGTCATACTGCATTCCTGTCAGAGAAAAACCTTAGCATGGATCTAATATTTCTAACTTGAATGGAGAGTTAGAGATGATCTCTATGGCTGACAAATATATTTTTCTTTTAAGAGAACAAACTATCCTGAGGGACATCTCAGTGCTTCTATTTAAACATTAGCTATAAGCAGACACATTAAAAAAAATAAGGAGAAATAATCCCTGAGAAAGGCAAGTCTAAATGTTGGAGCACATTTATTTTCTCTCTTAAATCAATGTATTTCATCTTTCTTTGCTAACCTGTAAAATCTTGCCAAGGATAACTCACCTTTTGTCTAAGAATATATAATCGGCCCGCTGTTGTTAGGGAAAGATTTTCCCTAAAATTGCTGGAATCTTTAATTTTAATCAAGTTTTTAAATGTCACTTAGGGTGCATTTGTTCAATGACAGCATTTAGTAGGCCCTCCATGCTGTTAACCTTCTCTTTTATCATCTCTTCTCAACAAACCCAAGCAAATAAACTTAAGTCTAAATATCCTCTGTCTCCATCTCAGAAATTTCCCAGGAAGCTCCTAGCGGTGTTTCAAACCACACTTCTTTTCTGTCTGGTTCTACGGACCTTCTTTTAACTACTTCCAAACCTTCTTTCTCTGTAATAAAGGAAATAACCTATTCATCATGCCTAGCCTGGTTCAGCCTATGGAGCTTTGTCTTAAAAACTCCTTTAGATTCTATATTGGAAAGAAATAAATGGACTAGCGGGTGCAGGAGAGAAAGGAGACGTCTCTTCCAGCAAGCAAGCCTCCTCAGAGTGTCTGTAACTGCCTTCTGCACTGGGGCTCTAGAGAGCCAAAGGGCATTTTCTGGAGGGCCATAAATGAGTGGAAATTTACACCGGAGTTACCTGGAGAAAAATGGGAAAGAGAAGCCTACTTAAGCAAGGTATTTTGAAACAAATTTTGGAGCCAGTGTGCCTCGCATGGTTGCTAAGGATGTGATCTTTGCAAATTAATTAACCTTTCAGTTATGTTTTCTTACCTGTAAAATGAGAATAGGAGCCTCAACTTCCTATTGCCATGGAATGTTATAACGTATGAACACCTTGCATAAAAATTATTTCATTTTCTTTCTAGTGGATTCTACACCTGTTAGTATTTTTTAATTCTATAAAGATAATAATAAGTTCCCTTATTAATTCAAAGTACCCACAAAATTACCTGAGTTTCATATTTTCTTTGGCTATATTAACTGAATAACTCCTAAGGATATAGCTGTAATGTAGTAGGAAAAAAACCCAGATCAAGACCCCTGAGTTGGAATGGTGGCTGATTCCTGATAAACTAATTCCATTTGTTCCTTTGAGATAGTCATTAATCTTCTGTAAAGCTCAATTTTCTAATCTGCAAAAGATGAATGTCAGTACCCCGTCAGGGTTTAATGATTATTAAATGACAAAGGTGTGCTAAAATGCATCAAAAAGTAAAAATGATAAAATGGCAAGGGGCATAATTCTGATAGGCTATTGATTAATGGCTCTCCTCAATAATTTTAGCTATAAAAATAATTTTAATGTGAAATTTCATACCAATCTAATGCAGAAATCTTAGGCAATACATCTCTTGGGTTGTATCTGGTTACATGAACCATGAGGTTCCTGTGCTGTTTGTTCTAGTGAGTCCACTACGAAAGGTCAGTAAGGGATCTGAGACCCAATTTCGACGTGTGGGGGTGGGAGGTTTCCCTGTACCTTCAAAGCAATTCGCAGACAGCAGCTGGGTGTCCTACCATTCAATTCAATTCTGGTACTGCCTACCCAGAGATAGCACCAGATCCTGCAGTTGAAAATTTCAGTCCCACAAGATGGACCCCCACACACTTCAGGTGCCAGTCACAAGTCCAGGCTGTCAACTGCTACTTCTGACCAACTGGCTATAAAGTCAGAGAAGTTCTTCCAACCCCTTCCTTGGGTTCCATTAACTTGCTAGAGCAGCTCACAGAACTCAGAGACACATTTTACTTACTATATTCCCAGCTTCTTATGAAAGAATATAACTCAGGAACAGCCAGATGGAAGAGATGCATAGGACCAGGTGTGGGGAAGGACGCAGACTTCCCACGCTCTCTGAGTACGCCATTCTCCCTGAATCCTGACGTGTTCACTAACCCAAAGCTCCCCATCCTTTTTTGGAGGCTCCATTACATAGTTGTAATTTTTCAAATCACTGGCCATTGGCAACTGAGTCAACCTCCAACCTCTCTGCTCTCCTGGGACTAAAAGTTCCAACCTTCTAATCATATGGTTGGTTCTCCTGGCAACCAGCTCCCTCCTTAGATGGGGTCCAAAAGTCACCTCATTAATGTATAAAAGAGTAGCTCCCACCACTTAGGAAATTCCAAGGGTTTTAGAAGCTCTGTGCCAGAAACAAGGATGAAGACCAAACATATTTCTTATTATAAATCACAGTATCACAGGGACCCAAACTGTATCAGTGGGAGCTACACCCCCTTCACGTGTGGAAGGTGTGAGCATTCTCAGAAGGGGAAACTTGGAAAGAAGGAAGAGGGGAGATAAGTGGGCTCCATGAGAACCTGACCCTTATCAGACCCGAGCCTAATGCTCAGGTATACTGCTAGCTACCTTGAAACAGGAGCTCGATTTTACAATCGAATGGAGCAAATCCACTAAGGGAGTTTCAGGGTCACTAATAATGTATTTCACTCAGATTCCCTTAAGGCACTTTTTTTTTATTGTTTGCTAAGTATACCACACTTCCAAAATAAAGACAAAAGAAAGAAAAAGAAATCCTTCCTCTCCAGCATTCCTCATACCCTAGAATTCCAATGTTTCCCTTCGCTCTGCATTTAAACAAATGAATAAGAGTTCTTTTTATCGCATCAAGACCCAGTTGATGTGTAATGTGTCAGGTGCCTCACATGATTCAGAACAATCTGATTTTATCAAAAGACAAGAAAGCAAAACCTCGGGGACTTTTCTGTTGGCCTTGCATTTACTTCATGTGAGTGTTCATTGTTAATAAGATAATTCTAAAATATTCATAATTGTTATTATCTCCCGGCAATTAAGGGATCCATTTTACTATGAGAAAACAGTTCAAAAGTTTGAAAGGAGACTATCTCTAGAGTGGCTGTTAATTCCGTTTATTTTATAATCTGATATCTCAGTCTCCACCCAAGATATGTCACATTTTATATATTTCATTGGTGACCTCTTTATTTATTCTCCACTCCCCCTTTTTTCTATTTCCTTTCTGTTGTTCTAGTTCATAATCTGTATGTAGAGTGCTCTGCTTTCCTCTCTGCTTATTAAATTTAATGTTGAGAAAATAATACACTAATGAAGTGGGTAAATGCTGTTAAAATACGAACTCTCAATGATTTTTATTTCCTCAAATTGACTCAATCTCTTTAAACTTCCAGACTATGGGGTACTGGGTGGCTGGGTCAGTTGAGCATCTGATTCTTGAATTTGGTTTAGTTCATGATCTTGGGGTTGTGAGATTGAGCCCCATATCAGGCTCTGCACTCAGTAGGGAGTCTGCTTGAGATTCTCTCTCGCTCTCTGCCCCTTCCCCCTGCTCACACTCTTCTCTCCCTCTCTAAAATAAATAAATAAATATTTAAAGCTCCAGACTATGAAAATCCTATATTCTCCAGGTGATTTCTTCAGAACATTTAGAAAAAAAGAGAGACTATAGCTTTCACCATTCTGGATAAAGAAGCATAAGTGATTCTTCGATTTGTGGCAGCAAAAAGCATCGCTCCACCTAAATATTTATGAATTTTCTATATTTTCTTATTAATCAACCAAAACCAAAGGAAACATAGTTCTGGGATGGGAGTATATGTATGCAGATGTCTGTAACAATTCTATTCTTGATAGTGTATGTAACCTTCCCCAATTCAGTAGTCATCTATTGAGTGCCCTCTCCTCTGTATGATGTGATCTCTTTTCTACATGACTATAGGGCAGATATGATGAAGGCTAGATGCTTGCCATGAAATATCTTACCACTAGAGTGGGAAATAAGAGATGTCCATAAAATCCTATGGAAGAAGGTAAGATGTATTATATATTCTGGCAGGTACAAATGAAGTGTGGTGGGAGTTCAGAAATAAAAGAAAGTATTTACTTCCAGGAATTATCCAGAAAGATGTCCAGGGGAAAATGAGATTGCCACTAAGTGGACCATGGGGTGTGAGTTGCATGCTAACTGGCAGAGCAGTGAAGGAGGGGTGAGCATTCCAGGTAGAGGGACCATGTGAGCAGATTCACGGAGACAGCAGAATGCAGGATGTGCTCTTAGAAAGTGTAGATTGGGCAGAAAACACAGTAAATGAGATAACGCTGGACAAGCAGATCTTAAATTTAGACTACATTCATTAGGAATGGAGTGTGGCACAAATGTACATAAATTTTAACAAATCATTTGTTAGTGCCTGAATCCAGAAATATATTATTTCTCATCAAGACAAATTTTTGAATTAAAAGTTTAGGAAAACTTTTATTTTTTTTCCTTATTGCTCTGGTAGAATATGCATTCGAACCAAATTGTGAAATCAAATATGTTGGTGATACTGCTCATAACTGTTTTTTTTAAATGCAAATAATTTCCTTTTGTTGTGCAACAATTTCTTTGCTGAATTGACAGGTATATGTCTTTACCAGAGCAAGCACAGGAATTTCATTTAAAGAAGTTAATCGTATTTTGAACTTGATGTATATAATTTCCCTCACCTGGCTCAGCTTCCTAAGATCATGCTAGGGCATTTCTTTCCCAGGAATTCAGTGTGCTTTTGGGGTTTGTTTGTTTGTTTTAGGGAGAACTGCTTAGTTAGTGGTATTTTGTCCCTGAGATCTATCATTGGAAGAAATCTTGGAGATGCACAATTGGAACGGCACATTCTTTTCATCTTTCTTTGATATTAGTGGAAGCAGACTCATGTTACAGAAGTCATTCCTATAATAGGGTATAAAGTATGATAAAAGTCAACCACTACATCACTAATTTTTATGGAAAATATTATCATAGTTACAATATATTATACTCTGAAGGTTTCACATGGCATCACAAGGAGTGTTTTGCAGCCTACACAAGTACTGAGACCTCAGTGTGATTTCCTATAAAATATATCCAGATTGAGCAGAAAGTTATCCATTAACATGCTTGCATTATGAAACAACAGTTCTTTCTACATAACACAGAAACATTCAGCTTGACATTCTCTGAAGCTATATGCTAAAGTTATTTTTAAAAGACAGAGTACAGTCACTTAATATAACAAAACATGTTCTCATCAACATAGTTTCCTGACTTATCTTCCTTGTGTCACTCTGCATTTCTTTACTTTATTCATCTACCATTTAATTTACTCTCTGTTAAACCTTAAATATCTTATTTATTTAAAGACTTTCTTATTTTCATTTTTTCCTGAATACTGAATAGTTTGCTCTATTCTAATATCCTTCTAAATTTCTCATTTTAAATTATACTGCATCTTCATGAAAAATGTATTGCATTCCAAACTGCCAGATCCTTTGATCACCCTGATTTTTAAAAATCAAATCCTTTCTCTACAAAAGCTCAAATCCTTAGGACTGTCTTGTTCTTCACCTTGTCATGAAAGTAAGATTCTCTACCTCCAAAATCTTAAGTAACTTTGCAAACTACATTCTTAGTAAGAGCTAATCAATAATGCAATTACTCCTTTTGATTCTTTCTTTATCAAACTGCATTGAGATTTTTCAGAAATCTCTTTGCCTGAAAAAAATAAAAAGTTATAACAATACTTAGTGATGCAAAAGTCTTCTTTCCCCAAGCTGATAATTATCTTGCCTGGATAACCATAGATATAGAAGTTTCATTGGATTTGACTTGTTTCCTGTCAGTGTGTGGTTTTATAAATTGTCAGTTGATAAAATTGATATGTTAAACCACCTTTTCCATTTTCTGACACAGTCAGCAAAAGCTATCCTCAGTCTAAGAAAACTGGAAGTATCTCTGTGGTCCTAAGTGATGGGCTTCTTCCAGAGTCACTTATCTGAAGCAGAGAGTACAGTTTTAGCATGCTTGCAGCCTGATTATTATGCTTTATTCTCATGGCTTCTTTTTTCCTCCTCCCTTACAGCAGACCAGTAGGTGAATAAGGGAAGTAAAAGTTTAATAATTTCATAGATAAAATATGAGGGAATGAAAGAGAAAGATTGAGTATCCTTTGACCAAATAGATAACTTCATATTAAAATGTTTTTATTTGAACATAATTTACGTAACTGTGTTAGATATCTCTTTCCCCTTCCCATTCTTCTCTGTTTTTCCACAAAGTGCATATCATCACAGATACAGGTAAATGAAGATTGATTTGCAGAAGCAAGATTTAGAGTTTACTTCCTTAAAGGGGTGGTGGTAAATAGGCATTTAGCCATAAATTTGATCCTAAGGAAGGTCAGTGTTATCAGATAAAGTAAGAAGCGGGGGAAAAAACCATTTTTAGTGAACCTAGAGAAGAAATACAACCCACAGATTCTGAATTATGTGTAATTATGTGTAAGTGTTGCCAAAAGCAAGGTTGAATCTGGCAAGAAATAATGATGAGACTGATGTCACTGGAGTGATAGGAAAGAAAAAGAATTTTCTGGAGTGCCCAAAAATTGTTACCAAATTTGCACTGCCATGCGGGGAGGAAGTGAAAGGGATTTGCTGGCATGTGTGTGGAATCCAGTGGCCAAAGGTGGCTGATCTAAAAACATAACAGTACATTTGAACAGCTTTAAAAAGTAGGTTAATTGTGCTGTGTCCCATGATGGCTGTGTCTTGCGAAGAAACTAACTCCTGGCTGGCAGAAGACATCCTTCAGAAGCAGAATAGATTTTGAGAGGTAGAAGTGGAGAGGTCTCCATACCTAGATTAAGCAAACAGGAGAAAGCACTTTGAACTCGGGCACGTGGAAAGCTGATCTTGCTCACCTCCGCAGAAAACTCCTGGGAAGAACACATCCAGGAAAATTACTCTCCCTCAAATAGAGACAGGCTCTTTCATTGTGTTCTTTCTTATTTTCTCGGTGTTCTAATCCTCCCGTTTTGTGTCTTCTCCCTATTGAGCCTATGTTATGATACATCATTCACCCATGCAGTTTGCAGTTATTACTCCTGACCCAATCTTTATTTAGTAATTTTTTTTTCCTAGATAGGCGGCTCATGTACCTCTTATTGCAAAAAGTCCCAAAGGAACAATTATGCTTTTGCTAGCTTTCTGTAGGAGGTTGACTAGTCTGGAACCAATTTCTACACTAATTTCTCAAGCTGGGATTCTCATATCACTCAGTCTGTATAAATGTAGAGGCCACACTTATCCTTTGGTTCTTCTATTGAGAGATTGCTTTTTCCTTTTAGACAGAGAAAGTCTCTCTTATCCTGCTGTGTCAGTGAGCAGAGCAGTTCTCATTCTCTTCTGTGGAATGGGCAATTCTTTCAAAGCCCAGACTCTATGAAGTGGTCCCATATCTCTCTTATTGCCTCATAGTGGCTGAAGGTCACAGTTTCTATCCATATACAGCATTAAAACCTCATCCTCCTAAAGAGATGCCCAACTTAGTCTTATAAAAACCCCCACAGCATCAGCACTTAAATGTAATGCTCAGAACTTACATTTCCTGTGTATTTCTGACATTTAACACTCCCCCCACTCCTCACACACACATTTAGTGTCATCCCATTAATCTCAGCTATATGCAAATACTGGTATTTTATACACATTCTCATACAATTGCATCAGGAGAATGATCCAGATTAGCTTGGTCAGTACATTATCATGTTTAAATAAATTATTGAAAGAATCAGAAACACAAAGTTATAGGAACTCGTAGAGTGATGCTTTTTCAGAGAGTTTGGTGAGAAAAGAGAGATGGCTTTTTATTCTAAAACTTCCTGCATAGTTTTTTAAACTTCATAAGGTTATTATTATGAGGTGAATTTTGTGTCAAAAAACTTGGATTTTCTGTCAAAAGTAGGACGGAAAACATCCAACTTCCAAGCTGTGCTGGATACCGTCTATTTATCTCTCCACGTCCCATTTCCACTCTTGCTATCTTGCTACATGGATACTGACTCACTCAGATTGCATCACTCTCTGTCCATTCCTTCTGGCTTCTAGTTGGACTGATTCAATTGGGGGAAGAGAGACATTTGTAGGGAAGCAGAGGGTAGGAGGAAAAGGAATTTGGCCTGTCTTCCCCAGCCTCCTCCAAGCTGGGTTGCATGAGGTGACCATACAGCGAAGGACCATGGTCATGCCTCACACGTCAGCCCTGCAAGTGCTCTGTCCCTGTTGGTTTCTCTAAATCCTACTCATTACTTCAAAAATCATTCTCCTTTATTAAAGTTACCCAATTAAAAGTGAGCGTGTCCTCTCTTTCCTGATAGGGCTATGACTCGTGCCTTAGGAATTGTCCCCAAGTAGCCTCAGGAAATATACCTTCATGTGTGTCTGGGATTGGGGTTTTAGGACTGGGTTGCCCACATATTTGAGGAGGCACAGATAACTTTCTTGCTGAGGTCAAACTGAAATCTGAGCATGTGGTGACAAACAGTAGCTGAAATCATTCCACAGTGACAAGGAACTGAGCGTAAAGGACAGGATGTCTAGAGACCAAGTGATTGTGGTACTAATCACCATGGTGACAATGGTGATTTTAAAAATTATGGAACCAACTAGCAGCTTCAGAGGCCTTAGGAAGTATACACAGAGGAAAGGGATAATGGAAGACCATGAACCTTCAATTAAGAAGGGAAATTGGATCACCCAAAGAGTGACATCATCAAAATGGCAGAACAGAAGGTTTGTTTTTTGCTTTTTTTTTTTTTTAACTGCCTTTCCACCAAAGAATACAATCATGCATGGATGAAAGAACCTTTTTGTAAGACCAAGAGATCAGCAGAGAAGTACCAGCACACTACTGGAGGGAAAAAAACAATCTGAGTGGATGCATTGGAGAGGGTAGAAGAACAGCTTTTATTTACCCATGCCACCCTTCCCCTAGGCAGCCCAGCTCAGTGCCAAGAGAGTGCTTGTCAGCCCGTGATTTCCGGAGGGAAAGTGAGAGCCCATAAGTGAGTGCCTGGCTTCCCCAGCTGTGCAAGATGCTGACAAAGAGGCCCATTCTTCTCTCATTCCATACAGAGGACTCAGTTGTGAGATTTTACATATTTTATCTTTGAAAATGTTTTTGCATGCAGATATTTACTTCCAAATATTGACATAAGCATATGAATTTAATTGGCTATGTTCATCAATATGGAGGCATTTATAGAATTCTACTTGATTTCTACTTGATATCGGTGTTTTACGTGTCATTCTATTGCATATCAATTAGTTCCAAATGAAGGTTAGGTGAAAAGTCCTTACGTGCACGTTGAAGTAGATTGTGAAGTATGGAAATTTCCTTTGCACTTACATTGAGGTCAAAAATGCTGCTGGAACTTTGGTTCGAGCTTGGAAAACATATTCTATGCAAATCTGTGTATCTCACTACTTGTTTTAACTTTTGACAGCACTAGAAATGTATCAAACAGCTTGATATTACTTGTGATTCAAACAATGACTTCACTGCAGTCTAACTTTCACAGATAAGCACTGTTTTGCCTTGCAATTTTAGGTTCGAATTAATTAAGAAGCATGGTCAAGTAGGCAGCAAAAGTTAATTTCCTGAACATAAACAGTTGAGGGCAGTTCTTGTTCAGATAACATTGCAATCTTGACCCCAAGCTCAGAAATCTACCATAAACCTTGACCACTGCAAAGCCATCATCAGAGTGTTGGAATTGATGGTAGGCCCCGTCCAGGTACTCAACGGTTTCTGACTAAAAAGTCACAGAACAGACAATGGGTAAGTTCAGGGAAGTGGCTGGATTTCACTATTGACACCACTATTCAATAATCTATGCTAGACTCAAATATTTCCTGCAAAGTATCTGCCGATATGTCAGTAAATAACCACAGGCTATAAACACTGTACATGTTCACGAGCTTTGTAACTTTGTCCAATGAAGCCTTTTCCTAGTCCACACAATTTCATCACCATCGATTGGGACACATGTTAGCAGATTTCACTTCAGGTTGCACCAAATGAGTGTTTTTTCAACTTTGAAAATATTTGCCCATCATGTTCCATGCAGATGATTTCTAGATGCTCATTCTTTGGTGCCTTCAAACTCAGCCTTGACTCCTTTAATAAAACAGTGACAACTGAGCAGTATCAGTAACATCCATGGATTCATCCAGAAGAACCAACCACTCAGACTTATTTGCTTTTTTTTTTTAATTGACAATAGTTACTGCTCCCAGTGTGTCAATTTACTGAGCAACTGTTCTTATGAGAAGGTTAGCAATCTTAAACAAGTCCTCCTTGTTTGTTTGTCTGTTGTTTGTTTGAAAAAAATCTGGACACATTTTTTCAGCTGCCCCAACCAAACATGGTTTAATTAACTCACCAGAGGCAAACGGCTTTCCTTGCTTGGCTAACAAATGAGCCACTCGTCAACCTGCTTCCCAGGGTTCCAGAAAGGATCGGCTAAGGTTTCAACAGCAATCACAACGCAGGTCAGCTCTTCCCTCTGACTTATTTTCAGTCTTTATTTTAATGTAGAAATTCTGCTGTGATGAAATATTTTGTAACAGTTTTATCATCTTTTGTCACCTTGAATGCTTGGGGATCTAGAACTGTCAGTGACACCCGAAACTCCAAATCAAAGAGGCAGCTGGTGCTGCTCCTGTCTATATTGGGCTGCCTCCAAAACAGCCACAGAAGTGGGAAATGCAGAGGCTAAGTCTTAACTAGTTTTCTCTTTCTCTCTCTCTCTCTCTTTTTTTTTTTTTTTTTTTAGTTGTTGTTGTGCTACTTTACGTAAAGCACTAACGTTTTTGTTTCAAGTCAGTAGTATGACCAAACTGACACTGGCCCACTGGCTTCTTCTCGGGTTCAGCTGATAGAGTATTGGCAGGATACAGAAAGGAGGAGGAGAATGAGACTGAAGCATCATTCCCCTGGTTGCCTTTATTTCTCTCCCAAAGGCCACATTCCTATTTAGGAGCTCTCTGCAACACCTGATTCTTTTGAATTGTGTTCAAAATTGAATTGTGCTAACTTCCCTTGCTTTTGCTCCTTCAAGCCTAAGAACAGGGGTTCCCTTCTGTGGCCAGTCTCAGAACATAATGTCCTGCTTTGTGGTTTCCCTAAGCACCTTCCACACTTTTACAAATCGCTCCTTTCATGACCTCTCCTCACCTACCAAGCGTTTCAGTTATTATTTGCCATGTAAAATAACACCCAAATATAGTGGCTGAAAACATCTGTTTATTGTTCATGATTCCTGTCATTCTGAAATTTGCACAGGAGTCCATAATGATGGCTCATCCCTTCACCAGTGTTAGCTGAGGCAGCTGGATTGCAGCTCAAGGAGCCAAATGGCCTCTCGCGTATGTCTGGAGCCTCAGCAGGAATGGACCAAACAGCTGGAATTTGGCTGGGATGGTTGACACTCTTCTCATGATGTCCTCTGTACTCACTTGAATGTGTGAAAACTGTTTTCCTCCCTGTGGCCCCTTTCTCCGTGTGGTGTTAGATCCTGCAGGATGTCCCTCTCCAGCAGGATATGACACCTTTACAGGATGGCTGACTGTTTCCCTCTGGCCCAAGCAGAAGGAACCTAAGGCCTGGGTTGGGAGGTCTGGGTGCTTCACTTCAACCCATGCCATGTGTCAAAGTCTCAGGCCACCCCAGGTGCCAAGGGTTAGAGAAACAGATGACATCTCTCTGTGGGAAAAAAGCAAAGACTTTGGGCAGAAGAAGGGACAAAAGGAGATCTGATCCATTGAGGTCCATTTTTTTTTTTAATTCTATTATACCAAATTGGATTGTGCCTTTCTAGTAGGACCCTGACTTACATGTATGCTACTCACCCTATCTACCCGTACTTACCTTTTCAGCCTCACCCTGCTCACTTTCTCTCCCTAAGTTTAACTTCTAACCAGATTAGATTAGATTAGATTAGATTAGATTAGATTAGATTAGATTTAGAGTACCTGAGATTTCAGGGCACCTGGGTGGCTCAGTCCATTAAGCATCTGCCTTCGGCTCAGGTTATGATCCCAGAGTCCTGGGATCAAGTCCCGCATCGGGCTCCCTGCTCAGCGGGGAGCCTGTTTCTCCCTCTGCCTGCCATTCCCCCTGCTTGTGCTCTCTCTCTTTTTCTCTCTCTCTGACAAATAAATATTAAAAAAAAAATACGTAAGATTTCATGAACACATCATGTATGCCGAGGCTCTCATTTCCTTATTCATTGCTGTCCCTTCAACCTGATATGCCACTTCTCCCTCTACTTTATCTGGAGAAAAAAAAAAATCATTCTTGTGGCACTTTTCCTGGCCAAATCTGTAGGTGGACCCCTGTCTTCATCTTTGCTCTGCAGTAACAGAGTGACCCACAGTCACCCTGGCCTGGTGCAGTCCTTGGACAGAATTCTGATTTCTTCCATCATGGCTCTGTGGTTACAAGGCATCATTCTTTCCCAGCTGAGTCTGTGTGTGGAGCCCTGTGATCCATCCCTGTCAGCTGTGACCAGATGCCACATTTCCTTGGCAAAGTCTGTGCCTAGAGCCTTACCACCCATCACCATTTTGAAGGATAACCCACTAAAACACAAGATTAAATAACAACAAAGACAATCCACAGACACTAACAGCAAGATCACAAAGATGTTGAAATTATCTGACAAAGATTTTAAAGCTGTCGTCATAAAAGTAGTCTAATGGGCAATATAAGCATTCTTTTTTTTTTTTTTAATATAAGCATTCTTGAAACAAATAAAAAAAAAGAAAGTTCTGCAAGGAAAGAGAAGATAGAAGACAAAACCAAAATATCATAATATTTCTTTCAAAAATCACTGGATGGAGTCAACAACATAATGGAGATTACAGAGGCAAAAAATTATTGAATTCAAAGATAGATGAAAGGAAATTATACAATGTAAATGAGAGAAATTAGATTTTAAAAATGAACTGAGCCTCAGGGACCTCTGGAGCAATAATAAAAGGTCTAAGATTCTACTCATTGGAATCTTAAAAAAAGACATAAGAGTAAATTTCTGTGGCTTTCGATTTGGCAAGAATTCTAATATATGACCCTAAAATACAAACAACAAATATGGATAAATTGAACAATATGGATAATTTCATCAAAATTAGAAACTTTTGGGGCGCCTGGGTGGCTCAGTTGGTTAAGCGACTGCCTTCGGCTCGGGTCATGATCCTGGAGTCCCGGGATCGAGTCCCGCATCGGGCTCCCTGCTCGGCGGGGAGTCTGCTTCTCCCTCTGCCCTTCCCCCCTCTCCTGCTCTCTCTCTCTCATTCTCTCTCTCAAATAAATAAATAAAATATTTAGGGGCGCCTGGGTGGCTCAGTTGGTTAGGTGACTGCCTTCGGCTCGGGTCATGATCCTGGAGTCCCTGGATCGAGTCCCGCATCGGGCTCCCTGCTCGGCAGGGAGTCTGCTTCTCCCTCTGACCCTCCCCCCTCTCATGCTCTCTGTCTCTCATTCTCTCTCTCACAAAAAAAAAAAAAAAAAATTAGAAACTTTTGTGCTTCAAGAGACACCCTTAGGAAAGTGAAAAGCAACAGACAGAGTGGGAGAAAATACATGTAAATTATATATCTGACAAAGAACATGTATCCAGAATATGTAGATGAACCATGAGAGACTATGGACTCTGAGAAACAAACTGAGGGTTCTAGAGGGGAGGGGGGTGGGGGGATGGGTTAGCCTGGTGATGGGTATTAAAGAGGGCACGTACTGAATGGAGCACTGGGTATTATACGCAAACAATGAATCATGGAACACTACCTCAAAAATTAATGATGTAATGTATCATGATTAGCATAACATAAAAAAAAAGAATGTTTACAACAATAAAAAGTCAAATAATCTAATTTAAAAATAGGTAAAGGACATGAGTAGACATTTCTCCAAGGGAGATATACAAATGACTAATAAGCACATGAAAAGTTGTTTGATATCATTAGTCATCAGGAAAATAAATTTAAAACCACCCTGAGATACCATCTTATTCTTATTAAGATGGATAGAATAACAAAAATAAGATGATAAGAGTTGGTGAGGATAGGAGGAAAGGAAATCCTCCTACAGTACTGGAAGAAATTTAAGATGATGCAACCACCTTGGAAAATACTCTGGCAGTTCCTCAAACCATTGAACATAGAGCTACCATATAACACAGCAATTCCACTTCTAAGTGTACGCCCAAGAGAAATGAAAACACATTGCTACACACATAAAAAAACTGTCCATTAATGTTTACATCAGTGTTATTCATAATAACCAAAAGGTGTAAATAACCCAAATGTCCATCAACTGATAAATGGGCAAATGAAATGTGTTAAATCCATACAATGAAATATAATTGAGCCATAAAAAGGAATAAAGTACTGATACATACTATGACATGGATGAATCTTGAAAGCCTAACACCAAGTGAAAGGAGCCAATCTTAAAGATTGCATATTCTATTATTTTATTCATATAAAATGCCCAGGACAGAGACTCTATGGAGACAGAAGTTAGATTAGTGGTTGCTTAGGACCCTGAAGCAGAGGAATGCGGTAGTACGGAGTGGTACCAAAGGAAACAGTATTTCTTTTTGAGGTAATGAAAATGTTCTAAACCTAACTGGTAATGATGGTTGCATTTATCTGTGAATATCCTAAAAACCACTGAATTTCACTCTTTAAGTGGGGATCTTATGATTATGTGAATTATATCTCAATAAAGCTGTCTGGGGGGAAAAAAAACATGGGTATTGTAAGAAGAGGTATGCAAAGTGTGTAATCTCAAAGTGTGCAAATTACAACGAAATATGCAGATTGCTGTGGTATCATTGTTTTGTGACAAATAAAGACTCTTAATTCTGGAAAAAAATAAATGTACCTTTAATAAAAAAGGATAGAAGAAAAAGCATGGAACTGAAAATACGTAAGTAGAAATAATGGCTAAATGTTCTCAGATTTGTCATAAGACGTAAACCTAAGGAAACTTACAAGAAGCTGGAAGAAACCCAAACTAAGTAAATCCAGAGAAATCCATGCCCATATGGATCATAATCAAACTTTGGAAAACAAGTAACAGCAAAAGCTCTTCCAACAAACAAAGCTCTGGGCCTAAATGGTCTAACTGATTAATAGCACCAAACTTTTAAGGAAGAAAAATACTAATTATAAACAAACTCTTCCAAAGTAGATGAGGGAAAACATCTCATTTTATTTTATGAGGGCATCATTGCATAGATGCTAAAACCAGACAAACATATTATAAGAAAAGAGAACAAAGGACTAATATCCCCCACAATCTTAGATATAAAACCTTCAAGAAAATGTTACCAAATCATACCAAACAATATATAATACTACTGGGTGAGATTTATCACAGCAATGCGAGAATGGCTCAACATTTGAAATATAATCAGTATGTCAGTATTATCAACACACTAATGAAAAAAAACCTATATTGTCATCTCAACAGATAAAGAAAAATAACTAGACAAAATGTATTATATATTCATTATTAAAAACTCTCCGCAAACTAGGAATTGAAGAAACCATCCTTAACCTAATAAAGGGCATCTACAAGAAACCTGCAATATTACACTTACTAGTGGAAACAGAATGTTCCTGAGATCAGGAACAAACCAAAATATCAATTCTTACTACTCATATTCAGCTTCATGCTGAAGGTTCTAGCCAATGAAATATAGCAAGAAAAAGAAATAGAATATTTACAGATTAAAAAATAAGAAACAAAAGTCTTTTTATTCTCAAGTATCATTATTGTCTATATGGAATATATCAAATACGAAAAAAACTACTATCATTAATAAGTGAGGTAGGCAAGGTCATAGGACAAGAACAATAGAAAAAATTCTATTAAAATGAATTATATTTCTATATGCTAGCATGACTCATACAATAAAGCTAATTGATATGTTGGGCTTCATCCAAATTAAAAACATGTGCTCTGGGAAAGACACTTTCAAGAGACAGGAAACAAAAGGCCCAGACTGGAAGGACATACTTGGAAAATACATCTGTGACAAATTACTTAACCCAGAATATGTAAAGAATTCTCAAAAATTAGTAACAGAAAACAGCTCATTTAAAAATTGACAGGAGAGTTGAATAAATACTTTATCAAAGAAGATGTGTAGGGGCGTCTGGGTTGGTCAGTTGATTAAGCATCTGCCTTCAGCTCAGGTCATGATCCAAGGGTCCTGGGATGGAGCCCCATGTCGGGCTCCCTGCTCAGCGGGGAGTCTGCTTCTCCCTCTGCTTGCCACACCCCCTGCTTGTACTCTCTCTCTCTGACAAATAAATAAAAAAATAAAATCTTTTTAAAATGATGTGTAGATGGCAAGTAGACACAAGAGAAGATGCTCAACATCACTAGCCATCAAAAAAATGCAAAGTAAACCAAAAGGAGACACTACTACACACCTATATTAGAACGGCTAAAATACAACAATACTGACAGGACCAAGTACTGGGAAAGTTGCAGAACAAATGAAAGTCTTATACTTTTCTTAGCAGGGATGCAGAATGACACAGCCACTAATGTATTTGGATACCTGAGTGAGGCCTGCTTTGGAGAAGAATATGAGACTAGACGAGGCTGGATTACACAGAGTTGTAAATTCCTTTGAACCTTAATTTTGAAGGGCGATGCGATATAATTTTTGTACTTAAAGCTATTCATGGAAATTGCCTAATTTGAATGTGTTTATATTCCTATTTGGGCCAGCTCTATTATTAAGTTTATTATTGCAATGCCTTTCTTCTGCCATTTTCTACAATGCAGAGCCTCAAATAAGCTCTATTTAGACAATATAACAATATAACTTTCATATTTTGTGAAATAGAATAATGAATTTGTGTGCCTTTGGGCCTAGGCTGAAAGAACAGACCTCATCTTATCACCTGTTTTAGTAAAATGAACTTCTGTTTTACTTGTCCATCTTTTTTTATGTCTCAGCTATTACATCAGAATGGGTAAATTTTCACCAGATTTGAAAGGTACATTTGAAATGGTCTCTTTAATGATTGGCAACATAAGATACATAAAATTCTTGTTGAGAATGACTACCCACAGAGTCAGCTATAATATAATAATAAGTAGTAATAGACCTGTAATAATAATAATAATAATAATAATAATAATAATAATAATAATAAAAGGCCTATATAGTTGCCAATTGAGAGAAACAAGACAATTTGGTTACAAGACCCTTGTACAAGGACAGAAAAAAAATGGTTTTAGATACGAAGCCAAATCAATTGTGAAAACGGCACATCATTCCAAGATCTATTTCAATCACTGTTTCCTCTTTAAAGCTTTTGCAGATCTTCTAAACCAAAAGTTATATGTCTCCTTTGAAAGCCTGTAGCACTTTATACAATTTTTGGTCTAAATCATAATGTTTCTTATTGAAGTATCTTATTCCCCGATTAAACTGTGACTTATTTGAAGGTGATAAACCTGTCATATTTATTTTTCTGTCACTAACCAGGTCTGTAATAGCATCTAGAGCAACGTAAATGCTCAGTGATGCCTTCGGGTTCTGCCTGTGCCTCCATCATTATTGGGTTTGTTATTTTTCGTTAAGTATAATATACAAAGAGAAAAGTGCAAAAAATAATATGAGTGCAGCTTCATGAATATTTATAAACTGTATGCAGTCATGTAACCTACACCCAGATAAAGATACAAAATATTCCCAGCAGTCTGGTAACTTCCCTTATGCACTATGTAGTCACACTGTCCGCCCACCCCAAAGGTAATCATATCTTGACTTCTGATGTCATAGATTCATTTTGTCTACTTTTGAACTTTATATCAATGGAATAACACCAAGCTTGCTCTTCGGTTTGTCCGATTTTTTTCACCAACATCACATTTCTGAGATTCATTCATATTGTATGTAGTTCATTCATTCACATTACTGAGGAGCTGTGCTACTCAAAGTGTGGTCCCTGGACCAGGAGCATCAGCATTACCTGAGATTGTGTTAGAAGTACACATTCCCAGGTCTCACCCCAGACCTGCTGAGTCAGAGACTTGTGGGTTGGGGTCCAGGAATTTGTGTTTTAAAACTTTTAAAGGCATTTGACCTCTCCTTGCTATCTCTCAGTCACCTTTATAAATTTAAATCCAAACACAGAACACCATAACCTTTTATATACTTCTCCGTCTGTCTCCCCCACTAGACCGTGAGTTCCTCCAGGGTAGAAGCTGTATTTTATTTTATTTTATTTTTTGCATCCTTAACAATGAAAACAGAACAGGGACTGACACAAAGTACATAGTCAACAATAGATTGTGAAATTATAAAATGATCGAAATGAAGAGAAAATACCTATAAAAATTGTAAATCCTAATGAACTAAAACAATCATAATTTCTTTTTGACACCATAAAATGACAAAAATATTTTCAAATTCTCTGAAAAATATTTTTGAACTGTTATGATGCAGAGGCCAGTGCTAAGTGTTTTGAGAAATAAAAAATTTGAATGAGTATTGATGAATACTTTCAAAGAGTTCTTTTTTTTTTTTGAAGATTTTATTTATTTATTTGACAGAGAAAGACACAGCGAGAGAGGGAACACAAACAGGGAGTGGGAGAGGGAGAAGCAGGCTTCCCACTGAGCAGGGAGCCCGATGCGGGACTCGATCCCAGGACTCCAGGATCATGACCTGAGCCTAAGGCAGTCGCTCAACCAACTGAGCCACCCAGGCGCCCCATCAAAGAGTTCTATTACAATAAGATGCATGTTGTCAGGACTGACTGTCTCCTACCTACTAACCCTCCAAGTTGTCTTGGTTTTGGGCCACTGACTCTTTTCTGCCTCTTAAAGTGACAAAAAAGGAAAAAAAAAAAAAAGAGGAGAGAGGAAGGGGAGGAGTAAAAGAGAGAGGAAGGAAGAGAGGAGAAGAGAAAGAAGAGGGAAAGGACAGAGAAAGGGAGAGGGAAGAGGACAGAGGAGGAAAAAAAATATAAATTTCCTAGGAGCGATTTACCTGTCACTTCAGTAGAGCCCGGTTAGTGTCCCTTGTCTTAAGTATTGTGTGTACAGGAAGGAACCACCTGCCTCCTGAAACTTCTCTGTCAAATTTGTGTGTGAAGATGTGTTATGAGAAGTATATTATTTTGCTCTAAGTCTTCTCAAGTATTCCTAGGAGTGGCAACATATAACTCTTCAAAGCATTATCACAATGTCAAATATTATCCGGAAAATAGAGCAAAGAGAGTAAGGAATTAGTGAGCATTTAGGAGGAGTTGATTAAGGGTCAGCCTACCAAAGAGGAAGCCTCTATAAATAATTAGTTTGTTTATTTTATCATTTAGCTTGGGCTGTCATTATCCATCCTACAATCCAAGTTGGAGTCAGAGACCCATTTACATGAACGTATATGAAAATCTCCTACCGCTAATTTGATGGTTCTCAACCAGACACATCCAGGTTAGTGTGGAAGAAGGAAAGCCTGATCAATACTTATAGGTCAAGAGTTGTTAAAATGTTGGAGGCATTTTCAAAAAATTGGAAATCAATTTTAAAACATTTCCCTCTTGTAAAATAAATGCACACAAGACATCCGGGTTTTTTTTTTTTAATGTATCAGATCACCTATATTTAATAATTGCTGAGGCTGTTGGATGCAGTTTGCTGGTAGAGATACCGATGATGGATGTTATACAAAATACCGATGATTATTAGATAAGCAAGTTTCCAAGTGCTTCTAAAATCAAAACATTGTTAGAACTATTGTACATATCTTTGGAAATGTATCATATTCTGTATACATCAGATGCTATTTAAGTGCTATTTTGCATACTTTAGCAATCTGGGCCCAAAAAAACTGTAATGTTTCCAAAGTAACAGTGAATGTACTAGTTTAGAAGGGGCTATAAATGTCCTGTGGTATTTGGAGCATTACTTATTTATACTATCAATACACATTTAATACTAACAGTTGAAAGATATCTTCGCTGATATACATTTAAAAAAAAAAATAAGGGGAGAGCATAGAAAGTACAGTGTATACTTTCTTATCATCAAGGACACTCCCAAGGAGGACTTAACAAATTTGAGCCTGACTTTCATCCCCCAATCTAAAATGCCAGACTCCATTCTCTGTGGATAAGTGTTTCTTCTAGTTCACTGAGAAACTTAAGAACATTCATTGCCGGGGCGCCTGGGTGGCTCAGTTGGTTAAGCGACTGCCTTCGGCTCAGGTCATGATCCTGGAGTCCCGGGATCGAGTCCCGCATCGGGCTCCCTACTAAGTGGGGGGTCTGCTTCTCCCTCTGACCCTCTTCCCTCTCGTGCTCTCTGTCTCTCATTCTCTCTCTCTTAAATAAAATAAATAAAATCCTTAAAAAAAAAAAAAGAACATTCATTGCCTTGGCACTCCATTATCAACTCCTACCTCTCCCCATTCCACCACATCCCATCTCCACATTTCTCTAGTTTTTTCCAAGGCAAACTGTGTTCTCAAACCCACCACTTCTCTCTTGTCCCCATCTTCACTGACCTAATATCACCTTGATGTTAAGCAACATCTCTATTTTAACCCTTCAAATTCTCCTGTTGTATTACTCCCCAATTACTTACCAGACTTTAGCTAATCCAGCCCCCTTTCAACCCTTGAGTTTACCAGAAGAGTCTGAGAAAAAGCCTAGAATGAGGCTGAGTCCTTCCAGATATCTAACTGCTTCCTTCTTATAATTTCACGTTCCTCTTGGGTAACAATTCAGAAAGGACTTCTTCTGATAAGGCATCCTAAGTTACTATCATGTTGTTATGTTCTGACACTCAGTTTATTGTCTTAACAGCATTTATCAGAATTTATCCTTTTAGCCTGTCTCTCTACCTGACAAGACTATAAGCTTTTTGAGGGGGTGGGGGGGTACTCATGTCAACTTATTTAATACATCCTGATACACAGAATGTCCTCCATAAATACTTCATGAATGAAGAAATGGGAATATATACCTGGCCACTAACAGAACATAAAATTGAAATTCAGTGAGTAACAGTAGGCCTATGTATTACTCAGGATTTTATGGGTTGCGGGTGATGAAACATCAAATCAAATTAACTTAATGTAAAAGGAAAAAGTCTTTGATTCAGGTACCTGAAAGCCTAGGGACATATCTAACTCTGGATACAGCAAAATCCAGAGGATCATACGATATCATTATGGTTTGGTTCTCATTCAACTTGTATCTGACTAGCTTTATTCTGCAAGCTCTCTTCACGTGGTAAGCATGCGTTTGCCATTTCAAACACTTATTCCCCCAACTTTAACCATATCTTAAAAAAGAATCTGTCTCTTTAAACAGTTACTGATTTGTTTATCACAGAATTTTTTTGAATGGCACTTACTATGAGCAGACATTCTTCAAAATGCTTTCCAAATATGAACCCATTTACTCCTTATAATTATTGTCCCCATTTTATAGATGAGGGTAATTCATTTCTAGAGCTACCACCTTTGTGGAGCTTACATTCCAGTGTGTGTGTGGGGGGGTGGTAGTCCAAACACAATAGACATGATAATATGTTATATCATATGAAAAGGTGGTGAATGCTATTGAAAAAGGAAATGTAGGATCAGGAGGGTTGGGAGTACTGGTGGAGCAATGGGTACAGCCCAGTAGCTGTTTGAGTAGGTTGTTTAGAGTAAAGTTTTCTCATTTTCAGCTGAAAAAGTCCCAACTTGCCTATCTCCCCAAGTCTACTCAAATTCCAAGGGTAAGTCTAGAGTCAAAGGCTAGTATCTGGAAAACCAAACAAAAATGACCAGGTGTCCTAAGAAAAATGTTTAAGTCTGTGCTACAGTGAGTAGGCTAACAGGTGTTAGGTGATCAAAATCAGAACAACACTACAAAATCAATTTTTTAGCCAGGTTACACAAAATCTCAAATTCTACCATAGCTAATTTAATTTATAAAAAAAAATAATAAACCACCTCCCATGCCTGACTTTCTGCTATAACCTAGATGCACAGTTCAGTAGATTTCTCTGATCAATATCATATCATGTGAATGAATATTTCTGCATTGAATAACACATAAAGAAGTTCATCGGATGGGGCAGAATGGTGAAGTTTTGTAAAAATTTCAAGAGGGTAAATACAAGGATCTGTTCACTCTCAAAATCATTTATTTTTGTTTAGGGCACCATGAGAATATTAACCAATTCTATACATCTATGTTTTAATCCTTATCTAATATTAATTAGTTGCAGTAATCTCATGTTTAACTAGCTGTGATATTACTGAATACCCTGTGTACTAAAAGTGGATCAAACTGTGATGTAGTTCTCTAAATCAGCTGCTAGTTAATGAATGAGATACTCTGTAAAGTTCTTATCTTAAAATGTAAGGGCGAGCAAACCACCACAAAACAATGGTTATTGGCTTAATTGATTGGCTTGTTTTCTTTAATCAGCTAACAAAAAAATGGCCATGAAATACTATTTTAATTGCACAATGAGAGCAATGCAGAAGACGTAGGAATAAAAGAAAAAAAATAAACCTAAAAGACCTGAGTTACAAATTTGATGGGGAAAAAATAATGAGTTATATCAGATATTGACCTTGTTGAGTGAGGCCTTTGCTGTACTTCCTTGTGTGAACCTTACACAAAGTTAAGATGCACGTATGGTGAGTCAGAAACCATATAGGTGTGAGAGGAGTGGCACTCGCTCAGTCAGCTGGCCATAGTGGGGTTCAAAGAAAATAGATGCTGGTCTTCAGATGATTCTTAAATCATTGGGGATATTGATCTTATTTTTGTTTAAATTGTGTGCTCTGTAAAAGAAATTTTAGGATTTTTTTGTACTGTGCATAAATGGTGATTTAAGAATTTGAGATAATTTTATGCCCTCATATTAAATATATTTGAGATATTTCTGAATTTAGTTTTCTCTGTTCTTCAGTGTCAAAGTTCAAGTCCCAACTTCAATTTCAAATTCATTGAAATGCATTGTTTAACAAGGACCATTGCAAGTCTTCAGACTTTTGATTCTGTGATTTTAACAATGTTTCTCTCTCTTACTGAGATATGGGATTTCAAGAATAAAGTATAGAAGCTAATAATGTGTCATGAAATCATCATTACAATTAAACTTATATTGTTCCAGAGAATTAGAAATTATCCTCATCCTGCAGCCCAGTTCTTCTGAAACTATTCTCCATACATTAACTGGTATGATTCCATTTTTTTTCAGCTCTAATGGATTCTCATTTTTCTTATTTGTGCTCTTTGATAGTCAGGATGGTTAAGTATTTTCCTCTTTTGGTATGTTATTTTAACTTGGCTTCTAAGACACAACCTGTGCTGTTTTTTTCTACCTGATTGCCTTAACAATTCATATTTTCAGCAAAAATATTTATTCTATATCTACTCATCCCTATAAATGCTAATTAGAAATAAAATCTAAGCTAAAACTAGTAGAACATGGGCAGTGAACATCCCACATTATTTGGCATTTTGAATCATAACAAGTTTCATATATTATTTTTAGGAATTTCCTCCTGGCTATATATATGCAGAATATTTTGAATATTTTTTAATTCATATCATTAGTTGGTTAACATATAATAGCTATATTATTAATATCACATTTTCTATTTAAAGATATTTACTTTGTACTGTTTATTTCTCCTCAAATTATAGTATATTCATTATAATAAGATAGTCATTACAATAATCCTGAAATTTGGTAGGACACTACTTAAACATAAACTTGAGTTCTATTTGTGTCACCAAGTAATGACTGGTAATGACGCCTAGTTAGTTCAGATTAAGGTATGTCTCAAGATTTTGGATTATCAAAATATCTTAAGTCATGATATCTACTATCTGAGAAATGTCAAGATTTCTTCCCTTTTCAGATATTCATTTGTTGCTAGACTTACATAGAATAACAGTAGAATTCTAGTGGAATTGGAATAACAATAATGATACTGAAAAGGCATGGACCACCTCCAGCTCATTGTTATAGAAATGCCTGAAACATAGCAATAGGGCTAAAGATCCAAAACATCAAGACTGAGTTTGATTAGAAGGATCTGGAGACCGGCTTTACTAGTGGAAAACAAAGTCAGACTCATTAAACTCTTGTGTCTCAATTCAGAAATTATTCATTAAAAAATACTCAAATTGCTTTCCTATGTAGGTCTCCTGAAATTGAGTACACCCAGACTCCAAATGACTTCAGAAACTCCAAAAATGTACATAGAAGAGAAAATTGAAAGTGTACTTTATTGATTGAATCGATCATCAGACATAGGAGAGGTTTCATTCCAAATAGCAAAGGGGAAGAAAGCCACAGATCAGATTGACTCCTTAAGTAATATTCTCAGTGATAACACCATTCTCTCTGCTGCAGAGCCATGGCCAAGTATTAAAGTTCCTCTAAAGAATCCAGATGGAGGTCAATTCTAATATATTTTATGCTTATAAGAACTACTTTTGATGTGTAGTCTTCCTTCTCTTTTGAGTTTGGTGATTTGTTCATCTCTGCCCAATAAAGAGAAGATGACTCAAAACTCAGGAAAAAAGGGAGCACCAATTTCTGTACTGAAAATCTGTGTCAGTTATTTCTCATCTCTGGAGGTCCCTTATGCCTTTGAAATATAGCATATTTCTCTAAATGATGAAATTGTAAATTTATATATTGTTTTCTCAGGTTTAGAACCATTGGGAAAATCACAGACATTTTATTTTATATGATTCTTTTCCTATCCCTTAAAATGTATCTTCGATGCCAAGGCCAGTGGTAAAGGGGCGCTGAATAAA
Organism: Mirounga leonina; assembly: GCF_011800145.1. Taxonomy (NCBI): domain Eukaryota; kingdom Metazoa; phylum Chordata; class Mammalia; order Carnivora; family Phocidae; genus Mirounga; species Mirounga leonina. Next base: position 12,785,534 of record NW_023270453.1, read on the forward strand.
TTGACCTGAACTTCTAGATATTGTTTCTTTTGCCACATTTCCTGTGATACTCTCTATAACCAACTTTCCTCTATTAAATAAAACAAAACTGGAAATGGATGTTCTCAAAGCAGATGGAGGCAAAAGGAACAATTAACTGCTGTTACAGAATAGCAAAAAGAGGTGAGAATCAATGTGTATAAGGAAGTAAAGGGAAAGCAAGAGAATTTTTTTTTTTTTTGGTGGGGGGAAGGCAAGAGAATCTTAAATGGACTTTTTTTTCTATTTCAGTTCTTAAAAGTTAATTTTGATTTTTATATTTCTTTATATTTCTGTATCTTAAACATGACATGAAAAAGCTATACTCATAAGTGGAAAAAGAAATACAATTTGTTGACATCTCAGAGATGAATTTATCATCACCAACTTTACTGCATTATTTTGTTTATGAATAAAAGAATTCAGAGTTTGAAAAAACAATCCTCTAAATAGTGCTTACCTGAAGAAAAGTTTCTCTATTTTAGAAATTCATTCACACTTAGAAGTCATTGTATGTCACCAGTCTAACAAAATATAATAGCCCAGAAGTTTTTCACCTTCTGAATTTCAAACACCTACTAGCTTAATATAGCCTTTATAGTTAATTCTACTCTTTTAGTCCTTTTTAGAGGCTCTTGCTTTTATGTGAGAAATATTAGATATTAATAGCCAATATTAATTGAGAACTTATCATGGGACATTTATTGTCCTAAATGATAGATCTCTCTCTCTCTGTCATACACACACACACATACACACAGAGGAATATGTGTATATATGGTGTGTGTACATGGATATATATAGTAGCTATCACTTAGAGGTATATGTCAGTATATGTACACATAGTGATAGGTATATATCAACTACGTGTACATATATGTATATATAGCAACATATATCTATATGTATACATCTACATATATATTATTTCACATATATGTGTGTGTATTGTAATAGATACATATCACTTATATGAAGTGTATATATATTTCTAGAGAGATATAAATCATATATAAAATCATATGTATATAAAAGCATATATATGTGTGTGTGTGTGTGTGTGTATCATATCCATCAGACTGGGATTTGAATCTCTCTGCTACCTCCATGGGGATAGCTCCTTCTCTCCTGTGGACAGCCGCCCTCCACCTTCCTGACCTACCTAACCTTTCAGATGCAGCTTCTTCTGTACATTTAGTTGTGGAGTTTGTTCTGCCAGTCTTCAATTGCTCTCTGGTTTATTGACTTTGATGTGTATGATATCTAGTTGTAAATGTGGGATGAGGTGAGCCCTCCTATTCTGTCATCTTCCCAAGCCCCCTCTAGTTGTGTGTTCTTTAGTGGAATATGTAAACTCTACATGTCTCCATTTCCTCATCTGTAAAGTGGAGATAATGCTAGTATTCATCTCATAGGGTCGCAATATAAATTAAGAGAATTAATACACAGAAAGCACTTAGAACAGCCACCTGGCACACAGTAAATGCTAGCCAAATGTTGATGCTGGATTGCAAGATCACCAGGTGACTTCTCAGAGCCAGACACTAATTCAAGGGTATGACCTTGGGAACAAAGCAAACTTTTCAGTTGCATATGGGTGCTTACTTCTTAGGTAAAGTGTCACCTTAGTCTTTTTCAGTATCAGATGGGCTACAGGCAAAATCTGGAGACTAGCTTACTCTTTAAAGTCAGGGAAATTTATCCTCAAGGCAAGAACAAAAATAATATGCTTGTGATGGGGAATTTGTGCCATAGAATGGAAATGATCTTAGGTAAGCAAATGATAACACTATGTTCCATCAGATGATAGTTTGAGAAGTTTTATGCATACCACTCTCATTTGCTTATGTTCAATCAGAATATTAGCACTGAATTAAAAGGGTTATTAGTATAGTCACAGAATTTTTCGAGTCTTGTAAAAGGTCTGGAAGATAAAGTATATATAGGGATTCTGATGGCCCCACCTTCTTTAATGACTATTGGACTTAATGCAGCTTGAGAAGCTCATGTCAGTAGAAATATTCATTTCCTTTTTATCATGTCCAGCTGTACTGAAATTTATGCATAAATTTATGAAATTTATTATATTTTAGGTTTCAAGTTAAAGAAGAGAATTTCAGGCCTTAGTGAGTCTCAGTTTTATTCCAAGGAAGCAATGATTAAAGGAGGAATAAAAGCAAAGTCTACTACTAGGTATTAGGAATATGTATGCATCCCTCAATATATCTCTACTGACATGAGTGTCTCAATCTGTATGGAGTCCAATATTCATTAAAGAGCTTGGAACTATCAGAATCCCTACATATGAGTCTATTTTCCAAACCTCTTAATCCAGATATTTGTGGCTATCCTAGTACCCGTTTAAATTTAATAGGCATTAAGTACCTTTGTGTTATATGCTAAACATTTATGAGCCAAAGATGAGTAAGAAATGAACCTTGCCCTTTGGAAGTTACCAGTACTATCTAAAAGCAGGTTACAACAAAGGCATAATTGCATCTTTTCCTTTTTTAAAAAAGTACTCTTTATCACTGAATTTTACATCCATTTTCAAAGTTAAATTAACAGATAACAACCAAAAAACAACATTTTAGCAATCTGTCAATACATTCAAAACAGGTATCTGTCAGCATGTTAGTGACAGTGCCAGCTAGTGAGCTAAAATTATATCTCCTCAATTGTTATTCTGCCGCAACAAGAGGAACTATCTAAAATAATATAATTACCTGGCTTGTGAAGTTCCATAATTTCAAAAATGTTGGGTGGCAGCTACTAGAAAAAATACAGACTACTTTTATTTCTTTCAGTCTCATCTTTTTTCTTCTTGAACTGAGCATAAACTCTTGCTTTTTTTCCTTTTTTTAGAAATCCCAAATTCATCTTAAAAGAATTTGCCACTGCCTTTCTAAATTATATGGGGGAAATGCCATATATGTTCAAGACAATCAAAAGTGTACCGTATCCAAGTTGATTATATCAGGACACCATAAAAATATGTAGCATTTATTACTTCTCAATAATGATAATCCTAAAATTGTATTTTATTCAAAGGGTCCCCAGTCTTGAGCAACTGGGCCATTCAGTAGATCAGAGCTGTTTACCCTCCCATGATGCTTGAAATTTATTTTTAGGAAAAGCCATGTCTCACTATATATAAATAATTTGGAAATGCTGCCTCAGCTGCTGATTCTTTTCTGTCTTAGCTGAGAAATCCTTGTTTTCTTATGAAGCAAAATATTGAGTTTGAGGATTAAGAAACAGAACAGGTATAATTGCTTGCTATACAAACATATCTTGGAGGATTATATCTTGAACATATTTTTTAATTGGAAAGTGACTTAGAAAAATAGAAGACAATACTCTAGTTGGTAAAGTTATTCATGAGTTAGTAATTCTGAAAATATAACCTAGCTCTTAAAGGAAAACATCAATCATTTTATTTTCATAAAACATAGGTAAATGTAATTTTGTTTCTTATATCTCATTTGGAGCTTACATTGACCCATTGACCTATCTTCCACTTTGATAGGCCCAACTTTGATAGGAATATTTGTCTTATTATACCAAAGAGTAGTGATATATTTCTCTAGGAAGTATACTGATATATAGTATACTTGGCTTTTTTTTTTTTTTTTTTCAAAAAAAAAAAAGGCATCATTTCTTCAAAAACAAAAAAAGAGAAGAAAATTAAAAGGAGAAAGAAAGACAATGAATTCCACATTATCTAATATATACATGGCCACAAATAATAGTACATAGGTACTTATTGGTATATTTATTGGCATACTTATTGGTATCTATATACTAGTATTTTTGCTTAGCTCTATATTTTCTGAATTCTGTAGTAAAAGACAAAACATGCATGAAATAGGAAATACATAAAATTGGTAAACAGACACAGACTGGTTGATGGGCTGAACATGGATAAATGGGCAAAGAGAAAAAAAGTATTTTAGTTATGGAAAAGAGTGTAAACAAGGGTCTTGACATAGAGTTAATTAAGGGGATAAACCTAGTGACTCAGAAATTCTGTATTGATGATGAATAAATATGATTGAGTTCTAAAAAATATACAAGACAAAATTTCAGGCTGGTACTCTGTGAATATATTATTCATGCCAGAAGTTTTTGTCTAAACTGTTTCTTGAGTATTTCCATAAGGGTTCAGGAGTTATTTCTTCATCAGACTAACAGATTCTCATTAGGCATCAACTTTTAAAGAAAAACAAGTCAAACTACATATATGATTTAAAAAAAAAAAAAACTTTTGAATGTTCTTCAGTACCTCTACATACTTCATAATTCTTGTTATTCCTGTTGCCATACATCTAGGATTTCAAAGGCACTTTTAATTTGGCTCCTTCTATATGCATCACTAAATAAACCCTCATTTTGAATGGCTATATTTGTAACAGGCAGATTGTTAATTTAAATTCCTTGTACTGTTATAAGGCAGCAGAAGTTAATGATTTATATTTAGTTGTAAATTTTTTTATAACGACTTAAGATTCATAGTCATAGTGACAGGATTCAAATTCCCATTTCTAAAATCCTCTGTGCCATTTTTGCCTTTGTCCATCCCATGTCTCCAGCCTCTTCACAAACACTCTTGGAGATCTACTATGTCCTGGGCACTAGGAATGTTAAAAGACATAGGAGATGTCCTATGACATAATGTGGTCTCCGAAGCTGGTTTGCCTAGGTTCAAATCCCAGAGAAGATTAATCCCCGTAATGTTTGGCTTCAGAAACCAGAGGGGCTAAATTCCCTGAGTTTGTAAATCCAGGGGGATGTGGAGCTGCAATTTAAAAGTCAGCTGACTCAGCACTGGGCAAGCTGGGAAGACAAGTGATAGCTGGATCACTGCCCTTAAAGACATAGCAATCTACACGTAGAAGCAACATAAAAACAGCAGTTTACATAATGCCAGGGGCATAAGGGAGAGAGACCTGTCCATAATGATTTCAGAGTGTGTTGGGGGACTTCTCCGAAAACAGGGAGCTAGCAGGTGCCATTTCCCACCCTGCTTCCCAGCATAAAAGCCACCTGCGAGAGGCAGGGCTGCACAGACACTTGCTGCCTAACCTGCTGACAGTGCTCCCTGCACCCCAGTTCTCCTGAGGACTCACCCACTCCAAGGCTACTAGCCTCGGCCCTGAGCTCAAGGCCAATTTTGTTAGAGCTGCACATGTGGCCCACCTAGCCAGCTGGGTGCACAGCTGCCACCTCACGCCTTGTCCAGCCATGAGTACCCAGCCACCCTCACGTGTCTCGCCTAGTTGTGTGTCCCCAGCCACCATTGCATGCCAGGCACAGTTGCACCCACCTACCACCCCATGCTGTACTCAGCCTCGCACCCCCAGCCACACAGGTATGAAACCCCCAGCCCCTGCAGCGCTTTGGGGAACCTAGCATAGGACTACTGGCCCAGCCCAAATTTTGCTAACACTGCTGCCCCACTCCCAAATTCCCCAGTGGGCACACACTCTCAGAGCTGGCCTGCCTGAGTCCCCCTAACACCACGGAGAGCAAGCACAGCCCACAACAGGCAGAGAATCTGTGCAGGTGACTGTACTGAAAGGAAAAGTGACTCAGACACAACAGCAGGGTAAAAGCTACAGCCATGGGATATTGTCCTGAATGCCAGGTTCTGGTGAACAGGGGATGCTGTACTGAGGGCCACTCCAGGATCTCTTCTTCATAAAGACAGTGCTTTCAAAAGTAAAAGACATAACTGACTTTCTTAACACAGAGAAACAGACACAGAGAGGAAGACAAAATGAGAAGAGAGAGAAATCTATACCAAATGAAAGAAAAGGACGAGGCCGTGGCCAGAGATCTAAATGAAACAGATATAAGTAACATGCCTGATAGAGAATTTAAAGTAATGATCATAAGGATACTCACTGGACTTGAGAAAAGAGAGGAAGACACAAGTGAGACCCTTAACACAGAGATGAGGAATAACATAGCAGAGATAAAGGGCTCAATAAATGAAATGAGAAACACACTTGATGGACTAGACAGCAGGCTGGAAAAAGGAGAGGAACAAACTAGTGACCTGGAAGAGAGAGCAATAGAAAGTACTCAAGGTGAACAAAAGAGAGAAAAACCAAATATGTGCGATAAGAATAGACTTAGGGAACTCAATGACTCCATCAAATGTAATAACATTTGTATTACAGGAGTCCTAGAAGATGACGAGAGAGAAAAGGGAACAGAAAATTTATTTGAAGAAATAATATATGAAAACTTCCCCAATGTGGGGAAGGAAACAGATATCCAGAGCCAGGAGGCACAGAGAACTCCCATTAAAATCAACAAAAGCAGGGCGCCTGGGTGGCTCAGTCATTAAGTGTCTGCCTTCGGCTCAGGTTATGATCCCAGGGTCCCAGGATTGAGCCCCGCATTGGGCTCCCTGCTCCCCGGGAAGCCTGCTTCTCCCTCTCCCACTCCCCCTGCTTGTGTTCCCTCTCTGTGTGTGTCTCTCTCTCTTTCAAATAAATAAAATCTTAAAAAAAAATCAACAAAAGCAGACCTACCCCAAGACATATTATAATTAAATTGACAAAATATAGTGATAAAGAAAAAAATTTAAAAGCAGCAAGACAAAAGGAGACAGTAAATTACAAGGAAAAACCCATAAGGCTAACAGGAGATTTTTTTTTTTTTTAACAGAAACTTTGCAAGTCAGAAGAAAGTGGCATGATATATTCAAAGTGCCAAATGGGAAAAATCTGCAGCCAAGAATACTCTATCCGGCAAGGCTGTCATTCAGAATAGAAGAAGAGATAAAGAGTTTCCCAGACAAAAACTAAAGGAGTTCATGACCACTAAACCAGCCCTGCAAGAAATATTAAAGGTGACCCTTTGAGTGGAAAGGAGAGACCCAAAGTGACCATATAAAGGTAAGAAGCAGTAAAGATGAATATCTCTTTAAAAAATCAGTCAAGGAATTCACACACAAAAAAGGATATAAAGTATAATAATGTATACCCAAAACACGGGGAGGAGAGAAGAATGTGTTCAAACTTAAATGACCAACAACTTAATATAGACTACTATATGCAGAAGAGGTTATATATAAACCTAATGGTAACTGTTATCAAAAACCACTAATAAAGATGCAAAGAGAAAGAGAAAGAGATCCAAATATATCACTAAAAAATTGGCAAAACGTGAAAAAGAGAAAGACAAGAAAGGATCACAGAAAATCTTCAGACACGAGCACAAAACAAGAATAAAATGGCAACAAATACATATTTATCAATAACTTTTTTAATGCAAATGGACTATATGCTCCAATCAAAAGACATAGGGTGACAGAATGGATTAAAAAAACAAGACCCATATATATCCTACCTACAAGGGACTCATTTTAGAACTAAAGACACCTGCAGATTGAAAGTGAAGGGATGGAGGGACACCTGGGTGGCCCAGTCGGTTAAGCATCTGCCTTCGGTTCAGGTCAGGATCCCAGGATCCTGGGATCGAATCCTGTATCAGGCTCCCTGCCCATCAGGGAGCCTGTTTCCCCCTCTACCTCTGCTGCTCCCCCTGCTTGTGCTCTCTCTCTGTCAAATAAATAAATAAAATCTTTTTAAAAAATAAAAAGAAAGTGAAGGGATGGAGAAATACTTATCATACAAACAGATGTCAAAAGAAAGCTGGAATAGCAATACTTGTATTGGACAAAATCAACTTTATTTTATTTTATCTTTTTTAAAGATTTTATTTATTTTTTTGACAGAGAGAGACATAGCGAGAGCAGGAACACAAGCGGTGGGAGTGGGAGAGGGAGAAGCAGGCTTCCTGCTGAGCAGGGAGCCCGATGTGGGACTCGATTCCAGGACCCTGGGATCATGACCTGAGCCGAAGGCAGATGCTTAACGACTGAGCCACCCAGGCGCCCTGGACAAAATCAACTTTAAAACAAAGACTCTAACAAGAGCAAATAAGGACATTAAATAATAATAAAGGAAACAATCTAACAAGAAGATAAAACAATTGTAAATATTTATGTACCCAATATAGGAGTGCCCAAATACATAAAACAGTTAATAACTAACACAAAGGAACTAATTGATAATAATATAATGATAGTAGGAGCTTTAATGCCCCACTTACATTAATGGACAGATCATCTAAACAGAGAAGCAACAAGGAAACAATGGCTTTGAATAGATGGGTTTAACAGATATATTTAGAACTATGGACATATGCTATCCAAAAACAGCAGAATACATATTCTTTTTCATGTGCACATACAACATTTTCCAGAATAGATCACATATTAGGCCACAAAACAGGGCTCAACAAATACAAGAAGTTTGAAGTCATACCATGCACCTTTTCTGACCACAACACTATGAAACTACAAGTCAAACACACACACAAAATTTAGTAAGACCACAATACATGGAGGTTAAAGAACATGCTACTAAACAATGAATTCATCAACCAGGAACTAAAGGAAGAAAGAAAAAAGTACATAGAAACAAATGAAAATGAAAATACAATGGTCCAAAGCCTTTGGGATGCAGCAAAAGTGGTTCAAAGAAAGTTTATAGCACTACAGGCCTACCTCAAGAAGCCAGAAAAATCTCAAATAAACAACCTAAACTTCCATCTAAAGAAGCTAGAAAAAGAACAACAAACAAAATCTAAAACCAGCAAAGGAAGAAAATAATGAAGATTAGAAAAGAAAAAAAATGACATAGAAAATAATAATAATAATAATAATAATAGAACAGATCAATGAAACCAAGAAGCTGGTTCTCTGAAAAAAAAAAATCAATAAAATTGATAAACCTCTAACCAGACTTAAAGCAAAAAAAGATAAAGGACTCAAATTTAAAAATCACAAACAAGAGAGGAGAAATAACAGCCAACACCACAGAAATACAATTATAAGAAGATATTATGAAAAAGTATTTGACAACAAATTGGACAACCTAGAAGTCAGGGATAAATTCCTAGCAAACTATCAAACTACCCACGTAAACTACCAAAACTGAAACAGGAAAAAATAGGAAACTTGAACAGAGTGATAATGAGGAAAGAAATTGAATCAGGAATCAAAAAACTCTCAACAAACAAAAGCCTAAGATCAGCTGGCTTCACAAACAAATTCTACCAAACATTTAAAGAAGAGTTAATAGCTATTCTCAAAGTATTCCAAAAAATAGAAAAGGAAGGAAAACTTCCAAATTCATTCTATGAGGCCAGCATTGTCCTGATAACAAAACTTGATAAAGACACCACTCTAAAAGAGAACTAGAGGTCAATATCTCTAATGAACACAGATGCAAAAATCCTCAGTATAGTACTAGCAAGCCAAATTCAACATTGCATTAAAAAAAAAAAGCATTCACCATGATTGAGTGGGATTTATTCCTGGGTTGCAATAGTGGTTCAATATTTGCAAATCAATCAACGTGAAACATCACATCAATAAGAGAAAGAATGAGAACTGTATGATCATTTCAGTAGATGCAGAAAAAGCATTTGGCAAAGTACAACATCCATTCATGATAAATACTCTCAACAAAGTGGGTTTAGAGGGAACATACCTCAACATCATAAAGGCCATAGAAAAAAACCACAGCTAACATCATCCTCATTTGGGAAAACCTGAGAGCTTCTCCACTAATGTAAGGAACAAGACAAGGATGTCCACTCTCACCAATTTCATTCAACATCATCCTAGAAGTCCTAGCCACAGCAGTCAGACAACAAACTGGCACCCCAATTGGTAAGGAAGAAATAAAGTTTCCAGTATTTGCAGATGACATGATACTATATATAGAAAACCTGAAAGACTCCACCAAGAAATTGCTAGATCTAATAAACAAGTTCAGTAACGTCACAGGACACAAAATCAATGTATATAAATCTGTTGCATTTCTATACACCAATAATGAAGAAGCAGAAAGAGAAATTAAGAAATTAAGAGAAAGTAATCCCATTTACAATTGCATCAAAATAATGATATCGAGGAATAAGCCTAACCAAAGAGGTGAAAGACCTATACATTGAAAACTATAAAGAAATTGAAGATGACACGAAATAGAAAGACATTCCATACTCTTGAATTAGAAGAATAAATATTGTTAAAATGTCTATATTACCCAAAGCAGTCTACACATTTAATGCAATCTCCATCAAAATGCCAACATTTTTCACAGAAATAGAACAAACAATCCTAAAATTTGTATGGAACCACAAAAAGACCCTGAAGAGCCAAAGCAATCTTGAAAAAGAAAAACAAAGCTGAAGGCATCACAATTCTGGACTTCAAGTGCTATTACAAAGCTGTAGTGATCAAGACAGTATGGTACTGTCAAAGAAATAGACACAGAGATCAAGAGAACAGAATAGATAACCCAGAAGTAAACCCACTACTATATGGTCAATTAATCTTCAACAAAGCAGGAAAGAATATCCAATGGGAAAAAGTCTCCTCCACAAATGGTGTTGGGAAAACTGGACAACAATATGCAAAAGAAAGAAAATGGACTACTTTCTTACACCATACACAAAAATAAATTCAAAATGGGTTAAAGACCTAAATATGAGACCTGAAACCATAAAAATCTCAGAAGAAAGCACAGGCAGTAACTTCTTTGACATCAGCTATAGCAATCCTTTTCTAGATATGTCTCCTGAGGCAAGGGAAACAAAAGCAAAAACAAACTATTGGGACTACATCAAAACTAAAAGCTTCTGCACAGTGAAGGAAATAATCAACAAAACTAAAAGGCAACCTGGGGAGTGGCAGAAGATATTTGCAAATGACATATCCAGTAAAGGGTTAGTATCCAAAAAACATAAAGAACTTATAAAACTCAATACCCCAAAAATGAATAATACAATTAAATAATGGGCAGAATATACGAAAAGTCATTGCTCCAAAGAAGACATCCAGATAGCCAACAGACACGTGAAAAGATGTTCATCATCGCTTACCATCAGGGAAATGCAAATCAAAACTACAATGAGATATCACTTCAGACCTGTCAGAATGGCTAAAATCAATAACAGAAGAAACAAGAGCTGTTGGTGAGGTTGTGGAGAAAAAGGAACCCTCCTGCACTGTTGGTGGGAATGCAAACTGGTGCAGCCACTTTGAAAAACAGTATGGAGGTTCCTCAGAAAGTTAAAAAATAGAACTACCCTATGATCCAGTAAACACACTACTGGATATTTACCCAAAGAATACAAAAACATTAATTTAAAGGGATATATGCACCCCTATGTTTATAGCAATATTAATTACCAATAGCCAAGATACAGAAACAACCCAAATGTCCAACCATTGAATGAATGGATAAAGAAGAAGTGGTGTGTGTGTGTGTGTGCGTGTGTGTGCGTGCGTGTGCGCATGCATGCGCATGTGGGAATATTATTCAGCATAAAAAAGAATAAAATCTTGCCATTTGCAATGACATGGATGGAGCTAGAGGTATTATGACAAGTAAAATAAGTCAGAGAAAGACAAATACCATACAATTTCACTCATGTGGAATTTAAGAAACAAAACAAAGGAGCAAAGGGAAAGAGAGAAAGAGAGAGAGAGAAACCAAGAAAGAGACTTTTAATTATAGAGAACAAACTGATGGCTATGAGAGGGGAGGGGTGCTGGGGGGATGGGTTAAATAGGTGATGGGGATTAAAGAGTGCACTTGTGATGAGCATTGAGTGATGTATAGAATTGTTGAATCACTGTATTGTACACCTGAAAGCAATGTAACACTGCATGTTAACTACCTAGAATTAAAACAAAAAAGAACACACAACTATGCCTTGGAGAAGCTAGGATACCAATGCAGTTTGCAGGCAGAACTGCTATGCTCTACTTCCTCCAAAGGGAGTAAATTGGTATTGCAGCAAATTCCCCATGGTTTTCATATTATGCCTGAAATATCACCATTTGTAACCCTAGACTTTTTCTGTGATTGGATTAAAACTTGTCCTCCTATAAAGCTTCCCTGTTCCATCCAAACAAAGTTGATACCTCGCCTTTTGTGTTTCCACTAAATGAAGCAAATGTTTCCAGTATAAATTTAGAAGACTGTTTCTGCAGTTTTTCATTTACAGTTGTATCTTCTTTCTCACTAGATTTTAAGAGTTTTGAAGCTAGAGTTCATATTGTATTTGGTTCCTAATCACCAGTATTTAATTTTGTTCAAAACAGTTTGATAAATGAATGTCAGATGATCTCAGGTTGTTCATCCCCTCCCCAAGAACAGACCTGCTAGTGATTTTATTAGCAAACTCTTTTAGAAAAATGTAGCTGCTATCTTGAATTTCACATATTGTGTTAAAACTTAAGAATAAGTATTAAAATTCTGGAAAAGTCTTTGTAAATTTTGGGTGTACATCCTCTCTGGCTTCTTTGATACTTCAAAAAGTTAAATAAAATATTTAGTGTCAGTAGATGATTCTTTAGCTAAAGGAATTTTTCACGATTTGGGGGGCCCACATTCCTTGTCATATTACATGCTACTCAGGTGGATGTTTCCCTTCAAGGTGTAAAACTCTTATGACAGTGTCCATCTTAATGTATTTTTTAAATTTCAAATAAAAGAGCTTTGGGGCACCTGGGTGGCTTAATCAGTTAAGCATCCTACTCTTAATTTCCTCTCAGGTCAGGATTTTAAGGTATTGAGATGGAGCCCCACGTCAGGCTCTGTGCTCAGCATGGAGTATGCTTGAGATTCTGTCTCTCCTTCTCCCTCTACCCCTTCCCCCACTCATGCTCTAAATAAGTACATACATACATAAATACATAAAATCTTTTAAAAAGAGGTTTATTTAGATATAATGCACATACTATAATATTCATTCTATAAAATATAAAATTTATTCACGCAGTTATGTAACCATCAGCCTTATCTAATTTTAGAACATTTTCATCTCCCCAAAGAAACTTCATACCTATTAGTAGTCACTACCCCCTTCTCCAAACACTGGAAACCACTAATCTACTTTATGATCTCCATGACTTGACCATTCAACCACTTCACATAAATCAAACATAAAATGTGTGGCTTTTTTCTGACAGGTTTCTTTCATTTAGTATAACATTTTCAAGGTTCATTCATGCTGTAGGATCTATCAGTAGTACTTCATTCCTTTCTAATGTCAAATAATACTCCATTGTATAGATATACTACATTTTATTTCTTCATTCATCAGTGGATGGATATTCAGGTTGCTTCTACTTTTTTGCCTATTATGAGTAATTCTGCCATGAACATTAATGAGCAAGTCTGTGTAGAATATGTTTTCAGTTACCTTGGGTATACACTTACAAATGGAATTTCTGGGTCATATGGTAATTCTATATTTAGAATTTTAAGGGATTGTCAAACTGTTTTCCAAAGTGGTTGCACCATTTACAAACTCCATAGCTATACGATGCTTTCATGTTCACATCCTTGCTAACACTTGTTACTTGTGTGTTTTATTTTTAATTTAGCTGTCTTTTTTTTTTTAATTTAGCTATCTTAATGAGTGTGATGAGGCAGTGGTGTCTTCTGGTGAATCTGACATATTTTTTTAAAGACTCATGAAAATTAAGCATTTTTTTCCTGTGTTTGTTGTATATCATTTTTGGACAAATAGCTATATGAATTTTTGCCTATTTTTAATTGGGTTATTAGTCCTTTTATTGTTGAATTGTAGGAATTTTATTTTTGTGTTCCAGGTACAAACCCCTCAGCCAATAAGGACTTGCAAATATTTTCTCCCATTCTGTGAGATGTTGTTCCACTTTTCTGATGGTGTCATTTAAAGCAGAAACTATTGCATGATTCAAGTTCATAAAGGTGTACCCCTGTTTTGGGGGGTTTTGTTTGTTTTTTCTAAGATGTTTTAGTTTTATGTCTTACATTTGGGTCTGTGACACATTTTTTTTAAATTTAATTTTTGTATATTATGTGAAGTACTGGTCCAAATTCATTCATACACATGTGAATATCCTGTTGTCTCAAAGACCACCTGTTGAAAAGACTATGGTTACTCTCATTGAATTGTTTTGGCATTGTTGTAGAAATTCTGTTGGCCATAAAAGAAAGAGTTTATTTCTTGGGAAGAAATATATTCCCTTTGTTTATAGATATAACCTATGTCAGAACCACACTGTCTTGAGTATTGTTGCTTTGTAGTAAATTTTGAAATGAAAATGTGAAAGGCTTCCAATTCTCTTTTTCAAGATTGCTTTGGCTATCTAGGGTCTCTTGCATTTATGTAATAATGTTAGAAAGAGCTAACCAATTTTCTACATCAAAGCTAGCTGGTATTTTGAGAGAGAGTGCATTGAATTTGTAGATCAAGGTTGAGAATGTTGCTATCTTACAGTAAGTTTTGTGATCCATAAACAAGCGATGTCTTTATTTTCTTTCAATAATATTACATAGTTTTCAGTATAAAAATCTTGTCCTTCCTTTACTATATTATTTATAAATATGCTATTTATGTTGATGCTATTATAAATGGAATTATTTTCTTAACTTCATTTTCAGATTTTTCATTGTAAGTGTATAGAAACACATTTGTTGACTCTGGGGATTGGGAAAGATGGCGGAGGAGTAGGGGACCCTATTTCAATTGGTCCCCGGAATTGAGCTGGATATCTACCAGACCACTCTGAGCACCCACGAAACCAGCCTGAGATGTAAGAAGATCTGGATCTCTACGGTTGGTTTTGAGGTACGAAGCGGAGAGCTGTGATTCTGCGGGCAGATATCAGAGGATAAACAGCAGCGGGAGGGTGCCTGGCCATGGGGATCCTACACCACCGGTGAGTGACAGCCTCACGTGCTGCGAACGGGCACAGACTCACAGACCGGTAGCATCAGGAAAGGACCTTAGGGCAGCCCCCAGGGTGGAGGACCAGATGGGCAGGGTCGCGCTCACGTGAACCTCAGCCTCCGAGATGGAAACCCGGTGTGCTGGGGTCCCGCCGGTGAACTGCCTCCGGGGTGCAAACCCCGAGGGGCGGACTCGCGCGCACGCGAACTGCTGTCCCCAGGACAGGACCCCAAGTGGTGGAGTCGTGCACGAGCGCCCGCGCGCGCGAATTGAGAGCGGCTGGTGGTTTTAGAAGCACAAAGGGCAGAGACGTGCCCCGACCTGGAGGCAGGACTGGGAGTGCTGCGGAGGGGCACACAACCCAGGACACTGCAGTTTATAGCAGCACGGACAAAAACAGAGACGGTGTGTCCTGGAGAGCTCACTGAAGAACAGACTGTGATCTCTCTGCTCTGAGGCAGAGGGTTAGAAATGGTTTCTTCTGCTGACTCGCGGAAGAGACCCAGAAAGCCGCCAGGGAAAGGCGCCAGAGAGCAAAAGCCCCAAAGACTGATGATTCCCACAGAGCCCATCCCCCGCCACAGGGGCACCGGGCAACTTGGCCCAAACAGGGTTGCCTGAGTAACAGCGCTGCAGGCCCCTCCCCCAGAAGACAGGCTGGGAAAATAAGAGGCCAGCAACCCTAAGGTCCCAAGAAAACAGGTGCATCTTGCTTGGGATCTGGTCAATAATTTGGACTCTATACATTCCCTCAAACACCCATCAACAGAATGACTAGGAGGAGGAGCCCCCAAAACAGAAAAGACTCAGAGATTATGACTTATGCTGCAGATTTACAAATGGATGCAGATATAACCGAGATGTCGGAGATGGAATTCAGGCTAGCAATTGTGAAGACAACGGCTAGAATGGAGAAATCAATTAATGGCAACATAGAGTCTCTAAGGGCAGAAATAAAAGGTGAATTGGCAGAACTTAAAAATGCTATCAATGAGATCCAATCCAATCTAGATAATCTAACAGCTAGGGTAACTGAGACAGAAGAGAAAATAAGCGATCTGGAAGACAGTATAATAGATAAAAAGGGAAAAGAGGAGGCGAGAGAAAAACAACTCAGAATCCATGAAAATAGAATCAGAGAAATAAGTGACACCATGAGGCGTTCCAATGTCAGAATCATTGGAATCCTGGAGGGAGCGGGGAGAGAGAGAGGGCTAGAAGATGTATTTGAGCAAGTCGTAGCTGAGAACTTCCCTAATCTGGGGAATGAAACAAACATTCGAGTCCTAGAGGCAGAGAGGACCCCTCCTAAGATCAAGGAAAATAGGCCAACACCCCAGCATGTAATAATAAAACTTGCAAATCTTAGAACCAAGGAAACCATCTTAAGGGCAGTTAGGGGGAAGAGATTACTTTTGTACAGAGGGAGGAACATCAGAATAACATCAGACCTATCCACAGAGACCTGGCCAGCCAGAAAGGCCTGGCAAGACATATTCAGGGTACTAAACGAGAAGAACATGCAGCCAAGAGTACTTTATCCGGCAAGGCTTTCATTTAGAATGGATGAAGAGATGCAGAGCTTCCACGACCGGCAGAAGTTGAAAGAATATGTGAACACTAAGCCGGCCCTGCAAGAAATATTAAGGGGGGTTCTATAAAAGGAGAAAGACCCCAAGAGTGATCTACAACAGAAATTTACAGGGACAATCTATAAAAACAACGTCTTCACAGGCAACATGATGACAATTAATTCATATCTTTCAATAATCACTCTCAACGTGAATGGCCTAAATGCTCCCATAAAACGACACAGGGTTGCAGATTGGATAAAAAGACAGGACCCATCCATATGCTGTCTACAAGAGACTCATTTTGAACCTAAAGATACATCCAGACTGAAAGTGAAGGGATGGAGATCTATCTTCCATGCCAGCGGACCTGAAAAGAAAGCTGGAGTAGCAATTCTTATATCAGACAAATTAGATTTTAAACTAAAGTCTGTAATAAGAGACACAGAAGGACACTATATCATTCTTAAAGGGTCTATCCAACAAGAAGATCTAACAATTGTAAATATCTATGCCCCCAACATGGGAGCAGCCATATACATAAGCCAACTGTTAACCAAAATAAAGAGTCATATTGATAACAATACGTTAATTGTAGGAGACCTCAATACTCCACTCTCAGCAATGGACAGATCATCTAAGCAGAAATTCAACAAGGAAACAAGAGGTTTGAATGATACATTGGACCAGATGGACCTCATAGATATTTACAGAACACTCCACCCTAAAACAACAGAATACTCATTCTTCTCGAGCGCACATGGAACTTTCTCCAGAATAGACCATATACTGGGTGACAAATCAGGTCTCAACTGATACCAAAAGATTGAGATTATTCCCTGCATATTCTCAGACCACAATGCTCTAAAACTGGAACTCAATCACAAGAAAAAATTTGGCAGAAATTCAAACACTTCAAAGATAAAGACCACTCTGCTCAAGAATGTTTGGGTCAACCAAGAAATCAAAGAAGAACTTAAATAATTCATGGAAATCAATGAGAACGAAAACACATCAGTCCAAAACCTATGGGATACTGCAAAGGCGGTCCTAAGGGGGAAATACATAGCCATCCAAGCCTCACTCAAAAAAAACAGAAAAATCCCGAATTCACCAACTAACTCTACACCTTAAAGAACTAGAGAAAAAGCAACAAATGACACCTAAGCCATGCATTAGAAGAGAAATAATTAAAATTAGAGCAGAAATCAATGAATTAGAAACCAGAAACACAGTAGATCAGATCAATGAAACTAGAAGTTGGTTCTTTGAAAAAATTAATAATATTGATAAACCACTGGCCAGACTTATCCAAAAGAAGAGAGAAAGGACCCAAATTAATAAAATCATGACCAACACCAAGGAAATAGAAACGGGAGAGATCATGAACAACACCAAGGAAATAGAAACAATTATTAGAAATTATTATCAACAACTATATGCCAATAAACTGAGCAATCTGGATGAAATGGAGGCCTTCCTGGAAACCTATAAGCTGCCAAGACTGAAACAGGAAGATATTGACAACCTGAATAGGCCAATAACCAGTAACGAGATTGAAGCAGTGATCAAAAACCTCCCAAAAAACAAGAGTCCAGGGCCTGATGGATTCCCTGGGGAATTCTACCAAACATTCAAAGAAGAAATAATACCTATTCTACTGAAGCTGTTTCAAAAAATAGAAACAGAAGGAAAACTTCCAAACTCATTCTAAGAGGCCAGCATTACCTTAATCCCCAAACCAGGCAAAGACCCCATCAAAAAGGAGAATTTCAGACCGATATCCCTGATGAATATGGATTCCAAAATCCTCAACAAAATCCTAGCTAATAGGATCCAACAATACATTAAAAGGACCATCCACCACTACCAAGTGGGATTTATCCCCAGGATGCAAGGGTGGTTCAACATTCGCAAATCAATCAATGTGATAGAACACATTAATAAGAGGAGGGAGAAGAACCATATGGTCCTCTCAATTGATGCAGAAAAAGCATTTGACAAAATACAACATCCTTTCCTGATTAAAACTCTCCAGAGTATAGGGATAGAGGGAACATTCCTCAAGCTCATAAAATCCATCTATGAAAAACCCACAGTGAATATCATCCTCAATGGGGAAAAGCTGAGAGCCTTTCCCTTAAGATCAGGAACATGTCAAGGATGCCCACTCTCGCCACTATTGTTCAACATAGTACTAGAAGTCCTAGCAACAGCAATCAGACAACAAAAAGAAATAAAAGGTATTCAAATTGGCAAAGAAGAAGTCAACTCTCTCTTTTCGCAGACGACATGATACGTTATGTGGAAAACCCAAAAGACTCCACCCCCAAATTACTAGAACTCATCCAGCAATTCAGTAATGCGGCAGGATACAAAATCAATGCACAGAAATCAGTTGCTTTCTTATACACTAACAACGCAACTGTAGAAAGAGAAATTAAAGAAACGATTCCATTTATAATAGCACCAAAAACCATAAGATACCTCGGAATAAACCTAACCAAAGAGGTAAAGGATCTATACTCTAGGAACTACAAAACACTCATGAAAGAAATTGAAGAAGACACAAAAAGATGGAAAAACATTCCATGCTCATGGATCAGAAGAATAAACATTGTTAAAATGCCTATGCTACCCAGAGCAATCTATACCTTCAATGCCATCCTGATCAAAATTCCAATGACATTTTTCAAAGTGCTGGAACAAACAATCCTAAAATTTGTATGGAATCAGAAAAGACCCCAAATCACCAAGGAGATGTTGAAAAAGAAAAACAAAGCTAGGGGCATCACGTTGCCCGATTTCAAGCTATATTACAAAGCATTGATCACCAAGACAGCATGGTACTGGCACAAAAACAGACATACAGACCAATGGAACAGAATAGAGAACCCAGATATGGACCCTCAACTCTATGGTCAAATAATCTTTGATAAAGCAGGAAAAAACATGCAATGGAAAAAAGACAGTCTCTTCAATAAATGGTGCTGGGAAAATTGGACAGCCACACACAGAAGAATGAAACTCGACCATTCTCTAACACCACTCACAAAGATAAACTCAAAGTGGATGAAAGACCTCAATGTGAGACAGGAATCCATCAAAATCCTAGAGGAGAACATAGGCAGTAACCTCTTTGACATCGGCCACAGCAACTTCTTTCAAGATACATCTCCAAAAGCTAGTGAAACAAAAGCAAAAATGAACTTTCGGGACTTCATCAAGATAAAAAGCTTCTGCACAGCAAAGGAAACAGTCAACAAAACAAAGAGGCAACCCAGAGAATGGGAGAAGATATTTGCAAATGACACTACAGATAAAGGGCTGGTATCCAAAATCTATAAAGAACTTCTCAAACTCAACACCCAAAAAACAAATAATCAAGTCAAAAAATGGGCAGAAGACATGAACAGACACTTCTCTGAAGAAGACATACAAATGGCTAACAGACACATGAAAAAATGTTCATCATCATTAGCCATCAGGGAAATCCAAATCAAAACCACACTGAGATACCACCTTACACCAGTTAGAATGGCAAAAATGGACAGGGAAAGAAACAACAAATGTTGGCGAGGATGTGGAGAAAGGGGAACCCTCTTACACTGTTGGTGGGAATGCAAGTTGGTACAGCCACTTTGGAAAACAGTGTGGAGGTGCCTCAAAAATTTAAAAATAGAGCTACCCTATGACCCTGCAATTGCACTCCTGGGTATTTACCCCAAAGACACAGATGTAGTGAAAAGAAGGGCCATATGCACCCCAATGTTCATAGCAGCAATGTCCACAATAGCCAAACTGTGGAAAGAGCCGAGATGCCCTTCAACAGATGAATGGATAAAGAAGATGTGGTCCCTATATACAATGGAATATTACTCAGCCATCAGAAAAGATGAATACCCAACTTTTACGTCAACATGGATGGGACTGGAGGAGATTATGCTAAGCGAAATAAGTCAAGCAGAGAAAGTCAATTATCATATGGTTTCACTTATTTGTGGAACATAAGGAATAACATGGAGGACATTAAGAGAAGGAAGGGAAAAATGGGCAGGGGGAATTGGAGGGAGAGATGAACCATGAGAGACTATGGACCTGAGAAACAAACTAAGGGTTTTAGAGGGGAGGAGGGAGGGGGAATTGGTTAGCCTGGTGATGGGTATTAAGGAGGGCAGGTACTGCATGGAGCACTGGGTGTTATACGAAAACAATGGATCGTGGATCACTACATCAAAAACTAATGATGTATTGTATGGTGACTAACATAACATAATAAAATTAAAAAAAAAAAGAAACACATTTGTTGGCCATAAAAGAAAGAGTTTATTTCTTGGGAATAAATTTTGATTCTCTATAATGATCTTATATTCTGCAACCTTGCTGAAATAGTTTACTAGTTGTAAAAATGTTTTCAATAAATTCCTTATGGCTTTCCATATACCAGATCATGCTATCTGCAAATAGAGTTAGTTTAACTTCTTACTTTCCAAGTTGAATTATTTTTATTTTTTTTCTTGCCTAATTACAATGGCTAGATCTTCCAGCACAGTATTATTGAAATTTTTCTAATACTTTTCTGCATCTATTGAAATGATCATGCAGTTTTGGGCTTTTATAATATTAATATTGTGTACATTGTGTGAATTTTGGATATGAAACCAATCTCAAATTTCTGGGATAAATCTCACTTGTTCATGGTGTACAATCCTTATTTTTTATGTTGCTAGATAAAGTATTTTTTAAACTTTTTTCCTCTAAATTCACAAGGGGTATTTCTCTATAGTTCTTACGGTGTCTTTTTCTGGTTTAGTATCAGAGTAACTTTGGATTATTGGATAAGTAGGGAAGTCTTCCCTGTACTTCTGTTTTTTCCAAAGAATTTGTGAAGGATTCTTCTTTAAATATTAATATAATTCATCTTTGAGGCCATGTGTGGGCCCGAGCTTTTCTTTCCAGGAAGGTATTATTATTACTGCTAATTCAATCTCTTGCTATGGGTTTATCATATTTCTTTTTCTCTTTGATCAGATGTAGCAATTTATGTCTTTCTAGAAACTGACATCCATGATTTCTAATGAGATGTCAATTGTTAATCTCATTTAAGATCACTTGTACATGATAAGTCACTTTTCTCTCACTGCATCCAAGAATCTGTCTTTGCCTTTGGCATTTTGACTATGATATACTTAGGTATGGATATTTTTTTTTAAGATTTTATTTATTTATTTCACAGAGAGAGAGAAAGATCACAAGTAGGCAGGCAGGCAGGCAGAGGGAGAGGGAGAAGCAGGCTCCCTGCTGAGCATGGAGCCCGATGCAGGGCTTGATCCCAGGACGCTGGGATCATGACCTGAGCTGAAGGCAGACGCTTAACTGACTGAGCCACCCAGGTGCCCCAGGTATGGATATTTTTGAGTTGATTCTACTTGAAGTTTGTTGAAATTTTTTTAAATATATAATGTTTTTCACCAAATTTGAAGGTTCTTTTTCAACCACTATTTCCTCAAATAGTCTTCTCTCTTTCCTCTTCTTTTGATACTTCTCATGTGAGTATGTTGGTATACTTTATTGTGTCTCACAGGTTTCTGAGGGTCTATTCATTTTTTAATTCTCTTTTCTCTTTGTCAAGTAGACTGGATAGTCTCAATCAACTTATCTTTGGGTTCACTGATTCTGTATTCTGCCAATTAAAATCTGTTGTTGAGCCACTTTACCGAATTTTTTATTTCATTTATTGTACTTTTGAACTCCAACATTTCTATTTGACTCTTTCTTACAATTTCTATGTCTTTATTGATATCCTCTATTTAGTAACACACCAGTGTCATACTTTTCTTTAGTTGTAAAAAAGCATTATTCCCTTAGTTATTTGAACATATATATAACAGCTTGTTTTAAGTCTTTGTATAATCAATCCAAAGTTGGGACTTCCTCAGGAACAGTTTCTATTGGGGTGCCTGGGTCGCTCAGTTGATTAGCATCTGACTCTTGATTTCAGCTCAGGTCATTATCTCAGGATTGTGAGATTGAGCCCCATGTTGGGCTCCAAACTGAGCATGGAGCTTGCTGAAGACTTTCTTTCTCCCTCTCCCTTGCCCCTCCCCTCCTCTCTAAAAAAAAAAAAAAAAGAATAGTTTCTAATTATCACTGTGTGTGTAGACATGTGCACACATGTCGTAATTTCTTGGTATGTCTTGTAGCTTTTTTGTTTATTGAAAAATGGATTTTTAACAATATAATGTGCAAACTCTGAAAATAAATTACCTTCTTTACTAGGATTTTGTTGTTTTTGCTATTTGTTTATTTAGTGTCTTTATAGACTAATTCTACAAAGTCCCTGTTCTTTATCATATTCAGCCATTAAAGTCTCTGCTCTGTAAATTTGGTAGCCAAGTAATGATTGAACAGGGATTTCCTTAAATGAGTTGACCAAAAGAATCTCAAACCTTTTGTTAAAGGACTCTCATTTTGCACTGGGGATATATCTTCAGTGCTTTGGCAGTTTATAACCCTCCCTCTGACTTTACTTCTTTGCACAGGGAACCAAAGTAAACCACAGACGAGACATTAGGGCCTTTTCAGGTATTCCTGGGCAGGGCCACAGCCCTTCACATGCACATTACCTTCTGGATTCCAAGGAAAGTATCAGAGCTTTTCAAACATCTATATGAACATAGTGTGTTCACACTTGAAGTGTGTATGTGTGTGTGTGCATGTGTGTGTGTATTATTTTTTTTTTTTTTGTCAGACTCATGTTTGCTCCAACTGATACCACCACCTCAGGCAACTGTGATGTTAAAGTATTGCCACTGATTGTTTTTGACAAATGCCCTGGGATAGAATTGTTCTCATGGGGAGTTTTGAGTCAGGTCAAATAAAGACAAGCCCTGAGAATGGGACTTTTCCAGGGAGCTATCAGTCAAGTCAAATAGTGCCAATGCTCTAGTGATTGGGGCTTTTAGGGAACATCAAACCCATTTACACCCTTCAGTGGCTGCTAGGCTGTGATTTTCACAGCTACTAACTATAGTTGTGAGGCTGTTAGTTTTCAAGGCTGTGGCAGAACTGGTGAGAGGAGGATGAGAGTTGGGTAAATTAAATTGCTACAAAGTGTATTCTTATGAGATTCAGTCATTTTTCTTTAATAAATGCTCTCCATATTGTTGTAAACCTTGGTAAATGTCCAGAGTTCTGAAAAAGTTAATTTTGAACATTATTCCCAGTGTTAATATTGCTCTCATAGAGGATTAGATTTTTGGAGACCCTTACTCTGTTTTTCCAGAATCATTTCTAGTTAATATAGTCTTACTGGGCTACTAAATCAGTGTATATTTCTGGGACAATTTTTCCCCATTTTTGGGAGAATTTTACTGAGTAACACTTTCTTTACAGAATGATTTAGCTTCCAACATTGCATAATTTAAACCCAAAATGCCTTGGAAGCAGAAATAAATATTTATAAGTGTTTTTCAACCTACTAAGAATGTGTTTGATTTTTTTTCTTGAGAATAAATGTTAACCATTGTTGGCTATGAGGTTGAGTAATAAGAAAAGGAAGACATGTGGGTCAGAAGCCCTGTGAACAAATTCTTGATTATCCCATTATACCATAGGGTTTAGCCTTGGGCATCATTTTTTTTTTTTTTAAACAGCAATAGCAGGGCACCATAATTTGCTTTGCAAAGGGTATTAGGGCCATGTTTTAGAATTTAAAATAGTTTTTCTTCAAGGTTTTTAAATCTTTTTCATTTTAAATGATTTTGCACTAAAATGGGTACCTGCATCTAAAAATGATATGACTACAATTTCCCTTTAGTATGATGTATTGTAATATCAAATAGAAGCTATTTCAGAGACTTTATGGAGAAGGGAATCTGGAGAGAGTGTTAATCTGACCAGCTGTCTATATCAGTACATTCTAAGAGAGACTGGCACAGGCATTTAATCCATTTTACATTATTAAATGATACTGGAGTTTTGGAGATAAGATACTAGCTCTGTGTGAGTGTCCAAAAAGGTATTTTAGTTATTTAATGTAGGTTTTCCCATCTAAATTCTTAAAACAGAGACAGTCCCCTCCTAAACTTAGCCTAGACATTGAGAACTGTAAACCATGCCTGCTTTGCATTGAATTATATTCCCTCCAAATATATGTTGAAGTCCTAATCCCTAATATCAGTAACCATGAGGTACCTAAAATACTTTTTTTAAGTTCCTTCTCTGTTTATTTTTTTATTATGTTCAGTTAGCCACTGTAGAGTACATAATTAGTTTTTGATGTAGTTTTCAATGATTCCTTAGTTAAGTATAACATCCAGTACTCATCACAGCATGTGCCTTCCTCAACACCCATCACCCTGTTACCCCTCCCCCCACCCCACCCCATTCTGAAACCGCCAGATTGTTTCTTGGTGTCCACAGTGTCTGATGATTCATCTCCCTCTCTGATTTCTCCCCTTTGGATTTCCTTCCCTTCCCCTATGGTCCTCCATGCTGTTGCTTATGTTCCACATATGTGTGAAACCATATGATAATTGTCTTTCTCTGCTTGGCTTACTTCACTTAACATAATCCCCTCCAGTTCCATCCATGTCGATGCAAATGGTGGGTATTCATCATTTCTGATGGCTGAGTAATATTCCATTGTATATATGTACAGCATCTTCTTTATCCATTCATCTGTTGAAGGGCATCTCGGCTCCTTCCACAGTTTGGCTATTGTGGACATTGCTGCTATGAATATTGGGGTGCACGTGCCCCTTCTTTTCACTACATCTGTATCTTTGAGGTAAATACCTAGTAGTACAATTATTGGGTTGTAGGGTAGCTCTATTCTTAACATCTTCAGGAACTTCCATACTGTTTTCCAGAGTGGCTGTACCAGCTTGCATTCCCACCAACAGTGTAGGAGGGTTCCCCTTTCTCCACATCCTCGCCAAAATTTGTTGTTTCCTGTATTGTTAATTTTTGCCATTCTAACTGGTGTAAGGTGGTATCTCATTGTGGTTTTGATTTGTATTTCCCTGATGGCTAGAGATGTTGAGCCTTTTTTCATGTGTATGTTAGCCATTTGTATGTCTTTTTTGGAGAAGTGTCTGTTCATGTCTTCTGCCCATTTTCTGACTGAGTTATTAGTTTTTTGAGTGTTGAGTTTGAGAAGCTCTTTATAGATCTTGGATATCAACCCTTTATCTGTAATGTCATCTGCAAATATCTTCTCCCATGCCATGGGCTGCCTCTTAGTTTTGTTGACTGTTTCCTTTGCTGTGTGGAAGCTTTTTATCTTGATGAAGTCCCAAAAGATCATTTTTGCTTTTGTTTCACTTGCCTTTGGAGACATGTCTTGAAAGAAGTTACTGTGGCTGATGTCAAAGAGGTTACTGCTTATGTTCTCCTCTAGCATTTTGATGGATTCCTGTCTTAGGTTGAGGTCTTTCTTCCATTTTGAGTTTATCTTTGTGTACGGTGTAAGGGAATGGTCCAGTTTCATTCTTCTGTATGTAGTTGTCCAATTTTCCCAACACCACTTATTGAAGAGACTATCTTTTTTCCATTGGATATTTTTTCCTGATTTGTCGAAGAGTAGTTGATCATAGAGTTGAGGGTCCATTTCTGGAGTCTCTATTCTGTTTAAATTAACAACTACAAACAACATGAAATTCGCAAAAGCCAGGGCCACAGAGTATGGATTTTAGGGAGATTGGTGGAATTTGGCATTTGTTATCTGGCCTGAATGGGTTGAGTGACTACAGAGATAATAGCCAAGGATGGTGTTCTGGCAGCCCACAGCATATAGCAATGCTAGAGTTAATGAAGTCATTATCTATAGTCAAGGACTTGGGAGACCAAAGATGCACGAGGAAACACTTTGTGATGATAGAACTATTCCATATAATGTTTATGACAGTACTACATTTCTCAAATATTATCAAATTATACACTTAAAAAAGTGAATTTTACTCTAACTAAATTATCCCTCAATAAAACTGATTTAAAAGAATAAGAAGGAAGAGAAAGAGAAGGAGAAATGCCAAGAACTCCAACCTTTCAAGGAAGAGGATTTGGGCCATTTAATTGGACAAATAGCTGCAAGTACACAGGGAACCAGTTGAAAGCAAAGGATCTTGGAGGAGGGAATACATAAAAGACAACAGTGGCCTCAGGAACAGTTTCAGGAAAAAAAGACCTGTGGCATTTTACCCACACTATAACATGTACATGATTATCCTGTCAAACTAATTTTCTCTTGCTTTCCTCTCTATCTCATTCTGTTACAAAAAGTATATAAATGTATACAATATAGTGCTATTCGATGGGTATAAAGTTTCAGTTACACAAAATGATTAAGTTCTAGAGACCTGCTGTACAACATTGTCTGTAATTAACAATATTGCACAGTTACAAATTTTTTAAGATCTTAGATCTCATGTTAAGTGTTCACTAAATAAATAGTATATTGCTAAGTGCTCTTACCATGAATACATAAATAATGTATTGATGTTTATTGTGAAGAACTGTAAGATGTCTGTAATTTTCCAGACATCTTGCAAGCTAACAAGTTAGTGAGGCAAGTAATTTCATGGAAATAGAACACATAAAACTCATGGATCAGAAACAAAATTCTTTATCATTCATAGTATAGCCAGCAGCCTGAATTTCATGTTCCCATCATATCCTCCCCCCCCAAATCCCATGGGGGTAAAGCAGAGAGGCCCAGTGGGTGCTGCACATGCAGTGCGTTTGCATCAAAACTAAGGAACCCCAAGTTTAGGAAACCCCAATAGTTATTTAAAAATGAGTGCTTACAAATATGCTCAACATTTGCCCCAGTAGGATACCCTATCTCTAATATCCTGGTCAGTAAACAAATCTACCTGTGAATTAACTATTGGGAGGAAATATTTATCATCCAAGACTGTCTGTCATACAAATACCCATGAAATACAGTTTGGAACAAGAGCTTTCAGTGCTTCTTCTCAAAATATGCAGAAACAAAGAGTCCCATTGAGAGATGTTTCTCAACAACTCTTAATTTTATAATTAACCTATAACTTTACAGAACAGGGAATCAGGATAACAGCTGTATTGAAGGAGCAGTGGGCATTACCAGGAATCCTTAACTTGGAGTTGTGCATGCTATCTGATGAGACTGAGTTAGTTGACCCTTCTGAAGTTGAGGTTTTACCAAGTGAGAGGTTTTTTTTATTCCCCTTCTTTCCTTCCTTCTCTCCTTCCTTCCTTCCTTCTTTCCTCCCTTCTTTCCTTCTTCTCTCCCCCTCTCTCTCTTTAACATACTTTAATCATTACCATTTATTGTTTTGCTATCTAACAGAATATATACTTTATTGATTTGTATAGTCTATTGTTTTAGTTTCCTCTCCTGACTGCATATAAACTCCACAGTGGGAGGAATCTTTATCTGTAGGTTTCCCAGTGACCAGCATCTAGTACACAATTTATAAATATTTGCTAAATGAATCTCAGCAGCTGGGAAGTATATGTAGTGGACATGTCATTGCTTTTGTCACCTGGTGTGAATATTCTTTTCATCTGTGAAGAATTCACACCCAAGGTAATGAAACCTATCTACCAATAGGGCAGGATCAACAATCAAAATGTTTCCTATTCCGACTTCCCCTGCAGCTAAGGTTTTGGCATATGTTCTAGGCTGTAGCAATCAATAGGTCAACCCTAGTCCCTCAAAGAGAAGATAGTGATACCCTAAAGTATGAATGGACAGCATCCCTTTTGACACTGGTGGTGGGAGCAGAAGAATCTAGTTCTAGCTCCCAGTGACAGTGGCAGTCATGCAGCATTTGGTAGCTGGCATTACTTATGCCTGTGATGTCATTCTCCAGGTGTGTTCATGGACCTGTTTACCAGTATACCTGCAGGTGTCGTTCCTGGTTCCTTGTACTCCAGACCTGTGTCTCTAGCCCTCTCAGAGACTTTATGAGAAATGAAGTATTCTTTTAATGAAAAATACCAATGTCTAAATTAGCTGAAGTTGCTTAAATTTACGTCTATCAGGGTACTAAGAAATTTCCAGCAGCATATAACACAAAAAAATCAGTTAAGAGCCATAGGTAGATTTTCAGATATTTTGGTCAGTGTTCTCTCTATCCCCTCAATAATGCATATAAAATGCACACAATAAAATGCACATGATAATAAACAAAAGATAAATGCATGTAACAAAATGTTTGTAACCTAACCAGAACAGCAGCATGATATATTGAATTTCATAGATTTAGTGAGAATTAAAAATATAATTAAGAAAGAATACTGTGGTATTATTTTTATTTAATGTGCAGAAATGTGTTAATTTCACTAATTGCTTATCCAGTTTTATAGGAGATTCCATGAAGATAATTTGCACCTTCAAAAAGGCAGAATGCTCTATGAATGACCTGGGAGATTTTAAGATTGACTTTAATGCTTTTCCTTCTATCTATTTGAACACCTCTCTAAATTATGTAATGCAGTCAGTTCAAAACTGTGGTAAAGGAAAGTCAGCTATAATAATTTCCATTCTCTATTTTACTTTATTAGAAAAGTCTTAGTCCAAAACACGTACATAATATAATACTAAGTCACTAAAGAAGAAACTTGAGGCTAGTCCCATATGATCATGTCTTAGAAGTTTCCTATAGTGGAGAGTTTCCTATATAAATAATGCAAGGAATTTCAAAGGCCACATGCTTTTCTTTGCCTTTTCATATTTTATATCAAATTAATTTCAAACATGCAAATATTCCTTTCATAACTCAATGTGCTACAGTAAACTGAAGAACAATTTTTGGAAAAAGGAGGTGGCTTGGGTTGAACAGACTCCACACATTTCTGTACTAATTTGGGTTGACAGCTCAATGATTGTTCTATACTCAACGTTAAAACAGCAGAAACAAAGACAGCTGAGGAGCAGACACTTCGAGAAGTTCTCTACTTCCCTCTGCTGGAGGCTGTGAGATATCCGTGCATGCTGTAGGCTTTTATTATGGGGGTTGGGGAGCTAATGCTGGGAGAAATGTTTGCTTTCTAGATCATAATTCGCATGTGGTTTTTAGCCGATGGAAGGGTATCAAGAGTAAATTTATTTCAATACAGAGCTGTTTAAAAATGTGGACTAGGAGTTATTTTTAGATTTCTGAATTGCTAAAGATGATCAGAAATATTTATCTTTGAGTGTGATGTTTTGGAAGGTTAAGGGTAGTTTGTTTCCTCTTTATAATTTGCAAGGGATTTTGTTTTGCTTGTCTGAAAGTCAGCCAGTCCATTTATTTCTGAATAATTAGTGGCCTTCCTGAACTTAGGATTTCATAAGCAAGTAGGTATTTATTGTTTTTGTCCTCAAATGATTTAGGAGACATTCCTAGGATGAAAGGGTAAAGGATGGAAAAAGGGCTTATAATACAACTTGCTGCTATTTCCTGGCAAGGTGAAAACTGGAAACAAGCTTTATCAATGAGAGATAAACAAATCAAGTCAATGAGCATTTACTCAATTCTGCCAAGGTAAAAGTTTCTTTTTATGAACATCATGGTGTGTAATCCAAAACATGCATCTAAAAATTAAGGAAAATAAATAAAAATAATAAAATTAAGGAAAATAATTTCCCTCTCTCTCTCTCCATTCCCCCTCTATCTTTATCTCTGTTGTATCTCTGTCTTTATTTATGTCTCTGTTTTTCTCCATCTTCTCCTATTTCTTAATAATAGAAAATAGTAAGAATAAAACTATAAACCTATGGCAAGGAAGGTGGAGAAATATTCTAAGAAGCTGTAATTTGAATTATGTGCTTATTTTTTTTTTAAGATTTATTTATTTTGAGAGAGAGAGACAGAGGGAGGGGCAGCAGGAGAGGGAGAGAGAATCTGAAGCAGACTCTGTGCTGAGCACGGAGCCGGGGCTCAATCTCATGACCCTGAGATCAGGACCCGAGCTGAAATCAAGAGTTGGAGGCTTCATCGACACCACCCAGCCACCCCTGTGCTTATTGTTTAGCACTTATGAAAGTCAAGCATACATGGCACAGAAAATAAACTATGAAAAGTTCTGCTCTGTGTTTTCAAGATCTACATTTTGGGAGGAGCTAGGTAATTAATTGCCCTTGGAAAGGCCTTAAAAGGGAGATAAGCAGGCTTTTAATATTCTGCGAGTGAGAAGGTGATGTCATGAGAAACAAGAATCTGGATACAAAGATGGAAGTGTGTCAGTGGCATTAGTCATCCCACTTAGCAAAAAAAGAGGGAAAGGGGGGCCCTCGGTGGCTCAGTGGGTTAGGCATCTGCTTTCGGCTCATGTCATGATCCCAGGGTCCTGGGATCAAGTCCCACATTGGGCTCCCTGCTCAGCGGGGAGCTTGCTTCCTCCTCTCCTTCTGCAGCTCCCCCTGCTTGTGCTCTCTCCCTCTTTCCCTCTCTCTCTCTCTGTCAAATAAATAAAAAATAAAATATTTTAAAAATGTATAAAGAAAAAGAAAAAGAGGGAAAGCAGACTGAAGGGTGAAACCTCCCAAATGCCATTTATCAACATGGCATTCTTGTCCCATGAAGTTGCTATGGGAAAGAATAAAATAGATATTAGACCCTGTCTATCTTTAGGGAAATCTCATAGTAATCAGGATCCCCCAGGCAAATGGAAACCATCTTGAGTATTTCAAGAAGGAAAGAATTTGATGGAGAGACTTAAAGTCGTTGGAAGAGCTGAGGATCACAGACCACTAAAGCCAGAGCAAGAACTCAGGAAACAAAAAAGAAATGCTGGTGGTGATCTTGGCTGTCTGTACTGCTAAGTGGTCCTCTGTGGGGTTCCAGTTCTTTGTAGATCATGTAGCCAGTCACATTTTTACATAGTCATATTTGTCTTTAATCTTTGTTGCTTCTGGAATGTGTGTCTTATTTATGAAGATTTTCCCCCGATGTAAAATAGCAAAGATATTATTCTGTATTGATTCTATATTTTTTATAGTTTTATTTTTTAAGTTTAGATTTACTTCATCTGGGGTTTGTTTGGTATATATATAATCCTACCAGGTTGAACTACAGAATCAACCTGTAAAATTTTATTTGAAATATCCTGTAGACATTTTTTATTGTAGTTAGGTTGAATATATGGATTAATTTCAGAAGAACTTCAACCATTACGATACTGAAGCTTTGTAAAACATAGTGTGCTTCTCAATGTAGTAAGTCATCTTTTTGATCTATCAGTAAGATGTTATAGCTTTATTTAAATTTTATTCTTTTCTTCCTAGATGTATTCCTATGTACCTTTTATCTTTTTTGAAAAGAATCATTTCTTTGATTTCTTTCAAATTTGTGATTACTAATAAAAGTTTTGATTTCTATATGGTCTTTTGACCTCTAATAACACTCTTTAACTCATCTGTGATTTTTAGTTACTTTTCTATTGATTCTCATGTTTTCCTAAGTCTAAACATACAGACAATTTGTCTCTTCCTTTCCTACTATGTAGACCTTATTTTTTTTCCTTGCCTTATTGCAGTCAGTAAAATATTTAATACAGTGTTGAATGGCTGGCAGAATAGCAGGCACCTTGTTACATTTCCACATTTTATTGGAAACCTTTCAAATATTTACTGTTAGTTCTCATTTTGCTGCAATTTTCTAATATATATCATTAAGGGAATGTCCACCTATTCCAAGGTCAAATATTTTCATCAGGAATGGTTGTAAATTATCAAATTATTATGGGATCTATTGAAATCATTGCATTATGTGGGTTCTTCTTCTTCTTTCTTCTTCTTCTTTCTTCTTCTTCTTCTTCTTTTCTTCTTCTTTCTTCTTCTTCTTCTTCTTCTTTCTTCTTCCCCACTCCGTAAATCTAGCAAATTATTTTAACAACTTTCCTTGTATTGAACCTTTTGCACTGTCTCTCATGGATCTTCAGTAGAAGCTATCCGTTCTAGTTATTGTTTTAGACCCTCTTCTTTGAACTACTGGGTTTTCTGACTTGAGCTAGCAATTAATAATATTATTGCCATTGCATTCTTATTATTAATTTGCTTGATCTGTTTATTTTGCAGAATCTCTTAATCAGTGATGCTTTTTGCAGACAGTGAGATCTAAAGTTTCTCTTGGCTAAAGGTAGGGCGTGGAGAGGGGTTACTCTATACTCTCAATCTTTTTTGTGTTAGTGGAGGGAATTCATCCTCTCCAAGCCACGTGGAAGGGGAGTTCTGTCCTCCAGGAGAGTTTCCCTGGTAGGATAAACCTTCTCTGAGATTTACTTACAGAGGGCAAAGCACAGCTTCCCCATGGACTGAAGGGATCTGATCTAGTTAACTGCCTGGGATTCTTAGTGAGTAGTATAACAGTTTGATCTTCAACTTAGTGTTTTTTAAACAGATATGACATCTGTCTTTGGGTCTTGCATTCTGTCAATACTATAAACAGTGATGAACAACAAAACATTTCGTTCCACCCTGGCAATAAAACCTAAAGTTTGAATTACTTATTATGCTGAATTCTTTATTATCTGCTTAGTAAATTCTCATTGTCTCAGATTCTTTAACTGTAAATGGGAATAATAGCAGTAAGTACATCAGAGAGTTGTTGTGAGGATTTAACAAGCAATATATGTAAAGCACTTGGAACAGTTTCTGACTTCCCCAAATTGGATGTCTAACTGCAGATAGATATAATTGTATATATAAACTTGAAGTTGAATTTATTTCCTTGTGGTTATAGAATTGGAGTTGAACCTCTCCCTATATGTACCGTTCTATGAAACATGCTCCAAGGTACTTATGTGTGTTATTTAATTATTGTTATATAGCAAATAACTACAAAATTAGCAGTTTAAAATAATACACATCTATCATATCACAGGTTTGTGGGTCAAAAGTCCAGGCACATCTTAATTGAGTCCTCTGTTTAGGACCTAACAGCGTTGCAAGGTGTTGTCTGGGCTGTCACATAGGAAGGCTTTACTGGGAAAGAATATACTTACAAGCTTACTAAAGCTGTTAGCAGAATTCATTTCCATGTGGTTGTAAGACTAAAGGCTGCTGCCAACTTCTAGAGATCACCCTCAGGCCCCCAGAGGGTCAAATAGTCTTATAAAATGTAAATACAGAAATGACATCCCATTACCTTTGTGATATCCTATTGATGAAAAGCAAATCACAGGTCCCACCCACAATCAAGGCAACAGGATTATACATGGGTATTAATACTAGGTGGGGTCCGGAGGAGACACCCTCCATTCTGCCCACCACAGTATGACTTTATGAAATCTGCGTACAATAGCAAGTGTTAAAGATTCTGTCAAATAATTTCATATAAGACAGTGTATGTGCTTTTCATTTTTTCTTTATAGAAAATAGATGTTCCGCACTGCGTGTCCAATTTTCTATATTATTTTTCATCTGACAAGACATCTTGAACATGCTCAGTGTTGACCAGTATTTTTGCATAATATTATCTTTTTCATGGGTGTGTTTTAGACCAGACTTTGCAAAGGCGGGCTTGCATATTGGTTGAGAACCAATGGGATGGTTCCTGCAGAGCTTAGACAATCTTGTGGCCTTGTGTGTCACTTCATCTTCCTGAGACCTCTTCACCCTCTCTACAAATGTGAATAATAATAGTAACCACTGAATAGCATATTATGACACTGAAATAACATAATAACTGGAAATATAAGAGCTATCATTTCTCCATCACATACTTATTCAATACATTTTCTTTAGCATTTAGACTTTTTCTACTTCATGTAATATGCAATAGTACAATAAAAATTCTATTTAAAAAGCATTGAACAATATCTCTAACTCCTGAAAATAAACAACTAAAAGTAGAATTTCTGCATGAAAAAAGTACATAACTTTAAGTAACATAATGCAAAATTGCTTGCCAGAAAATGAATGCCAATTTTCACTCCCACCATCGTTGTGTAAAAACATCTTTATCCCACAACCTGACCAACACTGAGCATTACCATTTTCTAAGAAGAAGAGGAGAAGAATTATTATTTTGTATACCAAAACATGGTACCACATTGCTTTAGTTGGGGTTTTTATATTATTTTGCTACCCATTTCCTTTTTCATGAATTATATTTTTGAACATTTTCCTCTGCACTCTTGTTTTTTAAATTAAAAGATATTAATTCCTTGATTCTGAAATACGTTCCAGTTTTCTTCCAGTTTGACTTTTAAATCCTGTCTTTAACATTCTCAAATGTTAACTCTATAAATATATAAATATGTGTTTTGTTTCCGGCTTTAGTTTGTTGTAGTTGTTGTTTTTCCTTGAAATAATATAGTCAGTCACCTACTTTCATTTTAAAAATTTTGTTTTGTTGTTTTCAATTTATCTAGGAATTATTTTAGCATATGCCTTAGGTAGGATTCTCTGGAAAAGCCTGGGACAGGGTTTTTTATTTGCAAGTGATTTATGGAAGATGGACTTGCAGGAAAAGCCTGAAAGGGGGTGAGGGAAGCCAGGTAGAGAAGAGTTAGAAGGTAAACAGGGATGAGTTTCCAGAAGTCTCACCTCAGTGTCTTCCCTTGTGATTTTCTGGAACTTGAAAAGCACTGCAGAGCCCTTGCCACCTTGAGGCAAAGGACAGAGGTTTTGTAGACAACCCCTCCCAGGAGCCAGGCCCTGGGCAGTCACACATAACTCAGAGGTACCTCCTAGTGGAGAGGTGGCTCCAGTCACCCAAAAACAAGCGTCTGGAGAAGTTTGCGGATAGGAGCCTTTGGTAGCTAGACCACACTTCCATGGCAGATGGGCACACGAAACCAGTTAAAAGTGTCCTGTAGTAATGACGTTATTAAAATATTTAAATACTCTTTTTTTTACATTTTTTTATTTAAATTCAATTTAGTTCCCAGATAGTGTATTATTAGTTTCAGGGGTAGAATTTAGGAATTCATCAGTTGCATAGAACACCCAGTGCTCATTATATCATGTGCCCTCCTTCATGTCTATTACCCAGTTACCCCATCCCCCCACCCCTCTCCCCTCCAGCAACCCTCAGTTTGTTTCCTAGAGTCCAGAGTCTCTTATGGCTTGTATCCCTCTCTGCTTTTATCTATAACAATAAATTTAAAAAATAACCACAGTCTCATTTGCTAGGTTCAGGTCTTCTGGCTTCAACTGATATCCCTTGCAGCTCTCCTGCCTTAAGATTCAATATGAACACATATTGGCTGAGTAGAGATAATTTAAATGATAGATAATAATATTCTCATCCCCTCTACTTCTCAGACACTGGCCTGATTTCCTGGAAAGACCTCTTGAATTCTCTCTTCCCTCAGTGAGATCTTTCTCAGCACAGTCCTCCATTCTTTGTGTAACTAGACTCTACCTAGACCCAACCACCTGTCTAGTAAATGTGCCCTAGACCAGAAAAAAATTCAGCGTAAGCTCGTGCTGAGACTCCTATGATGTACAGAGTTATTTGCTTTCTTCTTAATAGTAGACGTTTTATTTTTAAAGAATTCAAATGGGTATGAATAAAAAAAAATCTCATGAAAGTGTATTGAAATATTAACTTTTTTTCCTGCTTTGTTTTTCCTGTCTATGCTTCTTAACTTGGGGACAATTTCATTTTTCAATGAAAGTTTTCACAGAATTAATTCTATCATGAGTGGTAGCTGTAGGGAATGAAAGCCAGAATTCTGAACAGGAAAGCAAGGAAATTTGAAATCTTTTCTATGTGAAGAATAAAGTAGAAATATGATGTCAAGTATATAGAAAGAGACTCTCCTGGTGCCGAGTTTAGCCAAAGAAAATACTTTATAATATGACTTCTGCATGTGGCCTGCAGCCAGAGTCCTGAACCTCCTCCCCCAGACCTTGCTCCAACCATACTAAGCTCAACTATTCTTCAGAAAGCATGCTGTTCCCGTCACAAATCATGCTGTTCCTTGTCAAACTTTCTCTTTTCTTCCCGAAATACCTTTATATTGGTTCTTCCTAGAAGCCTAGCCTCTGGCTGAAGTTAATCATCCATTCCTCGTATTTTCATGGCATACCAGGCCACACCATTAATCACACTCTGTTATAATTTTTTTAATCTTTTGCTGTATTCCAATTAGGAGATAAGCCTCTTGAAGATAGTGATTATGTCTAATTATCTTTAATCACCTCCCCCCCAATGACTAGCATAGCATCCACACCTACCAAGTCACGTTCAGTTACTGGGAACTTTTTCTTGCAATGTCCATCTTTCTGGTAATGGCCTTTTCTATTGTGTTAGTGGTAAAGTCAGAAGGAATCTTTGCATGGCCTCATTTCCCTATGGTTGCATCTCTAATTGTTCACATTACATCCCTGAAGAGCAGCCCTTATGTACTTAAAGAACTTCTTCTTTTCCACATCTTCTCCTTTAATGATCCTTGTTCCTTGACATTAATTTCTATGAGCAACCCAATGTGAGGGCAGTCCTTCATCCTTGGCCCTCCCCTGGACTCGCCCATTTCATGTGTCAGTCTGATCAGCCCATAGTCTCCAGTGAATCATGCAAACAGGAATCTAGGTGTTGCTATGAAGGGGTTTTCTAGATGGGATTAACATCTACAACTACTTTAAGTAAGCAGGTATTACTCACTAATTTGACTGGATCTGATCCAAAAAGTTGAAAGAACTTAATTATAGAGCTCAGGTTTCCATGAGGAAGAAAAAAATTCCACCTGTGAAGAGAAGCTTCATCTCCTGCCCAAGAGTTTCTGACTTACTCTTTCTGAGCTCTGGATTTTGGACTGGCCTAGCTAACCTTTACAATCACGTAAGCCAGTTCTTTCAATCTGTCTCTCTCTCTTTCTATCCATCCATTTACCCGGGTCCTTTTCTCTGGTGGAACCCTGACTGATATAATCACACTGAGTCCTGGGTGAAATGCACCTTAGCGCATACACATGACTATAAACATGGGTGCTGGCTTTTTTCACATACCTTCCTCAGCTGATCTGACCTTAAGAGGCCAATCTCGGTGGGCTGTATCAATAAGGCTTTATCCTCTGTGTGCAGGGTGAATTCATCCCAGAATAGATGCTGGCAGCAGACCCGAGGGTAGGAGGAGGAAGAAGTTGGGGTAATTATTCCTCCAGCTTCTTTGCAGCTGAGCCGAAATTTGGTGTTCCTCCACCGAGGCCACAACGTCTGGAATAACGCCATCTTCTACAGCTCCTCTCCCCCCCACCACTTGTACCTCCATGTTTAGGGGTCATAGTGACTCCCTGATATTACTAGTAACAGGGTGATGCACCATCCCAAATTGATTTCCGTAAAGCCTGCCCACCCCTTTTCAAATAGATTTTCAGAATGGTCTTTCCAGTCACCACATTTGAGCAGCCCATCTGCTTCCTGCCTGGCCTGCTACATCAAGAATGCATGAAAGTTGCCTACATTATCCCTGATCACCCAGCCTCTGCTAATACAACCACATAGGGCAAGTATTAAGAACAGATGAGATGCGAGTGACTTGAAAGCATGAGCCTGACTATAAATCGAGAGAATACACAGAACCCCACCACCCTGCAGATATGCTGTTAGCAATAAAGAAAAAGGTAGCAAGTGATAAAATTAGGTTTATTTGGTCCTCTATCTACCCTAAGAGGACAAAAAAAAAAACAAAACAAAAAAAACAAGTGACTAAATTACAAATAATCCTCTGGAAGAGTTTAAAGGACCATTGCTGAAATTAACGTATCATATAACTCCTCTGAAACAAAGTATCTTAACTTTGTAACTTAAACATTTCCATCCAGGAATTTCAAAGCAGCTTTTCAATGCAAATGACAAGGGTATCAGACCAAATCTGGGCCTCTAGACTGACAACAGACTCCTTATGTAACTATAGCCACTACCTTATGTTTTAAGGCAATTTTTAAATCATTCTTACAATGCGTGCTATGGTAAATACCAGAGTTGTCAGTTCATTTCATCATCATTAGTCTTTCTTAATGCTACAAATAAAAATGATCAATTTTCTCAATCCCTTCTTAAAATTGTGTCTAGTTTATCCTGCATTCTTGCCAGGAACCAAAGAAAGGAAAAGCAGTTAATATGTCATGAGACCTCTTAAGTGCGATATTTCTTGACCAGCTAGCAACATTTTAAGAACTCAGTTTATTACGAAGATTTCTCAATGGAAAGATATAATAATAAATAATGATCTAAGACATTATAGCATTTAGAGTTATTGAAAGTATTGCTTGAGATCCTTTTAATGATATACAATAAATCGAATGTAAAAGGTCAGGTAAGCAAATCACAATTGTGCATAAACATTTTCATTAACTATTTAAAAGCATCTGACTCCCTTTAACAGTTTAGAACTTAAGGATTTTAGGCACTATTGATTTTAAAACAAGACCTCTTACACCAAAATATATGGCATCAGACAAGTTTATGTGCCAAAA
Organism: Mirounga leonina; assembly: GCF_011800145.1. Taxonomy (NCBI): domain Eukaryota; kingdom Metazoa; phylum Chordata; class Mammalia; order Carnivora; family Phocidae; genus Mirounga; species Mirounga leonina. Next base: position 12,824,341 of record NW_023270453.1, read on the forward strand.
TCTATAATATGGACTTTACCTTTCACAGTATTATATTTTATATTCCTAATAAAGGTTTGAAAATCATTGAGTTTGGTTCAGAAAGATTAGTTCTAGGTCTATTTCTGAGCATGCTTTATGTGCCAGAAACTTTGCTGAGCTTGAAAACACTTGGGAATAAAAGTATAAAAAGCTAGACACACAGACATATAAGCAAACAATTTCAGTTCAAGTCAATGACTGCTCTTGATGGTGCATTTCACAAAGCGAGGACACTGTGTGCCTGAGAGAGGCAGGGAAGACTTCACAGCATGGGGGCAACAGAACCAAGACAAAGAATGATGTGGAGTTGGCCAGGAAGGAGAGTGGAGAAAGATACTCAAATAGCTATCAGCTATCATCCACCTACTAACATCTCTGAAAAGTGTATCTTCAGCTCAGTGTATCTGCTGCTTCCACACTCATGTCCAGTTGCCAACAGGGTGTCTCTATTTAGATGTCCCAGTGAAACCTCAAATTTGCTGTGTCCAGTCTCATCTCTATCCAGTCTCTCTATAACCTGTTCCTTCTCTGGTTTTCTCCACAGCAGTAAATGTTGAACAAGCAACACTGTTGGATATTAGCTTTGAATCCCTAAATGCTTCATACCTCCTATTGAATGAGTTACCAACCTTAGCCAATTCTGTATGTGTTATTTCTTCTAAGACATGCAGTTCTTTTCTCCTTATGTTTTGGTTCAAGTCTTCACATCTTCTCCCTTGAAATATTACAGCAATATCTTAATTGGTCATTCTACTCCATCAATTTCTTTCTGTTGTGTTCTCCACACTACCAGTAAAGCTGCCTCTCTGAAAAATACATTTGATGATATCTCTCCCCTGTTTGAAGTCCTTGAGTGAATTCTCATGGTAGCTGAAACCATAGCATAAAAAGCCCTTCAGGACCTGAATTCCCCCACCTTTCTCCTTTCCATCTCTGTACTTCAGAGATGTAAATGTTCTACTAATCTGAGTGGCCTTGAAATCTCTTTCCATCTGTAACTAAATTCTTTTTGCCTTTCAAAATTCTGTTCTGGTGCCACTCTTTCCAGGAGGACTCTTCCAATCTGTATCCCGTAATTCACACTCTCCTTCCCATGAAGACCCTCAAGCAAGTCAGAGTTGTCACACTGCCTTTAAACTGTCTCTTTTCGGTTCTCTTTCCCTCGTTAGACTTTGAGCCCTAAGGTACATCTTGACCATTTCAGAAGTAAATATATTGGTTACAACAGCTGGTAAATAGTCATTTTTTTGGCAATATATTTTTTCACATAAAAAAATCTAGTTTCGTTTTCTATTAAGGAACTTAAATATAGGGTAACTTGTTGAAGTTTTTCATTTAAGGCAGCCGTACTTTTTTTTTTTTTTCACCTAGTGGCCACATATCCTTAAAAGAGTGCTATGAGATATAAAAGAAATAAAAACTAGGTAAATGACAGCATTCTCCAAATTGAACATTTAGAAAATAAAAATAAACATTTATTCTAAAAATAGGTATTGAGTATCTATATTTTGGATGGTGTACCAGAACTGAAATTACAACATTTAATAGAATAGCACACCATATACTCCATGAGTTTGCATGAGTTTATATTGTTGTGTTTAGTGCTTAGAGACAAATTACCTGAGTTTGAACTGGGATTCTTACACTTCCTCACTATGTCAACTGGAACCTCAGTTTTATTGTTCTGAAAGTTATAGAGTAGGACCATGTATAATGAATTTAGAGTAATAGTATAATGCATTATGGTTTATTAGAACTTTCACATTCTTTATCTCATTTAAAGAAGCTTTCTCAGATTAACATTCTACTCTATTGAAATTTGATTACAAATTTAAATATATTAATACATGTAAAGTTCTGAAAATACAGCAAATAGTATATTTTCGATAAATATTGATTATTATCAGTGTTGTTATTTGAAGCATAAATTGAGTCTATCTGCCCGGAACATATCACTAATGAGACTCCAGATCTAGCTCTTTAGTTTCTTCTCCGCACAACTCAAAGGAACCCATATTGAGCTTCCGTTACAGCACAAACTCTACGACTTTGCAGAAGAATCAGTATAGTAATATGTGCACAGAATGAGTAAGTGAGTGAATAAGTGGCATTAATGACATCCCTCTGTGAGAAAATACTGGTCATATGTTGATTTCTCTGAAAGACAACTTCAACTCCAGAGGATCTGGTTAAAAATTAGACATACGTCTAAAATAGGAAAATCTACAGAGAAAAAAAGTCAGTTAGTTGCCCAGGGCTGGTGGCGGAGGGGAGGATGGTCAGCAAATAATAGGAAGTGACTGCTAATTGGGACAAGGATCCTTTCAGGAGTGAGAGAATGTTATAAAGTTAGATTTTGGTAACTGCATAACTGTAAATAAACTAAAACTCATTGAATTGTACACTTTATTTTTTTTAAGATTTATTTATTTATTTTTGAGAGAGAAAGAGAGAGAGAGAGAGAGAGAGTGAGTGGGGGAAGGGGCAGAGGGAGAGAAGAAAATTCCAAGCAGACTCCCCCCTGATTAGGGAGCCCCACCCCCACGGGGTCATGATCTCAAGACCCTGAGATCATGCCCTGAGCTGAAATCAAGAGTCGGACGCTTAACTGACTAAGGCACCCAGGCTTCCCTGAACTGCACACTTTTAAAGGGTGAACTTTGTGATAGGTACATTATAAATCAATAGGGTTGTTTTAAAAATGGAAAACTAAATTTAGAAAATTGGACATCACATCAAAGGAGTGAATGAATGAATTTGAGAAAACAACTAACACTGACAAGCATTATATTATTTCCAAGGGATAAGCAGACCTCTCTTTAAATTGCACCTTTTCTCCTTCTGGCTCGCTGAAGACCACGTAAAAAGAAAAAAATGCTGACTTAGTTCTAGGCTTATTTTTAGTAATTGTATAAGGTGAGCATTTTGATAAGCTAATTATACGTGACTGTCATCTAGTGGTAAAAAAGGAAACTGCTATATTTTAAGTACATATAACTGTATTAGAATGACAATCTCATGCAATAGTGCTACATTATAGATTTTAAAACTCCTCATGTGGTCCACCTCACTCAGCTCTCATAAAAGGGCTTTAAGATTTATATTATTATTATTATACCTATAGTGGAAAATGGTAATATATAATATATAATATCTACTCTTGATTTGTCTCCCTAGTATCTACCTATCTCACTTTTGGCAGGGGGAGGATATGAGGACATGGGTATGATAATCACAGAAAGTTGACTTTCTTGTCACAGAAGTCAGCTTGGGACACCCAATGTCCTGATCCTCTTTTTTTTTTTTTTATTCTTATGTTAATCCCCATACATTACATCATTAGTTTTAGATGTAGTGTTCCATGATTCATTGTTTGTGCATAACACCCAGTGCTCCATGCAGAACGTGCCCTCCTCAATACCCACCACCAGGCTAACACATCCTCCCACTCCCCTCCCCTCTAGAACCCTCAGTTTGTTTTTCAGAGTCTATCGTCTCTCATGGTTCATCTCCCCCTCCGATTTCTCCCAATTCATTCTTCCCCTCCCGCTACCACCTTCCCCTTCTCCTTCTCCTTCTCCTTCTCCTTCTCCTTCTTCTTCTTCTTCTTCTTTTCTTAACATATATTGCATTATTTGTTTCAGAGGTACAGATCTGAGATTCAACAGTCTTGCACACTTCACAGCACTTACCAGAGCACATACCCTCCCCAGTGTCTATCACCCAGTCACCCCATCCCTCCCACCCCACCCACCACTCCAGCAACCCTGTGTTTCCTGAGAATAAGAATTCCTCATATCAGTGAGATCATATGATACATGTCTTTCTCTGTTTGACTTATTTCGCTCAACATAATACCCTCCAGTTCCATCCACGTCATTGCAAATGGCAAGATCTCATTCCTTTTGATGGCTGCATAATATTCCAGTATATATATATATATATACCACTTCTTCTTTATCCATTCATCTGTCGATGGACACATTGGCTCTTTCCACAGTTTGGCTATTGTGGACATTGCTGCTATAAACATCGGGGTACACGTACCCTTTCAGATCCCTACTTTTGTATCTTTGGGGTAAATACCCAGTAGTGCAATTGCTGGATCATATGGTAGCTCTATTTTCCACTATTTGAGGAACCTTCATACTGTTTTCCAGAGTGGCTGCACCAGCTTGCATTCCCACCAACAGTGTAGGAGGATTCCCCTTTCTCCGCAACCCCGCCAACATCTGTCGTTTCCTGACTTGTTAATTTTAGCCATTCTGACTGGTGTGAGGCGGTATCTCATGGAGGTTTTGATTTGGATTTCCCCGATGCTGAGCGATATTGAGCACTTTTTCATGTGTCTGTTGGCCATTTGGATGTCTTCTTTGGAAAAATGTCTGTTCATGTCTTCTGCCCATTTCTTGATTGGATTCTTTGTTCTTTGGGTGTTGAGTTTGATGAGTTCTTTATAGATTTTGGATATTAGCCCTTTATCTGATCTGTCATTTGCAAATATCTTCTCCCATTCTGTCGGTTGTCTTTTGGTTTTGTTGACTGTTTCCTTTGCTTTGCAAAAGCTTTTTATCTTGATGAAGTCCCAATAGTTCATTTTTGCCCTTGCTTCCCTTGCCTTTGGCGATGTTTCTAGGAAGACGTTGCTTTGGCTGAGGTCAAAGAGGTCACTGCCTGTGTTCTCCTTTAGGATTTTGATGGACTCCTGTCTCACATTGAGGTCTTTCAACCATTTGGAGTCTATTTTTGTGTGTGGTGTAAGGAAATGGTCCAGTTTCATTCTTCTGCATGTGGCTGTCCAATTTTCCCAACACCATCTGTTGAAGAGAGTGTCTTTTTTCCATTGGACATTCTTTCCTGCTTTGTCAAAGATTAGTTGACCATAGAGTTGAGGGTCCATTTCTGGGCTCTCTATTCTGTTCCATTGATCTATGTGTCTGTTTTTGTGCCAGTACCATGCTGTCTTGATGATGACAGCTTTGTAATAGAGCTGGAAGTCTGGAATTGTGATGCCGCCAGCTTTGCTTTTCTTTTTCAACATTCCTCTGGCTATTCAGGGTCTTTTCTGATTCCATACAAATTTTAGGATTATATGTTCCATTTCTTTGAAAAAAGTGGATGGTATTTTGATGGGGATTGCATTGAATGTGTAGATTGCTCTAGGTAGCATTGACATCTTCACAATATTTGTTCTTCCAATCCATGAGCATGGAACGTTTTTCCATTTCTTTGTGTCTTCCTCAATTTCTTTCATGAGTATTTTATAGTTTTCTGAGTATAGATCCTTTGTCTCTTTGGTTAGATTTATTCCTAGGTATCTTATGGTTTTGGGTGCAATTGTAAATGGGATCGACTCCTTAATTTCTCTTTCTTCTGTCTTGTTGTTGGTGTATAGGAATACGACTGATTTCTGTGCATTGATTTTATATCCTGCCACTTGACTGAATTCCTGTATGAGTTCAAGCAGTTTTGGGGTGGAGTCTTTTGGATTTTCCACATAAAGTATCATATCATCTGCAAAGAGTGAGAGTTTGACTTCTTCTTTGCCGATTTGGATGCCTTTCATTTCTTTTTGTTGTCTGATTGCTGTGGCTAGGACTTCCAATACTATGTTGAACAGCAGTGGTGATAGTGGACATCCCTGCCACGTTCCTGACCTTAGGAGAAAAGCTCTCAGATTTTCCCCATTGAGAATGATATTCGCTGTGGGTTTTTCATAGATGGCTTTTATGATATTGAGGTATGGACCCTCTATGCCTATACTCTGAAGAGTTTTGATCAAGAAAGGATGCTGTACTTTGTCAAAAGCTTTTTCTGCATCTATTGAGAGGATCATATGATTCTTGTTCTTTCTTTTGTTAATGTATTGTATCACATTGATTGATTTGCGGATGTTGAACCAACCTTGCAGCCCAGGGATAAATCCCACTTGGTTGTGGTGAAGAATCCTTTTAATGGACTGTTGGATCCTATTGGCTAGTATTTTGGTGAGAATTTTTGCATCCATGTTCATCAGGGATATTGGTCTGTAATTCTCCTTTTTGATGGGGTCTTTGTCTGGTTTGGGGATCAAGGTAATGCTGGCCTCATAAAATGAGTTTGGAAGTTTTCCTTCCATTTCCATTTTTTGGAACAGTTTCAGAAGAATAGGTATTAATTCTTCTTGAAATGTTTGGTAGAATTCCCCTGGGAAGCCATCTGGCCCTGGGCTTTGTTTTTTGGGAGATTTTTGATGACTGTTTCAATTTCCTTAGTGGTTATAGGTCTGTTCAGGTTTTCTATTTCTTCCTGGTTCAGTTTTGGTAGTTGATACATCTCTAGGAATGCATCCATTTCTTCCAGGTTATCTAATTTGCTGGCATAGAGTTGCTCATAATATGTTCTTATAATTGTTTGTATTTCTTTGGTGTTGGTTGTGATCTCTCCTCTTTCATTCATGATTTTGTTGATTTGGGTCATTTCTCTTCTCTTTTTGATAAGTCTGGCCAGGGGTTTATCAATCTTGTTAATTCTTTCTTTTTTTTAAAAAAAAGATTTTATTTATTTATTTGAGAGAGAGAATGAGAGACAGAGAGCACGAGAGGGAAGAGGGTCAGAGGGAGAAGCAGACCCCCTGCCGAGCAGGGAGCCCGATGCGGGACTCGATCCCAGGACTCCGGGAT
>NW_023270453.1:12831033-12844061 GCF_011800145.1 Mirounga leonina
CCTGAGCCGAAGGCAGTCGCTTAACCAACTGAGCCACCCAGGCGCCCCAATCTTGTTAATTCTTTCAAAGAACCAGCTCCTAGTTTTGTTGATCTGTTCTACTGTTCTTTTAGTTTCTATTTCATTGATTTCTGCTCTGAGCTTTATTATTTCTCTTCTCCTGCTGGGTTTAGGCTTTCTTTGCTGTTCTTTCTCCAGCTCCTTTAGGTGGAGGGTTAGGTTGTGTACTTGAGACCTTTCTTGTTTCTTGAGAAAGGCTTGTATTGCTATATACTTTCCTCTTAGGACTGCCTTTGCTGCATCCCAAAGATTTTGAACAGTTGTGTTTTCATTTTCATTGGTTTCCATGTATTTTTTTAATTCTTCTTTAATTTCCTGGTTGGTCCATTCATTCTTCAGTAGGATGCTCTTTAGCCTCCATGTATTTGAGTTCTTTCTGACTTTCCTCTTGTGATTGAGTTCTAGTTTCAAAGCATTGTGGTCTGAAAATAGGCAGGGAATGATCCCAATCTTTTGGTGCTGGTTGAGACCTGATTTATGACCTAGGATGTGATCGATTCTGGAGAATGTTCCATGGGTACTAGAGAAGAATGTGTATTCCGTTGCTTTGGGATGGACTGTTCTGAATATGTCTGTGAAGTCCATTTGGTCCAGTGTGTCATTTAAAGTATTTATTTCCTTGTTGATCTTTTGCTTAGACGATCTGTCCATTTCAGTGAGGGGGTGTTAAAGTCCCCCACTATTATTGTATTGTTGTCGATGTGTTTCTTTGCTTTTGTTATTAATTGCCTTATATAATTGGCTGCTCCCATGTTAGGGGCATAGATATTTACAATTGTTAGATCTTCTTGTTGGATAGGTCCTTTAAGTAGGATATAATGTCCTTCCTCATCTCTTATTGCAGTCTTTGGTTTAAAATCTAATTGGTCTGATATAAGGATTGCCACCCCAGCTTTCTTTTGGTGTCCATTTGGTAAATGGTTTTCCACCCCCTCACTTTCAATCTGGGGGTGTCTTTGGTTCTAAAATGAGTCTCTTGCAGACAGCATATCGATGGATCTTGTTTTTTAATCCAGTCTGATAGCCTGTGTCTTTTGATTGCGGCATTTAGCCCATTTACATTCAGGGTAACTATTGAAAGATAGGAATTTAGTGCCATTGTATTGCCTGTAAGGTGACTGTTACCATATATTGTCTGTGTTCCTTTCTGGTCTATGTTACTTTTAGGGTCTTTCTTTGCTTAGAGGACCCCTTTCAAGATTTCTTGTAGGGCTGGTTTTGTGTTGGCAAATTCCTTTAGTTTTTGTTTGTCCTGGAAGCTTCTTATCTCTCCTTCAATTTTTCAATGACAGCCTAGCTGGATAGAGTATTCTTGGCTGCATATTTTTCTCATTTAGTGCTCTGAATATATCATGCCAGTCCTTTCTGGCCTGCCTGGTCTCTGTGGATAGGTCTGTTGCCAATCTAATGTTTCTACCCTTGTAGGTTACATATCTCTTCTCCCGAGCTGCTTTCAGGATTTTCTCTTTGTCTATGAGACTTGTAAGTTTTACTATTAGATGTCGGGGTGTTGACCTATTTTTATTGATTTTGAAAGGGGTTCTCTGTGCTTCCTGGATTTTGATGCCTGTTTCCTTCCCCAAATTAGGCAAGTTCTCTGCTATAATTTGCTCCATTATACCTTCTGCCCCTCTCTCTCTTTCTTCTTCTTCTGGGATCCCAATTATTCTAATGTTGTTTCATCTTATGGTATCACTTATCTCTTGAATTCTGCCCTTGTGATCCAGTAGTTGTTTATCTCTCTTTTTCTCAGCTTCTTTATTTTCCATCATTTGGTCTTCTATTAGTGATTCACTCTTCTGCCTCATTTATCCTTGCAGTTAGCGCCCCCATTTTTGATTGCACCTCATTAATAGCCTTTTTGATTTCGACTTGGTTAGATTTTAGTTCTTTTACTTCTCCAGAAAGGGTTTCTCTAATAACTTCCATATTTTTTTCAAGCCCAGCTAGTATCTTTAAAGTGATGATTCTGAACTCTAGATCTGACATCGTACTAATGTCCGTATTGAGTAGGTCCCTGGCAGTCGGTACTACCTCTTGTTCTTTTTGTTGAGGTGATTTTTTCCATCTTGTCATTTTGTGCAGAGGTGAATAGATTAATGAGAGAACAAAATGTTAGCAGAGTAACAACATCCCCAGGAAATATACTCTAAACAAATCAGAAAAGACCTGAAGCAGTGGAAAAAGAAACGGAAAGAGAGAAAAAAGAAAAAGAAAAAGATAAAGATAAAAACAAAAACAAACAAAACAAAACAACAACAACAACAACAAAAACAGAATGTGATCAAATATGATCAGGCTGGTATATAGATCAGTGCCACACACTAGATTTGGGGTGTATTTTGGTCTGTTAGAAGAAAGTGCCTCCCAAAATTTTAAAGAAAGAAAAACTTATATATGTACAAAAATAAGGGTTGATATGATAAAGGGATACAATATGACTGTAAAGATGGAAATTATAAAAAATTTTATAAAAGGAATTGATAAGAAGTTTGAAAAAAGAAAGAAGAGGATTTAAAAAAAGAAAAAAGAAAAAAAAAGGGAGAGAATGTGATCAGGCAGAGGAGTAGAAAAAACCATATACTAGAGATTTAGGGTATATTTTAATCTGTTAGAAGAAACTATCTCAAAATTTTAAAGAGAGAACAACATATATATATATGCCAAAAATACAGGTAACTACTATGAAGGGATAGAATATGACTCTAAAAAAAAATTCAGAAAAAAAAAAAAGAAAAAAAGACAGTTAAAAAAAAATTAACTTTGGAAGACTAAAGAATCATGGTAAAAAAGCCATGGATTCTATGTGCAGTAGTCCCCTAGCGCTGGAGTTCTGCCGTTCTCATTGATCGGTAAACTTGGTCTTGGCTGGCTGTTCTCGCTGATCTTCTGGGGAGGGGCCTGTTGCCGTGGTTTCCAAATGTCTCTGCCGGAGGCGGAATTGCCCCGCCCTTGCCCAGTCTGGGCTAAGTAATCTGCTCGGGTTTGCTCTCCGGGGCTTTTGTTCCCTGCGAGCTTTCCGTACAGCTTTGGAGGCGGAGAGTGAAAATGGCGGCCCCCCAATCTCCGCCCCGGAGGAGCTGAGAACTCGGGCCCCGCTGCTCAGTGAGCCCCCAGAGAAAAGCCGTCAGTCACTACCGTCTCCCCGGTCTCCGGCTGCACTCCGTGCTCACCTGGCCTGTGACCGTGCATTTCTATCTCTGGCACCCGACCCCAGGTGGAGTCTCCAAACCCAGCAGATCCCTGCGGTGCACTCCCGCGCGGCTCCTCCCGGGGGAGGAAGGTGAGTCTCCCCGGATCTGCCGCTTGTTGGGTCCCTGCTGGAGGAGCAGGGGCCCGACTGGGCCGCGGATCACGGTCAATGGCAACCCCGAGCTGAGAGCCCGCGCCTGGGCTCCGCCTCTGCAGCCGGCTTCCCTGCTCCGATACCTGGGAGCTCTGCCACACTCAGGCACCCCCGGTCTTTCTGTGACCCCGAGGATCCTGAGACCACACTGTCCCGGAGGGTTCCACCCCCCGCTTAGCCACCAGAGTGATGTCCCTCGGCGGAGCAGACTTCTAAAAGTTCCGATTTTGTGCTCCGCGGCTCTATCACTTGCCAGACGTGGCCGATGGAGGCCCCCTCCCCCGCCGTCTATCCTCCCGAATATCGCCTCGGATTCACTTCTCCGCACGTCCTACCTTCCGGAAAGTGGTGGCTTTTCTGTTCAGAGAGTTGTTGCTATTCCTTTCTTCGATCTCCTGTTGGGTTTGTAGGTGTTCAGAATGGTTTGATCCCCATCCAGCTGAATTCCTGAGAGACAACATCCAGGTCTCCTACTCCTCCGCCATCTTGCTCCCTGTCCTGATCCTCTTGCCTCAGGTGACAGCAAGAGCAGTAGCTTGTCCCAAACTGACCTGGTCAAGATTGTCAAACATAGGTAATTAACAGAAGGTTCTTTGTCTCTTCAATCATAAGCTGTACATCTGTCAATCCAGAGCTGACTATGGACGTGTGTCCTTCTAGATGGTAAAGCTAATATTAGACAATAGAACCATGTTGCAGAGAAAATCGGAGAAAAGAGACACCCAGTACAAACACTCGTGGAATCCAGTTTTAGGATCTTGGAGCTCCCCATGAGACAAACGCTGTCCTTGTCATTCCTGTGGTGTAGTACCTGGCCAATAAGTTTACTTTTTCCTTAGCATTCAGCAAATTGGGTTTCTGTGGCTTGCAGTCAAACAGTTCCTTCAAACATGTATAAACGAAATATTGGCTTGGCTACATTAGAGTATTAACAAGTGGCTTTTGAAGCTGAGATAGGCTCACAGATCTTCTATGCCAAGTTTTGTGCTGTTTCCACCAAACCACACTCTCCTAGAAGTATACTTTGCTTATTATCATTATCATTATTCCTTGGCTTTTTAACATAAATTCCAGGACGTCCCATTGAGAAGTGGTATCTGCCTCCAAAAACGTCATTCTTACCTTGACATCAATACATCAACAGATACTATCATATGATTTATTCTCCCAACTTTAAGTTTTCTGCTCATCCTCTCTGTCCATGAGCCATTTCTTCTGACCCCAAACAGAGATAAAGTAAAGTAACCTTGCCTAATCTAGGTAAAGTGAGGTTTACAGCCCCCACCGCCTTGTCAAGAGGAGAGATCGTGCAAATATCCAACCAGTACACTTGATCAAAGATGTACATCCAGTGAGGTCCTCAACCCTCATTCCCAGACACTTAGGAAAACTGAACAACAATTCTGGATAACTGTGCCATTTGCCTGCTTCCTGTATCTTGAATATGGATTTTTTTAAATTACTATTATATTTTCTCAAAATAACAGACACTTTAAAGGTAGCCTATATGCTCTGGGATGCCTGGCTGGCACAGTCAGTTGAACGTCTGACTCTTGGTTTTAGCTGGGATCAGCACGCAGTCTGCTTGAGACTTTCTGTCCCTCTGCCCCTGCCCTTTTCTCCCCCACTGGCTCGCCCTCTCCAAAATAAGTAAATAAATTTTAGGGAAAAGGTAGCTTATACTCATTTCTTGATTTTTTTTTTACACAGGCTTCCCTCTGCCTATAATACAGACCTCAGATTCTGTTACTATGCATTCAAGCCATCTAGCAATAATTCAGCTAACATCCAAAGTAGTTTTTAAGTCAGGGTTCAAGTTCAGCATCATGACTATGGTTGTTATTTGGTACATATTGTTACAATGTTTACATGTTAACTTTTATGGAAGGTTCCCAGGCCAGAATTCTGACACTATCATCTTTGACATGTAAACTATTTTGCAACTGGGATATCACCTTGACAATATGTTGAAGTAAGAATCTAGCTTACATGGGGTGCCTGGGTGGCTCAGTCACTAAGCGGCTGCTCAGGTCATGATCCCAGGGTCCTGGGATGGAGCCCCGCATCAGGCTCACTGCTTGGCGGGAAGCCTGCTTCTCCCTCTCCCACTCCCCCTGCTTGTGTTCCCTCTCTTGCTGTGTCTCTCTCTGTCAAATGAATAAATAAAATCTTAAAGAAAAAAAAGAATCCAGCTTACAAACAGAAAAACATAAGGTGGCTTCTTCCCCAAGCTCATGTTCAAATTTTACTAAATAAATCCTGAATAGCTTGACTTCCATCATTGTTTATATTTAAATGTATTGATGAATTCCAGTTATCTTAAACCAATATGCTATGATTATATCAATAACTGATCTATTTGTCTGTCCTTATGCCAATACGACGCTGTCTTGATAATTAGCAGTGTAGTAAGTTTTAAAACTGGGAAATAGAAGTCTTCCAATATTCTTTCTTTTCAAGAGTCTTTTGGCTATTCTGGGTCTTTTTCATTTCCATATGAATTTTAACCAGCTTTTCAATTTCTGCAGAGAAGTTAGAAGTTTGGTAGAGACTATGTTGAATCTATAGACCAATTGTGGGAATATTGCCATTTTAACAACATTAAGTTAATACAGTATCGATAATTAATAATAATTAATGAAATTCATTTCAGTGACATATTATATTGTCATAAAACCTGTAATCAGAAATAAATATAAATATTTTAGTAATTCCCTGAAGGATACAGAGTCCCCTTTGCTATAGTAACACTGTGGCCCACCAAGACCGAAATAAGCTTTAGTCAGATTGCATTAGACTTTAGCTGATAGAAAAAAAAAAAAAATCTAAGAGTAGCTTTAAAAAAGAGGGTTCTCCTCCCCACAAAGAAAAACTGGGGAAAATCCTATTTATGCTGGTTCAGCTCTTCATGTATACCACTAGAGACCAAGATTTCTTTCTTTATGCTCCACCATCCTTAGAATGTAGACTTGGATCCCATGCTCTTACTCTAAAGACTGCCAGATGAGAGGGAAAAGAAAAAAAAAAAAAAGCTAAGGGACAGAGGGGGACAAAAAAGGTAAAGGATTTTCACTTTTTATTCATGAAAAAAAAAAACCTCCCCCCAAGATTTATGCCTACATCTCATTGTCCAAAACTGGGGCACATAGCCACTTCTAGCTTTAAAGGAGACTCCCCAATTCTAGTTTCTAGATTTCATAACTTCAATAATAGAAACAGACAAAGGAGAAAAAGGTTGTAATTGAAAGTTGATTCAGCCAATCCAGAGAGTCTGCCAAACTTACTCTTCAACGTGGTAGAAAGAATATAACTGTTTACCTTCTCTTTTCCCAAGATTTTCATTACAAAAAAGTAAAACAAAAACTATAAGGAAACACATAAATCAATAATACAGCTGGAAGAAGAAGGAGGAGGAGGAAGGGGTGGGGGGCTTGGGAGAAGAAGAGGAAAAAGTTCTACTAGCACTTCCTGAGGGATTGATGGACCACAGGAAGCCGAAGAGGGTGGAGTGAGTCAGAAACCAGAGTAGTAAAAACAGACCAACACAGAGAAAAAGGCTACCATGGTGATAAGAGCCTTTCTTCAGAAGGAACTCACAAGCTGCAGAATCACTTCAAAAATGGTAAACGAGTACAAAGAATCAGAGCCAGTCACAGGGTAGGTAAAGGGGTAATTATTGAGAGGACTCTCTGCCAGGCCCCACCTTGTTTCTATGTACAAAATGGTGGCTGTAGAGTTTGTCCTTGGACTAAAGTACAAAAAATGCTCTTTGAGCAAAATAAGAGATCTGTGGGAGGGTGAGGAGCCTTTAGGGTAGGCCTGGGAGTGGGAGATAAAAAGACGTAACAGATAAGAAAATTTTGGAACTGGGTGGCTCAGTTGGTTAAGCATCCCACTCTTGATTTTGGCTCAGGTCTTGATCTTGTGGTGGTGAGTTCAAGCCCCATATTGGGCTCCACATTGGGTGTGGAGCCTACTTAAAAAAAAAAAAAAAATCTGAACTCAGTACAGAGAAGGGAAACAGGAAGACAACCCTGGCTATTAATGAAATACATTAAAATTCTCCATGATGAATGTAAAGTTTCTGCAGTTATGCACTTTCCCAGATTCCTTCCCTACTTCTCACCCAGACATCACCAGGGAAACCCAACTGTCCAGAGACTCCACCCATGAGCAGCAGGTGCAGCAGCTGGCTCTCTTTCAGAAGGTGTGTCTGAAGACCAGATTAGCATTCTGCAAGACAGAGCCAGGGAAATCCCCCAGGACACAGAAAAGAAGAGAAGGAACAAATGAGAGGAGAGTTAAGAATGGTAGAGACTAGGGCGCCTGGGTGGCTCAGTTGGTTAAGCGACTGCTTTCGGCTCAGGTCCTGATCCTGGAGTCCCGGGATCGAGTCCCGCATCGGGCTCCCTGCTCGACAGGGAGCCTGCTTCTCCCTCTGACCCTCCCCCCTCTCATGTGCTCTCTCTCTCTCATTCTCTCTGTCTCAAATAAATAAATAAAATCTAAAAAAAAAAAAAAAAAAAAAAAAGAATGGTAGAGACTAGATGGAGCAGATCCAACATCCACATCACCGAGGCCCCAGGAAAAGAAGAAAAAAAGAAACATTAAATGGGGACATGGCATTGTGGGGCAAGAAGTAATAATTATGACTCAATCAATAATTTGTCAAAGAGAAATTTCTACAAACTGAAAAACAGAACAAGTCTTAAGATTAAATAAAGAAAAAACATTGAAAAGACCCTTACTGAAACATATTTCTATAGCTTCTAAACTCAAAAAATGTAGAGAAAAAAATCAAAACAGCATCAAATTTCTCAGTTGAAAATCTAGCTGACTAAAAGCTATTAACTTTTTTTTTTTTTTTTACTTCAGAGGGAAAAAAACTAAGTTAGATTTGTCATCCCTCCAAATTATCAATGACGTATGAGGACAAAGATATCATAGAACATGTTAGGACTCAAAAATATTGCCACCAACAAATCTGTCATCAAAAAATAAGTATCAGAGATCCACTACAGCAAAATAAACAAGAGAGAGAAGAGCTAGAACTTAAGCAACAGTGAGAGGCCATAAATAGTGAAACTGATTGTGAAATCTTAAAATGTATTTTCAATATAAAAGTGGAGATTACTGAAATTGTCAGAAAGAATTGCTTTCTGATGCAAAAATTAATTGTCTGCAAGTAGAGTTTGACTGTATTAAAACAGCAAACAGTTAAAATGAAAGCAAAAAATGAGGTTAAGAGAGTTTTCAAATATCCTGGCTTGTTCGAAGTGGGAAGCTTATGCATACTTATTATTTTATTATGATTCTTAAGCAAATGTGAAAACGTGTTTCATTAAGCTTTAATTGTAACCATTATAACAATAAAGGTAAGATCGAGTACATCTAACCACTAGAGGAAAAGGAACAAAATGCTTTTTATGTTTTACCTGACAGTTATATATTGTTTATTATGTTCCATTTACTACTCATAACATTGCTGTGAACTATTTTCTATTAATATCCCATATCATAGATGGTTTACAAATCATGATAAATTAAAAAATAAAAATAAGTTGACAAGGAAAACATATAAACATAGGAGTAATCCAAATACTTGGAAAAAGTTACATTCCTACCTCAAGGCAAAGATAGATTGGGCAAAATAAATCCAGCCACATTCTATTTGTAAGATAAAACATTTAAGTAATGATGCTGGAACACTGAAAATGAACAAAAGGAGATTTTACTTAGCGGGCGACCAGTACCATCAGCCTTTAATATGTCACCAAAGGATCAGAACTATAAATGCAGCACTAATTTTAAGTTATTATAGTGACTTTTATCGTATTGGAACTATGGTGTTAACACTGTAAACATAAACATCCGCCTCTCCATGACTCTCTGGAAACTGTGCTCATTGAATATTAGGCACTTTTATTCACTGTGCCCAGGGAAGGGCTATTCTGCTTCTATTATTTGAAACCATGCACTCGGAACCTGGACCAAGATAATCAAATAAAAGAGATCCTGCTACTTGATGCCTCTCTTTGTGAAGACCTGCTATCTCCAAGTCTGTGCTCCCAGACTTGTGTGGTTCACAACAGAAAATAGGATGTTCAGTGAAGCTGCGCTTGAAAAGGCCAGTGTTATTTTTCTTTGTATTTTAGCTTGCTCTGTAAGCGACCTAAATCATATATTCTCCAAGGTACAAAGGGGCTTAATTTACAAAATCTTCTAAGTAACTGATGACTTTTACAGTATGGGTTCCAGAGCTGGATAATCAGCCATAACACACTTGAAAAGAAAGAGAAAAAGTAAAAAGATTCTTTAGTTTCTTTATTTTCTGAAAAATATGGAGAAATAAGGAAATTCATAGGAAATAAGGAATTTCATGATATTAGGGAGCTATCAAATCATCATTTTTGTGAAATGCTGTTTAATAAGCATATATTGCTGCCATCCCCTAACATGTCATTCTTCATAAGGGAATTTATCTGACTTGTCAGATGTCTCTTGGAATGAAGAAATTAACGAGGTGTATCTGGACTCGCCAGTAATGCTATTCTCATTCCCTTGATTATATTCGAGAAAAAGAGATTACATCCCTCCTAAATGAAAAAAAAAAAAAAATGGTTAAGCTGACTGCTGGGTGAACATGTATCATTTGAAACAAGAAGTCGAATATTATGGAAAGAAAAATACCTCTTTAATGTAAAGCTTTGTTCTTAATGGGAAAAATCTCTCTCCCCTTTTAATGAGAAAAGAATAGGACCATCATTATTTCATATCTAAGATAACTCATTTGTTATGCTAATTTTCACTCACAGACTCTATTACGCATTTTAGAAATATATATTCCACTCACCCATCCACCGCCCCCCCCACACACCCCTTCTCTGGAGAGTTTTTCTCTTCTACTCTTTGCCTCGGCTTCAACGGTGCACCCACGTTCCCAAGGATCTACTTTCAGAACCCTATAAATGACTTGCAATCTGACTCTAGGCTGTTCTCCATATGTCCCAGATTCTAGTCAGGAAGCAGTTTTTGATGTATTCTCACAGAACCATGATGCCATCCTGAGGATTGATTATGTGCACAGTCTGGTTCTGTGAGGGTTGGCCTTTAAGTAACCTTAGTGGTACTCCTGACTCCTGTCCTACTATTCTTCATCTTTCCCTGATCACCAGCCCATCATAGAGATTTCAACATAAGCTATGACAGTGCTCACATGAGTTTGGTCAGCTGTAACTTTTTTCTACATTTGAGTTTCTGCAATTCTTCTGAGTTCCGAATCATCGTTTAAGATTGATCTTGGAGGGCATCTAGGTGGCTTAGTGGGTTAAGCGTCTGACTCTTGGTTTGGGCTCAGGTCATGATCTCAGGCTCTTGAGATCCAGCCTCTCATAGGGCTTGTGCTCAGCATGGAGCCTGCTTGTCCCTCTCCCTCCCCCCTCTGCTCCTCCACCCACTTGAGCAGTGCTCTCTCAATCTCTCTCTCTCTCTCAAATAAGTAAATAAATAAATAAAATCTTTAAAAAAAGATGGATCTTTAACTATATTTTTTACTAAATTGTAGCTCCCTTAGACCAAGCTTTCTGACATAAATTTTTTCATTGTTTTATGCTAGTCTTTATCCTTTTTAGTTAAAAATCCAATCTTTTCAAAGCCCTAAATATTTAGAACACTATTAAACAGAATACTTAATAGTTTTTTTAAAAGCTTTATTGAATAAAAGATATACACTGTAAATATCAGTCATTATAAGTGTACAATCAGTGATTTTTAGTAAACTTATAGAGTTGTGGTACTATCACTATAATCCAATTTCAGAACATTTTCATCAGCCAAAAAATTCCCATGAGTCCAGTGTTTTATTGATCGTCAAGTCAATACCCACAATCATCCCAGCCCCAGAAAACTAGCATCTCTAAAAATTGCCTTTTTCTGGTGCCTGGGTGGCTCAGTCGTTAGGGGTCTGCGTTCGGCTCAGGTCATGATCCCAGGGTCCTGGGATCGAGCCCTTCATCGGGCTCCCTGCTCGGCGGAAGCCTGCTTCTCCCTCTCCCACTTCCCTGCTTGTGTTCCCTCTCTCACTGCCTCTCTCTCTGTTAAGTAAATAAATAAAATCTTTAAAAAAATAAAAATAAAAATTGCCTTTTTCTGGATATTTCATGAAATGAAAGTACACACTATATAGTATTTGTATCTGGCTTTTTTTTTTTTCACTTAGAGTAAGGTTTTTGAGGTTCATCCATGTTGTAGTATGATTCAGTATTGTATTCCTTTCATTACTGAGTAATATTACTTTTAATGGAATATTTTATATATAAAATATATAATATATAAAAGTATATAATAAATACATATATATATAATATATATACACACACATACACACACACCTCCTTTGTTTACCTATATACCAGTTGATGGATATTTGGATTTTTTCCACTCTAGCACTATTATGCATAATGCTTCTATGAACATTCATAGTATGGACATATGTGGACATATCTTTTCATTTTTCTTAGGTAGATTCCTAGGGTGAAATTGCTGAGTTTTTGTTTAAGTTTGATCTTTTTTTTTTAAGATTTCATTTATTTATTAGAGAGAGAGAGAGATAGGAAGAGCAGGAACACAAGCAGGGTGAGTGGGAGAGGGAGAAGCAGGCTTCCCGGCGAGCAGGGAGCCCGATGCAAGGCTCAATCCCAGGACTCTGGGACCATAACCTGAGCCAAAGGCAGATGCTTAATTACTGAGCCACCCAGGTGCCCCTAGGTTTAATCTTTTAAGAAATTTGTCAGACTATTTACCAAAGTGGTTTTATCATTGTCTAATATATGAGGGATTCCATTTCTCTACATGCTCACCAACACTTGGTTTTGTCTGGTTTTCATATAGCAATTTGAATGGCTCTGTAATGATATTTCATTGCATTTTTCATTTGCCTTCACCTAATGAAGAATAATGTTGAGCACATTTTAATTCATATGTCTACTTTTTTTTTTTTTTAAAGATTTTATTTATTTGACAGAGAGAGACACAGCAAGAGAGAGAACACAAACAGGGGGAGTGGGAGAGGGAGAAGCAGACTCCCCGCCGAGCAGGGAGCCCGATGTGGGACTCGATCCCAGGACCCTGGGATCATGACCTGAGCCGAAGGCAGACGCTTAACGACTGAGCCACCCAGACGCCCCAATTCATATGTCTACTTAATGAAATGTCTATTTAAGTGCTTTGTTTTTGCCCATTTTTTAACTGAGATATTTATCTTGGTATTATTGAGTCATAAAAATTCCTTACATATTCTAAATGCAAGTCCTTTGTCAGATATGTAATTTGTAAATAGCTTCTATTAGTCTGTGAGTTGTATTCTAATTTTCTTATCAGTGTCTTTTGAAGCACAAAATTTTAAATCCTGATGAAGTCCAATTTATCAATATTCCTTGTTTGGCTCATACTTTGGCAGCACATCTGAAAACCCTTTCCCAAATCTATACATTCTCAACTAGGCATATCAGTCTCAAGGGTATAAATACAGGTTCTTCTGCATGGGTGAAAAACTCGAAAGAAAGAAGGAAGGAAGGAAGGAAGGAAGGAAGGAAGGAAGGAAGGAAGGAAGGAAGGAAGGAAG
>NW_023270453.1:12844071-12887898 GCF_011800145.1 Mirounga leonina
AAGGAAGGAAGGAAGGAAGGAAGGAAGGAAGGAAGGAAGGAAGGAAGAGAAAGAGAGAGGGAGGGAGGGAGGAAGGGAGGAAGGAAAGTAGGAAGGAAGGAAGGAAGGGAGGAAGGAAGAAACTATGTCTATTATATTAAAATTTCAATTAGAATTTTCCAGTTAGATAAAAAAGTTTAAAAATCTCTTTAAAGAGGGGTAATAATGAAAACAAGGTTGAGAAACACCAGTTTAACCCAAGGATTTCTCCTGGGACTTCTAGAAATTTAACAGTTTTAGCTCTTAAATTAAGCCTAAGATCTTCTTGAGTTAATTCTCTGTATGGTTGTGAGATCAGGGTTTATTTATCTGCACGTGAATATCTAATTATTATTTGTACACTACTTGTTGAAAAAACTATTTTTCCCCCATTGAAATGTCTTAGTACCTGTTTCATTGCCAGTCAATCACAAATGTGAGGGCTTCTTTTTGTGCTCTCTATTTGGTTCCATTGAACTCTATGCCTATTTTTTAGTCAGTACCACATTATCTTGATTACCGTAAGTTTTGAAATTGCATAGTATAGGTCTTCAACTATATTCTTCTATAAACTTAGTTTGATTACTCCACATTCTTCATATGTCCCATCAATTTTAGTTTAATTTCAAAGATCTGCTGAGATTTTGACAGAGGTTATGTTGAATTTATAAATCACTTTTGGGGAGTGGGGCACCTGGGTGGCTCAGTCAGTTAAGCTTCTGCCTTCAGTTCAGGTCATGATCCCGGGTCCTGGGATTGAGACCCAAGTCAGGCTCTCTTCTCAGTGGGAAGTCTGCTTCTCCCTCTCCCCCTACCCCTCTCCCTGCTTGTGCTTGCTCTCTCTCTCCTTCAAATAGATACATAAAATCTATAAATAAATAAATAAGCAAATAAACAAACAAATAAATAGATAAATTTGGGGAGAATTGACATATTAACAATGTGAAGACTTCCAGTCCACAAACATGGATTATTTCTCTATTTAGATATTCTATTTCCCTCAGCAATATTTGGCAGTTTTTAATGTACAAATCAATATGTGATGTTAAACTTAGTCCCAACTCTTATATTTGCCTTGTGGCTATTTTAAATAAAAACACTTTCTTAATTTGACTGTTGGATGGTTCATTGCTAGTATAAGAAAACAAATGATTTTTTAATTTAATTTAATTTTATTATGTTATGTTAGTCACCATATAATACATCATTAGTTTTTGATGTAGTGATCCATGATTCATTGTTTTCAAATAACACCCAGTGCTCCATGCGTAAATGCCCTCCTTAATACCCATCACCAGACTAACCCATCCCCCCACCCCCTTCCCCTCTAAAACCCTTAGTTTGTTTCTCGGAATCCATAGTCTATCATGGTTCATTTCCCCCTCTGATTTCCCCCCCTTCATTTTTCCTTTCCTTCTCCTAATGTCCTCCATGCTATTCCTTATGTTCCACAAATAAGTGAAACCATATGATAATTGACTTTCACTACTTGACTTATTTCACTTAACATAATCTCCTCCAGTCCCATCCATGTTGATGTAAAAGTTGGGTATTCATCTTTTCTGATGGCTGAGTAATATTCCATTGTATATGTGGACCACATCTTCTTTATCCATTCATTTGTTGGAAGGGCATCTCGGCTCTTTCCACAGTTTGGCTATTGTGGACATTGCTGCTGTGAATATTGGGGTGCATATGGCCCTTCTTTTCACTACATCTGTGTCTTTGGGGTAAATACACAGTAGTGCAATTGCTGGGTCATAGGGTAGCTCTATTTTTAATTTTCTGAGGCACCTCCACACTGTTTTCCAAAGTGGCTGTACCAACTTGCATTCCCACAAAGTGTAAGAGGGTTCCCCTTTCTCCACAAACTCTCCAACATTTGTTGTTTCTTGCCTGTCAATTTTTGCCTTTCTAACTGGTATAATGTAGTATCTCAATGTGGTTTTGATTTGAATTTCCCTGATGGCTAATGATGATGAACATTTTTTCATGTGTCTGTTAGCCATTTGTATGTCTTCTTTGGAGAACTGTCTGTTTGTGTCTTCTCCCCATTTTTTGACTTGATTATTTGTTTTTTGGGTGTTGAGTTTGAGAAGTTCTTCATAGATCTTGGAAATCAGTGCTTTGTCTGTAGTGTCATTTGCAAATATCTTCTCCCATTCTGTGGGTTGACTCTTTGTTTTGTTGACTGTTTCCTTTGCTGCGCAGAAGCTTTTTATCTTGATGAAGTCCCGAAAGTTCATTTTTGCTTTTGTTTCACTTGCTTTGGAGATGTATCTTGAAAGAAGTTGCTGTGGCCAATGTCAAAGAGGTTACTGCCTATGTTCTCCTCTAGGATTTTGATGTATTCCTGTCTCACATTGAGGTCTTTCATCCATTTTGAGTTTACCTTCATGTATGGTGTTAAAGAATGGTCGAGTTTCATTCTTCTGTATATAGCTGTCCAATTTTCCCAGCACCATTTATTGATTATTTGACATAGAGTTGAGGGTCCATATCTGGGCTCTCTATTCTGTTCCATTGGTCTATATGTCTGTTTTTGTGCCAGTACCATGCTGTCTTGGTAATCAATGCTTTGTAATATAGCTTGGAATTGGGCAACGTGATGCCCCCAGCTTTGTTTTTCTTTTTCAACATTTCCTTGGCAATTCAGGGTCTTTTCTAATTCCATACAAATTTTAGGATTGTTTGTTCCAGCATTTTGAAAAATGTCATTGGAACTTTGATTGGGATGGCATTGAAGGTATAGATTGCTCTGGGTAGCATAGGCATTTCAACAATGTTTATTCTTCTGATCCATGAGCATGGAATGTTTTTCCATCTTTTTGTGTCTCCTTCAATTTCTTTCATGAGTGTTCAGTACTTCCTAGAGTATAGATCCTTTACCTCTTTGGTTAGGTTTATTCTGAGGTAACTTATGGTTTTTGGTGCTATTGTAAATGGAATCATTTCTCTAATTTCTCTTTCTACAGTTGCATTGGTAGTGTACAAGAAAGCAACTGATTTCTGTGCACTGATTTTGTATACTCCCACATTACTAAATTGCTGTATGAGTTCTAGTAGTTTGGGGGTGGGGTCTTTTGGATTTTCTACATAAAATATCATGTCATCTGTGAAGAGAGAGAGTTTGACTTCTTTGCCAATTTGAATACCTTTTATTTCTTTTTGTTGTCTGTTTGCTGTTGCCAGGACTTCCAGTACTATGTTGAACAATAGTGGCGAGGGTTGGCATCCTTGACGTGTTCCTGATCTTAAGGGAAAGGCTCTCATCTTTTCCCCATTGAGGATGATATTCGCTGTGGGTTTTCATAGATGGATTTTATGAACTTGAGGAATGTTCCCTCTGTCCCTATAGTCTGAAGAGTTTTAATTAGGAAAGGATGTTGTATTTTGTCAAATGTCTTTTCTGCATCAATTGAGAGGACCACATGGTTTTTCTCTCTCCTCTTATTAATGTGTTCTATCACATTGATTTGTGAATGTTGAACCACACTTGCATCCCGGAGATAAATCCCACTTGGTCGTGGTGGATGATTCTTTTAATGTACTGTTGGATCCTATTAGCTAGGATTTTGTTGAGGATTTTGGAATCCATATTTGTCGGCGATATCAGTCTGAAATTCTCCTTTTTGTTGGGGTCTTTGCCTGGTTTGGGGATTAAGGTAATGCTGGCCTCATAGAATGAGTCTGGAAGCTTTCCTTCTGTTTCTATTTTTTGAAACAGCTTCAGGAGTATAGGTATTATATCTTCTTTGAACGTTTGGCAGGATTCCCCAGGGAATCCATCAGGCCCTGGACTCTTGTTTTTTGGGAGGTTTTTGATCACTGCTTCAATCTTGTTACTGGTTATTGGCCAATGTCATTTTCTTCCTGTTTCAGTCTTGGCAGTTTATAGGTTTCCGGGAAGGCATCCATTTCTTCCAGGTTGCTTCATTTATTGGCATATAGATGTTGGTAATAATCTCTAATAATTGTTTCTATTTCCTTGGTATTAGTCATGATCTCTCCCCTTCGTTCATAATTTTATTAATTTGGGTCCTTTCTCTTTTCTTTTGGGTAAGTCTGGCCAGTGGTTAATCGATCTTATTAATTTTTTCAAAGAACCAGCTTCTAGTTTTGTTGATCTGATCTACTGTGTTTCTGGCTTTTAATTCATTGATCTCTGCTCTAATTTTAATTATTTCTCTTCTAATGCGTGGCTTAGGCATCATTTGTTGCTTTTTCTCTAGGTGTAAAGTTAGTTGGTGAATTCGAGATTTTTCTATTTTTTTGAGTGAGGCTTGGATGGCTATGTATTTGCCCCTTAGGACTGCCTTTGCAGTATCCCATAGGTTTTGGACTGATGTGTTTTCATTCTCATTGATTTCCATGAATTGTTTAAGTTCTTTGATTTTTTGGTTGACCCAAACATTCTTGAGCAGAGTGGTCTTTAGCTTCAAAGTGTTTGAATTTCTTCCAATTTTTTTCTTGTGATTGAGTTCCAGTTTTAGAGCATTATGGTCTGAGAAGATGCAGGGAATAATCTCAATCTTTTGGTATCAGTTGAGACCTGATTTGTCACCCAGTATGTGGTCTATTCTGGAGAAAGTTCCATGTGTGCTCAAAAAGAATGAGTATTCTGTTGTTTTAGGGTGGAATGTTCTATAAATATCTATGAGGTCCATCTGGTCCAGTGTGTCATTCAAAGCTCTTGTTTCTTTGTTGATTTTCTGCTAAGATGATCTGTCTATTGCTGAGAAAGGAGTATTGAGGTCTCCTACAATTAATGTATTGTTGACTCTTTATTTTGGTTAACAGTTGGCTTATGTAGATGGCTGCTCCCATATTGGGGGTGTAGATATTTACAATTGTTAGATCTTCTTGTTGGATAGACCCTTTAAGAATGATATAGTGTTGGGTGCCTGGGTGGTTCAGATGGTTAAGCGTCTGCCTTCAGCTCAGGTCATGATCCCAGGGTCCTGGGATCAAGTCCCACATCGGGCTTTCCGCTCAGCGGGGAGCCTGCTTCTCCCTCTGCCTCTCTCTCTCTCTGTCTCTTATGAATAAATAAATAAAATCTTTAAAAAAAAAAAAAGAATGATATAGTGTCCTTTGTGTCTCTAACTATAGTCTTTAGCTTAAAATCTAGTTTGTCTGATATGAGAATTGCTACCCTAGCTTTCTTTTGAGGTCCGTTGGCATGGAAGATGGATCTCCATCCCTTCTCTTTCAGTCTGGATGTATCTTTAGGTTCAAAATGAGTCTCTTGTAGACAGCATATGGACGGGTCCTGTCTTTTTATCCAATATGCAACCTTGTGCCATTTTATGGGAGCATTTAGGCTGTTCACGTTGAGAGTGATTATTGAAAGATATGAATTTATTGTCATCATGTTGCCTCTCAAGACCTTGTTTCTATAGATTGTCTCTGTAAACTTCTGTTCTATATCACTCTTGGGGTCTTTCTCCTTTTATAGAAACCCCCTTAATATTTCTTGCAGGGCTGGCTTAGTGGTCACATATTCTTTCAGTTTCTGCTGGTCTTGGAAGCTCTGCATCACTCCATCCATTCTAAATGATAGCCTTGCCGGATAAAATACTCTTGGCTGCATGTTCTTCTCATTTAGTACCCTGAATATGTCTTGCCAGGATTTTCTGGCTGGCCAGGTCTCTGTGGATAGGTCTGACGTTATTCTGATGTTCCTCCCTCTGTACAAAAGGAATCTCTTCCCCCTAACTGCCCTTAAGATGGTTTCCTTGTTCTAAGATTTGCGAGTTTTACTGTTACATGCTAGGGTGTTGGCCTGTTTTCCTTGATCTTGGGGGGGCTTCTCTCTGCCTCTAGGACACGAATGTTTGTTTCATTCCCCAGATTAGGGAAGTTCTCAGCTACGACTTTCTCAAATATGTCTTCTAGTCCTCTTTCTCTCGCTACCCCCTCAGGGATCCCAATAATTCTGACATTGGAACATTTCATGGTGTCACTTATTTCTCTGATTCTATTTTCATGGATTTTGAGTTGTTTTTTCCTGGCCTCATCTTTTTCCTTCTTTTCTATCAATTGGTCTTCTAGATCAACTAATTCGTTCTTCTGCCTCACTTACCCTAGCTGTTAGATTATTTAGATTAGATTGGATCTCATTGATAGCATTTTTAAGTTCTGCCAGTTCAGCTTTCATTTCTGCCCTTAGAGACTCTACATTGCCATTAATCTATTTCTCCATTCTAGCTGTTATCTTCACAGTTGCTACGCTGAATTCCATTTCTGACATCTTGGTTATATCTGAATCCATTTGTAAATCTGTGGCAGAAGTCACAGTCTCTGAGTCTTTCCTGTTTTGGGGGTTCCTCCTCCTAGTCTTTCTGTTGAGGGGTGTTTGAGGGAATGTATAGAGTCCAAATTATTGACCACAACCCAAGCAAGATGCACCTGTTTTCTAGGGACCTTAGGGTTGCTGGCCTTTTGTTTTCCCAGCCTGTCTTCTGGGGGAGGGGCCTGCTGCACTGTTACTCAGGCAACCCTGTTTGGGCAGAGTTGCCCTGCCCCCTGTAGCCAGGGATGGGCTTAGTGGAAAACATTCTTGGGGGGCTTTTGTTCCCTGGTGGTTTTCTGCGTCTCTTCCAAGAGTCAGAACAGAAGAGACTGTTTCCAACCCTCTGCCTCAGAGCAGAGAGATCGCAGTTTGTTCTTCAGTGAGCTCTCCAGGACACACTGTCTCTGTTTCTGTCCGTGCTGCTATAAACTGCAGCATCCTGGATGATGCGCCCCTCTGTAGCGCTTCTAGTCCTGCCTCCAGGTCGGGGCAGGTCTCTGTCCTTTGTGCTTCTAGAACTGCTAGCCGCCCCCAGTTCGCACACATGGCCCCACCACTCCAGGTCAGGGGGGCTGACCTAAAGTCCTTTCCCTGCTCCTACCGTCTGCGAGTCTGTCCCCAGCCCCAGTGTCCCCAGCGCAGGAGGCTGTCACTCCCTGGCAGTGTAGGGTCCCCACGGCCAGGCTCCCTGCCACTGCCATTTATCCTCCAATATCTGCCTGCGGAATCATGGCTCCCCACTTCGTACCTCGAAACCAACCACCTGCAATATTCTCTTTGTAGAGATCCAAATCTATCTTCCTACATCTCAGGCTGATTTCATGATGCTCAGAGTGGTCTGGTAGCTATCCAGCTCAATTCCTGGGATGGGTTGGAATAGGGTCCCCTACTCCTCTGCCATCTTTTTCAAGTCCGAAAACAAATGATTTTTAAAATAAATTTTAACTTTGGGATAGTTTTAGATTTATAGAATAGTAGCAAAGAGAATAGAAAGAAAAAAATTCCTATATACTCCAAACTCATTTCCTTATTATTTTCGGTTTATATTACTATGAAACATTTGTCACAACTAATGAACTAATATTCACACATTGTTATTTTTTTTTTAAGATTTTATTTATTTATTTGACAGAGAGAGAGATAGCAAGAGCAGGAACACAAGCAGGGGGAGTGGGAGAGGGAGAAGCAGGCTTCCCGCGGAGCGGGGAGCCCAATGCGGGGCTCAATCCCAGAACCCTGGGATCACGACCTGAGCCGAAGGCAGACGCTTAATGACTGAGCCACCCAGGTGCCCCCACACATTGTTATTAACTAAAGACAATGCTTTATTCAGATTTCCTTAGTTTTTTACTTGTTGACTTTAATTGCAGGATTCCAACCGGGATACTGTGTTACATTTAGTCCTCCAGCTCCTTAGGTTCCTATTGGCTGTGACAGTTTCTTAGACTGTTTTTGTTTTTGATAACTTTGACATTTGAGGGATACTGCTCATATATTTGTAGATTGTCCCCCCAACTTGTATTTGTCTGATGTTTTTCTCATAATTAGATTGGAGCCATGGGTTTGAGGAAGGAGAACCACAAGGGTAAAGTGCCATTTTTATAACTATAATATCAAGTGTACCTACTACTATCAACCTGACTCACCTCTGTTGATGGTAACTTTGATCACATGACTGAGGTTTCTCTACTGTCCTTACCCTCCTCCCTTTCCTACCATACTCTTGGGAAGTAAGTCTCTATGTACAGCCTACATGTAGAGAGTGGGAGTTTTGTTTCACCTCCTTAAGGGTGGAGTGTCTACATAAATTATTTGTAATTATGCTCTATGGGAGATTTGTCTATTCCTCTAGTATAAATTTATCTTAAAGATCATTAATTTATATAAGTACAGATGGAATAATGATACAATTTTATATTTTAGGTTAAATTCAATAATATGTTATTTTGTTGCTCAGATTTTTCCAGCTTTGACTACTGGAAACTCTGTTAGTTGGCATCATGTCCCCTTGATATAATCCCATTATTGTGGAATTTTACTTTTGTTTTGTTTCTGAGTACATCCTCACCTACTGGAACTCTATGATGCTCTAGGGTCATTTCATATATTCATGGTCCACCATGGGGTTAGCCATTCTTCCAACGAGCCATGGGCCTCTTTCTTGGTGAAAGGTATGAGAAACCTAGGTATGCTTATTGCTATATCAATGTCATTGCTCCAAGGTCCTCTCAGCTGATGGAGCAAGTAAATGTATGTATGTATAGTAGTCTCTGTGTAGTTTAACTACAGATATAGTTACTTACAGTTGTAGATACAGATAACAATTTTTAAACCTATAAGTTTATGCCAAATAACCTTATACCTGTTCAGGTATAGTATAGTCTCTTGTAACAAAGTATCCTCAATTCCTTCTTATATCCCTTGTGACATTGTTAAAACATATGTAATATTTTATAATTTACATATATAAATATATATGTAAAACATATGTATACAAACACACATATATTTCACACATTATATAGGCATTTTTGTATATATGTCATATTACATATGTGTCAATATATGTGTGTATTATATATGCACAGATGTATATGTAATCATTCATTATTTATTATTGAGAGATTTGTGTTAAAATTTCCCACTAACATGGAGAGTTTGCTAATTCTTCCCTAACTTCCTGTTAATTTCTATTTTGGTATTATTTAGAGGCTATATTAATATATCAATAAATATATAGAATAATTATTTGACACTGGTGGATGAATTTTTTTTTTTTTTAATTTAGTGATACTCTTTGGCCTTAATAATCTTTTTACTCCAAGGTCTATTTTGAATAACTGTATTCTTTTACTTAGTGTGTCTCTTTGGTTTGGTAGTGTCTTTTTTTAACAGACTTAATGGTATATAATTTAAATACCATGAAGTTCCCTCATCTAAAGTGTACAGCTGTTCAATAGTATTTAGTATATTTAGAGTTGGACAACCATCACCATAATCTAATTTTAGAACATTTTCATTACCCAACAAAGAAACCAGTACCGATTAGCAGTCACTCCCTCTTTCCCACCTCCCTCTTCCAGCCCTAGACAATCACAAATCCACTTTCTTCCTCTATAGAGTTCCCTATTCTAGACATTTTCATAAATGCAATCACACAAATATGGTCTTTTGTGGCTAGCTTCTTTCACTTAGTATAAAGTTTTTTGAGCTTCATCCTTACCGGTGCTTTTTCTCTTTATTGCCAAATAATATTCATTTGTAGTTGAATTATTTAATCCAACCTAAATATCTGTTATTTGTAATTACCTGTTTTATACTATTTATGAGTACCAGAGTTATGTCTCAGAGAGTATGAGCTCAAAGTGGAAATGACTTACAGAGCAAATGAATTCCTTAGATATAGAAGCAGGAGAAACCAGGGAGACTATTGAAAGTGATTCTTGACATTGTTGAACTGGAGAGCAGAGCAGAAGATCATCCTAAGTAGGGGAGAATTTATTGATGTGGTGTATTCAGCCATGGTAAGATTTAGTGTTCTGATAAGAACAGCTGAGACAATTCAGAGTTAGGTCTTTACCACTGGATCTTGTATATGGTGATCACCTAAGTAAATAAAGTGAAGATACCAGAACTTCCTTAGCATAGTATTGAGGAAAGGGTCAGAGAGTTCAGGAAACTGGATGTGTTAGAATGGTTTATCAACATGAGACCTTTCAACACACTACATTACTATGTTCCATTGGAGGACCCAGAACACATCTTTAAGAGATGGCTAACCTCTACAGGCTGGAGCCAATGACTGACAATGCTACATAGCACTGGGATCCATAATGGAAACAAGGACGATGGGATACTAGCATTGCAGGGATCAGAAGACAACAGTTAACTGTCAGAGGCTAAGTAGCTGTGTCATCATCGCTAACAGAAAGACATGATTTGTAGCCAGGGTATCATGATCTGCAGAAATCTGTGATGAAAGTTAATACATTGTGGTGGTCTTAGGCACAAAATAAATGGACAGTAGACTAGAGGCTCACTTAATCTGTATAATTAAAATCAAGACCTGGTGAGCAGCAAGAGAAAACTGTCATCTTTCAATCAATATCCAGATCTAATTTCATCCACAGATCTGTAACCGACTGATTAAAGAAAAAGCCAGTTACCATGGTGAGGGTCACTCCCGTATCTTTGTTAAATATTCCTTTGATATTTTTACAGATAAGATCTGAGCCATTTGCAGAATAATCATGCAGTAACAAAATTGGAGTGCTCTGTGTTTTGAGGAAGTCAAGTATGTGACCCGGGCTGAATAGAAAGAAAAGCACTAAAAATATCTTCATGGTTTTCTGGTAAAAGTGGGGCCGGTTTCTGGAAGTGATAAACAGAATTTGGCCAGTCTATCTCACAATGAGTATACTAGGTCCATAGACTTGTGATTATTTCCTCCTAACCCAAACATATAAATTGGAACAGACATGCTAAGCACCTGCAGAACCCATATTGTGGTTCTGTCACCTAGGGAGCAAGAGTCCTTATTTTAATACAGCCAAATGGAAGCCATGAAAAAGCCCTCTACCACCCCACTCAAAATAGAAGCAACATCACATCTCAGAAGACTCAGCTATGTGCGCCAGAGCTCAGCACTACCATAAAAGATTCGATGGAAGCTGGAGCGGTGATCCTCATAACATCCCCATTCAATATACCTACCTAGACTTCTGAATAAAAGCACTCAGAACATGGCCAATGATGGCGGGCTGCTGGGAACTACTCCAGGTGATTGCTGTCATTGCAACTAATTACTAATGCTGATCAGTACAGCCCATTGTGCTTCATACACTATTGATCTGGTGAATGAACTCTTTATTCCCACCTGCAGGAAAGAACAAAAATTAGACTTTACAGAGCAGTGTGAATCAACTGTCTTCCCTCTCAACTAGGTTAACTTTCACACACTTTGCCATAATGTGGTTTTGGAAACATTGAGCATCTTAACATTACAAAGAATATTACACTGGGGTGCCTGGGTGGCTCAGTCGGTTAAGCATCTGCCTTCAGCTCAGGTCATGGTCTCTGGGTCCTTCGATCAAGCCCTGCATCGGGCTTCCTGCTCAGTGAGGAGTCTGCTTCTTACTCTCTCTTTCTCTCCCTCCCCATCACTTGTTCTCTCTCTCTTTCTCTCTCAAATAAATAAAATCTTAGAAAACAGAATATTACACTGAAACACCCTGCCCATGATATCATGAGGATGGGACTTGGCGAGAAGAAAGTGATGGGCACCCTAGAGGACCTAATGTAGCAGATATATACTGGAAGGTGGCAGATAAACATCAGTAGAAGTTCAAGTCCTGTCAGTTAATGAAAGTTTTAAGAGTCCAGTGGTTTGGGGTACGTCAGCATATCACCTCTAAGACAATGGACAAGTAATAACTACCCCCATCTCCTGCCACTAAGGATGCACAACACTTTGTGACTCTCTGTATATTTTGGAGACAGAAAGTATACCACACATCAAATATGTTCTGACCCATTCCTTTTTTGAGTAATCCAGAGGCTGACGGGTTTGAGTGGGGCTCAGAGCAAGAGAAGGCTCTGCATCAGCTCCAGGTTGATTTCTTCCTTCTTCTTCTTATTGTTGGAATACGGAGTTTAAAAAGTCAAAATGCGGGCTCCTAGGTGGCTCAGTTGGTTAAGCGACTGCCTTCAGCTCAGGTCATGATCCTGGAGTCCCGGGATCGAGTCCCGCATCGGGCTCCCTGCTCGGCAGGGAGTCTGCTTCTCCCTCTGACCCTTCCCCCTCTCATGCTCTCTCTCTATCTCATTCTCTCTCTCAAATAAAAAAAAAAAAAATCTTTAAAAAAAAGTCAAAATGCTATCTGTTAAAAATACAGACAGCATATTTAAGTAAAGATGCCATATATGCACAGATTTGGAGGTAGGAAGATTCTACTTCCTCTAGTAAGAGCCCTGGCAAGAATGTCTGTGCTGTCAAGGGAGACTGAGCACAAAATACTTTATTTGCTTAAGTACTAAAGAGCAGTAGTTACAAGCCTCCTGAGTTTCACACTACAATTCATGAAGCAGTGTACAATTTCAAGCAAGCAAAATTTTACTTAGATGTAAACATGCAAGAACAATATTCTTCAAGGGACAGTACTAACATGGTCTGTGTTTTATAGAATAAAATAGACACATTGACTTTAGAGTAAATGACACACATTGAACATATAGATAAACCCATGACCCAGAGTAGGAAGGAGTGTTTATTCTCAGCCAAGAATTATTATGACCAATTCACATAAATGTAAAGGGAAAACCCAAAACTCCTTTTCTTTTGATAAGGCATACTTTAGATTTTAACAAAGGAAATCAGAAGCATTTGGAGGAACCAGGAATTATTCCTAGCAGTTTCCTTCCATTTCTCCTGACCTCAGCCATGCCTAACAATTGAAATGCATAGACTCATAGCGAAAGTAAGAAAGGAGATAAAAAAGAATGATTATTAAGTTTGACTAAAAAGAAGATCTTTTCAATGGTGAATAGCTGCTTGAAAAATAATTCATTGATTTCCTTGGAATATGATTTTTATAACTTTCTTTATTCCATAGAAGTCATGGAAAGATATAGTTATAAAAAGGTCTTCTGCAGGATTGCATTAGTATCTCTGAATAATTCACATGCAAATTTTTTTAGTTCAACTCAAAAAGAAGCCAGAGACATTTTCAATCAAGACTATGCTCTTGGTTACATACCTAGACTCTGCCAAAAGCACTGGAAAGAATATTGCGGGGGGGAAATTGACCCAAGAGGTTTTTGTTTTTTTTTTTTTTAGGTTTGAATACATTTTTGTTGCCTTGTTATCAAAATTACATGAAAGGAAATTTTGAGCTGATAAGAAGTTTTTATTTAGTTTTCTTTTCATTTATCTAAGTCCCTTATTTACCATCTTCTATGGATTCATCCATATGTTCGCAGTGAATATATCTGCACTTCGTTTAGCAGGTTTTGTGTTTGCAAGGCAAACTTTGTTGAAACATTTACATCACCAGAGAGTCTGCTTAAAATTCAGAAAGCCACTACGAGGTGCCTTGCGCTGCTTTGGATATTGCAGAATCGGTCAGCTGGCCAGATTTTCCCCCGACATATTCTGAATTCTACAGCATCTGTCAATGCTCACCTTACCGTTAACAGAGTGGCTACTTAAATCGCATGTTTTAAAGAAGATCTTATAACAAATTTCAGTTACCACAATATGTATTCTAAAGGACTTATGAGGTAAAGCTGCTGAATGTTTTGTGTCATCTCTCCTTTTAAGGGTCAGCTGTTCCCCTTCTCTGCTTATGTTGCCTTTTCTTTGTAGACATTAAGAGTCTATTAAACTTCTCTAATTTTTATGTCAGGAACTCAAAATCCTGGACGCTTTGCTGAGCCACAGTAGAAACCCAAATCATTGATTTTCTCTTGCTGTTTCCTTAAAAACGAGTCAGTAATGTCCTATCCCCCTTCCTTTTCTTCCCCAGCGCTATTTTCAGTGACGTATTTGTAGCTTCCAATCCCTCAATTCCTTTTCCCTTCCTAGGTTTATAATGTCCTGGGTTATCTATAAAGTTAACAGCCCGGCTTCAAGGTGCCTCCTGAGAAGGAAGGACTTCTCTGACCCGCGAGTTTGGGATGAGGAACTATCCCTTTCTCCTAGCTCGTTCCCTTTTTGCTTTTCTCTTTGGAGTCTGCCTGCTCTTGGAAAGTACAACTGTAGCCTCCTCTCTGAGGAGCTGGCAAAAGCCCCTTGTCTATGTTATGGTTGAGTGGGAGAAGCCGTTATCAGTGTGTTACAGTATCGTCACACGTGTAAGCCACATTCTTCAACGGCCTTATAGTAACAAAAATGACTTGTCAGTTTCCATTTGTCAAACATCATTGTTCCTCAAAGGTGGTTCAAAATTTGAGCATGGGAAAGACATATTATTTATTACCACTCGAACACACTAATAATAAATTGCTACAGCTTTTCTCCACTTTACACACACACACACACACACACTATACAAATGCATCTATTCATGTACATATTTAAATCATATTTGTATCTTTATCTATCCATATGTAGTTAAAAGTATGGATCACATTGTTACATGAATTCCCATCCAGCCTCATAGATTTATCATAATTTTCCTCCTTTCTATATTTGTAACTCCCTCTATTGACAGTAAGACATCTGATGTCCACTATCCTTGATGTACTTATGTATTTAATCATCCTCTCCTTTCATACTTTATTGAGCCACTAGAATGAAATTTGTCCATAATAAAAAAGCCATAATTTAAAAAACTGTTATTGGGAAAGCAGTCATTATAGGGTATGAATGACCTCATTTCTTAAATGATATCTTGTGATAATTATTTAAAATAAATACCATCATGCCTGTTTTACAGATGAAGAAAATAAAAAATCAGAAGGTTTAGGTTCTTGGTGGGTAATTTAGAAAAGGCAGGGGTGGCCATGCTGGTGTAATAGAAGATCCTTCCTCCCCTAAAAAAAAGCAATCCCTAAAATAAAATACTATGACACCTGAAATTATTTTAATTAAATAAATAACAGTAAAATGTAATATTTCTAAAATTTACTAGCTTTGGGGGAAGTGAGAAAATCAATGGGAACATAATCCAGACCCTTATGATTATTATAGAATTGTTCACCAGTTTAAATTCCTAAAACCAAGATGGTGCTAATTTAAGAAAATAATACACATTTCATAACGATTTATTAAGTACTTCTGGGAAAAGGGTTATGCCAACTATTGCATTAGTCATGCCCCTAAATGAATGCCACTAAGAGATTCTGGTTCAAGCTCTTATTATCTAAATTAAACCAAAGGACACATATTTTAAAGGCGTGAGAAAAGTTAAATTTCTTTCTTCTCTACTCTTCAGAAGAAACAAAAGCATAATGGCCACAAAAAGTTATTAGAAATAAGCAACCCAGGAGCACCTGGGTGGCTCAGTCAGTTAAGCGTCTGCCTTCGGCTCGGTTCGTGGTGTCAGGGTCCTGGGATCGAGTCCTGAGTTGGGCTCCCTCCTCGGTGGGGAGTCTTCTTCTCCCTCTCCCTGTGCCCTTTCCCCTGCTTGTGTGCTCTCTCTCTCTCTCTCTCTCTCTCAAATAAACAGATAAAATCTTTTAAAAAAATATAAGCAGCTCAGTTTCTGTGTACTTTGGTTTATATAAGGACTTAGTGCTCCCAGCCCTGATCTCTCACCTTGCTATAACTTAACCTATCCTGGTCTTACTGTATATATTCTTCTAGCTAGTGCACACACAGTTTCCTCAACCACCTGGCTTCAGTTTGACAGGTTTTTAATACTATAGACTCACAACACCATCATTAAATATCGTACTTAAAAATATGAAGGAACGAAAAATAATTTTGCTGACACTTCCTTCTTGTAAAACTGTTCAGAGATTAAAGCAATCCACCTTGGTCACTTTTCCAGGGATGTGCATTGAAGTTAAGTAGATGGTAGCTGACACCAGAATTGTGTTGAATCCAGTCTAACATCACCGTATGAAAGCCAAAAGTAAAGTGTGAGAGAAATTTTAATGTACAGCTTTAATTAGTGATCCAGTGACTAGACCATTTACTGATTTTTATTGATTTTTATTTTTTTTTAATTTAAATTCAATTTAGTTCACATATAGTGTAGTGTTATTTTGGGGGGTAGAATTTAATGATTCATCAGTTGCATAGAATACCCAGTGCTCATTATATCACGTGCCCTCCTTAATGCCCATCACCCAGTCCCATCCACCTCCCCTCCAACAACCCTCAGTTTGTTCCTTATAGTTAAGAGTCTCTTATGGTTTGACCATTTAATAGTCAATCAGCCTTTCCCTGACAAGCTCCATCCAGAACATGGACAGTTAGGTAGAAGAAAACATGAAAACTTCTCCCTGAAACATTTTTTTTTCTCTTGAGTCTCAAGAATGTGGTCCCTTCATTTGCCCTAAACTTAACTGGCAATGCATGCTAAGAGAATAAGAAAGACCAAGGTTTTATTTGTGAGTGTTTGCACATGAGTGTCTGCATTTGTGTTTCAATTGGAATGAATTCTCATTTTCTGTTTTAACTATCGTTTAAGAGAGGTTTACTCTTTAACTTATGCAAATAGAATGCAGACCCAAAGAACCAGTTACAGCTGCCTTTTGGTAGGACTATCTGGAAAAGTTATCAGTTTTAATACATTCAACAATAATTTGCTTTAATACTGCGTGCCTGCTATGGGGGAGACACTGAACTAGCTACAGTTGATTGGTTCTCAGCCCTAGCTGCACTTGGGAATAACCTGAAGGGATTTAAACAATGCAGGGTATGGGTACATCCCCATGGATTCAAGTGCAAGCTAAACCTTTGAAAATCCAAAAGGTCCTCCATGATTCTAATGTGAGGTCAAGATTGAGAACCATTGAATAGGAAGAAGCAGTCTTTCTAAACAGAGAGAATCTTGGTTTGACCAGGACTCAACAGAGTTCTCTCTTAAGCTGACTCCTCTCTCACCCTACCACTTGAAGCTCCATGAAGTCAGAGATTTGGCCTTTTTCTCCAAATTGTCTGAGAGTCTGGTAGAGTGCTTGCTTAAGAAGTGTTTAACCAGTAGTTGCTGAATGAATGCAAATGGCTTTTGAAAGCTAATTCATTTAATCTCTGTCTTTAACATTTTCATGAGGATGGCTTTTAAAACTTTATCTCTCATCATATCCTTGTCTCAAAATTGGACCTTTACTCACAATGGTTTGGTCTTTTCCTCTTAAATATAATGCAGGACTATTAAAAACAAGGACCTTGACTTATAATAGTAGCAATCTATTTCAATTTGCAAATACTTGCCCTGAGGTTCAGAGGGTATATATTTAGTAAGTAGCAGATACCGAGCCAGATACAAGCATTTTTTTTTTGTCTTAGCATCATCACTATGCCATGCTAACACTTATAAACATATTCTCTGTATGACCAAATGATGTTGGAGATAAGATGGGATTTCTGTAATCACCTGATGTATCAACAAAAAGCAATGAGTTTCATATGTCATCATTTTGGTTCTGGTTCTGGGTCACCCAGGATCCACCAGTCAGAGGCCCTTCCTAAATTCCATTCTAATTTTCCAGTCTTGCGACTGGTTAGGAAGTTGGGTGGACTGTTTCAGTATGTGCCCATCCAGCT
Source organism: Mirounga leonina (assembly GCF_011800145.1). NCBI lineage: Eukaryota > Metazoa > Chordata > Mammalia > Carnivora > Phocidae > Mirounga > Mirounga leonina. The sequence goes on from NW_023270453.1 coordinate 12,861,600, forward strand.
TTAAAGGGGTTGAACAAGTCAAAGGCACAACAGTCCACTCTCTTTCCACAAAATTGGGAGCTTTGCACAGTAAATACCTCAATATTAGAGAACATTGATGTCTTCGAATAAGCTTTTGAGTTTCCCTTGCAGGATGTATCTCAACTGCCAAAAATGAGTCAGTGTGAAAAACAGAAACCAAAGCAATGAGCAGCCTCCCGTGATGGCCTGAGAACAGAAAGATGAAAGTGATTCTCCTGAGCCCTGCAAGTACAAGACTGGCCCAAATCCTTCCTGATAAGCATCAAATGGAGACAACTAGCTACAAGAAATTCCTCCAGCAACAGAATAAATATTGGCATGAGAAAAAATAATCTACTGATGGGGACAGAGGCTCTGAAAATCATCCTGTGACTAGTCAATCCCAAGTTCAGTGGCAAATCCTCATCTTGACACAATCAGGAAGATGTCAAAGTAAGTATATTTCTGGTCAATATAAAAGCAATTATCCCTGGTTTTTGCCTCCTGTTGGCAGTTTTGCACCTTCCCATTTATTCCACCAGAGTTGTTCTTGCTAGACTTTTCCTCTGGTGCTAGAGTTGATTTAACCAAGAGAGTGAGTCATTAGGTGTTTGCTGATGGGCCAGGGGAGCAGCTTTTCTAGACTGCTTCTCCCCACCCTAATGTTCAGGGACCATGGTCCCCAATATGGCAGCAATGCATGAGTGTCTCTCCACTGAGTGAAGCCTTTTGTGCAGCCAAAAGAGACAGAATAGGAGTAAATAGACCTCAGCCCTACAGCTAACATTGTCCCTGTGGTGTGTGGATAATAATTTCGTTTTGCAAAATTCAGAGTGTCGTGTGGGTAGAATATGATAGCCAAGTGGGAGGGCTCTCAAGATTATGAAGTTATATGGAAATGAGTGCTGTTATTTTCTAAAAGATTTATTTATTTATTTTAGAGAGAGAGAGAGAGAGCAGGAGGGAGGGGCAGAGGGAGAGAGAGAGTGGAGCCCGACATGAGGCTCCATCTCATGACCCTGAGATCACGGCCCTGAGATCACTACCTGAGCCGAAACCCAAGAGTGGGACGCTCAACTGACTGCGCCACCCAGGCACTCCAAGTGCTGTTATTAATATATAAACTTTATAAAACAATTTTATGAGATTTTTAGTGTCATTGTTCTTTGAAAGAGACCAGTATCCGTCTTGTTTTCATGAAAGGCTTTGTGTAAAAAGAGCATGGTACCCCTCTCACAAACATTCCGCTGACACTTGTCATTCATTATTGAGAACTGTAACTTTTATCCATTTCCCTTTGCATTGTAGGCCTGTCCAAATTTCTGGACAAAATCTATTTCAGCTGTGAGTGTGACCCAAAAACATAAATTATACAAATTATACCGTAGAACTAGCTTACCTTCAGTGAAAGGCAAATAACCCTATTCTTTTTCTTTGAAATCATAACTGTTACTCAGGTAAATAAATAACGGTTTAGTATCTTGGCTGAATCAAAATATATCTTGTGCCTCCTCTCACTGTAGTAAACCCAACTGGTTTATGATAACAAAAGTTTTGAGTATACTTTTCAAAATACTATTTATGGGCTGTTAATAAGTGTTTCTCTTCTTTCCATGTCCCTCGTGCCTTGTGCCAGTCACTATCCATGTCTCCTGGTCTACAGATGAGGACCCCAAATACATCATCCAACAAGTAAGAGGCAGAACGAGGGTACTGCCCAAGGCCGTAGTTTTCCCAGTGTGCCGTCGACCCACTGATAAAAATACCTGTTAACATCACACAAGTGCCGACCTTGGTCTCAGCAGCGATGGTCCCTAAAACAGCAAGCATTTTCCTGTCACAGGTCATGATGAGTCATATCCCATGATAGAGTAAACACTGGCCATGCACAGTGATGGGGGGCCTTAATTCATCTCCTTTCTGCTGAAAAGGTGACCTAACAAAATAGGGCTCCACATTTTCAGTGAGTCATAGGCAGACAGGGTAAACAGAAACATGTCAGTGTTAAGGGACAGCTCAGGAATAGCTTTCTCTCATCCCAGGATCCTTAAGGATCTGTCAGGATGCTAACTTTTAAGTTACTCAGCGGAAATGCGCTATCCAGACTAGAAAACAGGAAACTCAAAGTTGAGTAGGGAGCACTGCATGCAATATTGTACAGTATCACTGACCACATAAAACACCAACCCTTCCATCAAAAATTTTAAAAGATGCGCGAACCAAATTTAAACTCATTATATGGATCTTGAAAATTCCATTTAGGATTTTAGGCACCCTCTGTCCTTTCTCCTTGCAGTTTTTGTAGCAGGCATCTCTCTCTCTCTCTCTCTCCTCTTCATGAGGTGCTTCCTTGTGTTCCTTATGCACAGCATCTTAGTCACCCACCCAGTTCATGTCAAAGTCAGAAATAGACATAGATCCAAGGAATGTTTTTCACCTTTCTTCATATTTTTAAATATCAGCAGATATATCTCAAATAAGAACTCAGCTTACTGGAATACCCAAGTAGTTCTACTGACAGAAGTATATTTTGTTCATGAAAATGTTTATTAATTACACATAACCACCTGCTGCACCTCCCCAAATTCACTGATAATAAACAGTCAGTGATAACAAATTTCGTTGCATCAGAAATAGGGAAATCAGGCAAGTATTCATGATTTTGAGGATAAATCTACTTTTCCACTGGATGGAACCTTGTGTGGAATCTGTCTATACTTCCTGAATTATCCAGATGGAGGGTCACATTGGCTTTGCCCATATTATCCGGAAACTGTCCGTTTATCTGTGACCTACTCTTTCTTTAATTTCTTTTGCTTTGCTTTGCTGTGGATATTCACTTCTGCAGCTCAGCACTCAGAAGAAACTCTTTTTTCCCCATAAGACACGCATAAGTCTAAGCCTACATTTACTATGGCTTTGATCATTTTAAATACTATTTACTGACAGAAATAAAGAAAGAAAGTCAACATTTAATATCAAATGAACATTTTAGGAAGTAAAACCAAATAACCAGCAGAGGTCTCTGCTGCTCTATGTAAACGTCCCTTTAGAGCAAAGCAAAATGAAACAAAACTTTAAAAGAAGCGCGCTGGCCAAATTGTAGTGTGGTCAACCAAGTGTGTATTAGACGAAGAAAGTGTATCCTTTCAATAGTGGGAAGAGGAAGAATAAAAGTGAAGGGAGAGTTTATGCCAGATCTTAGGGGTGAGCAGCAGGGTCTGATAAAGGGTGCACCCATAGATAGGCAAGGTGGGAATGTGGAAGCAAATGGAGCTGTGTTTTGTGGGAGGACTTAAGTCAGGCTCACAGTGAGAAATATCTTTAGTTCAGGAAAGTCCAGCAGGAATATATCAGGACAATGGGGAATCAGAGTTGGAAATAAACAATGTCAGATTAGCCAGAGAGTCAGCTATGGGAATGCCTGGTGCCAGGTTTGTAGATCTCCAGCTACCATGCTGGAGTTCAGCTACAGTAATTCTGTCCCAAGGAATAGCAGCATGAAACATGCAGGCAACAATACTAGAGGAACTAGGGTATCAAGATGTTTCTCTTTTTTTTAAGATTTTATTTATTTATTTGACAGAGAGAGACACAGCGAGAGAGGGAACACAAGCAGGGGGAGTAGGAGAGGGAGAAGCAGACTTACCACTGAGCAGAGAGCCTGATGCGGGGCTCGATCCCTGGACCACGGGATCATGACCTGAGCCGAAGGCAGACGCTCAACAACTGAGCCACTCAGGAGCCCGTCAAGATGTTTCAAGGTAGAAATTAGTCACCTAGGAACAAATCAGAGGCTTCAATATTGCCCCTGTTCTATAAAGGTTAAGATGCTATTACAGAAAGAAGAGGAGACACACACACTTGTTAGAGTTGGGTGTAAAGATTAGAGCCACCTTGGTAACTGGTAAGATTGACCAGAAGCTGAACCATCTACATGTAAATTCCCTCTGCATGGGAATAAGATTGAATTTGGAGCATTCAGATTGTCTAAACGTGCAAAGGTGAGCTGTTCCAGGTACCCAGGTAGACAGAACATGACAGGCCAAACTTAAATCTGGTTTTAATGGTCCCTCCATGATTTTTCTTCAGTCTTATTCCAATCCACAGATATTTAATTGGGATTAACACCTGTGAAAAGGAGAGGAGGAAGCAGGATTGGACAAGGGGAGGGGTTGAACTAGGATGCAGACTCAAGGAAATCTGGGCTAACCCAGTGGAGAACTCTGGAAAGGGGCATCCAGGACCTCATCCCTCCCTTTTCCCTTCAGTCAGCATATGGGGGTTGCCCAATAGGGACACAACCCTAGGAGATCTTTTAAATAAAAAACTATAAGCTATTCTTTAAAGGGCATCACCCAAGAAGACAGAGGACAGACATGCAAAGGGACTCAAACACAGAATTTGACAAGTAAGACAATCTTGGCGAAAGCAATTGTTCTAGATTGATGAAGTTCAAGTCAGGATAAAATGGGATATAGACATACAGTGGAGGGGTGCCTCAATCAGTTAGCATCAGACTCTTGATCTCAGCTCACATCCTGATCTCAGGTTTGTGAGTTCAAGCCCCACATCGGGTTCCACGTTGGGCATGAAGCCTACTTTAAAAAAAATACAGTGGAGATGTGAAGAAAGAAGAGATTTGTTAACATTAGCAAACAATCCTTTTGGCACCCAAAGACTTGTTAGGGTATGTGGGTATTTTCTGACTCTCAATGGGCCAGCCAAGGAACCTTCAGCATCTGTTTACAACATTTCCAAATGTCCTAATGGAGCAATCAAAAATCAGTTCCTTTGGAATTTTGTTTTGTTGTTTTGTTTTGTTTTGTTTTGTTTTGTGTTGTTTTTATTGGTGGGGTGGGGAGCAGGCATCATTGTAGGACAAAGAGGCCTGCAGCGAAAGTAATCTGTGTGGTTTCTCCCATCTCCACTCAGCTTGAGCCATTTTCCAAGGGAGTCACCACCAGTGAATTAGAGATGGAAGTTCTTATGAGCTTTAGTAAAAGTGGTCAGAGAGCTTTGATCTCTCCACTCAGGATGAAGTGCCAGAGAAGACTATAGACACAGATCCTTAGCATTATACTTTGAAAATTTGATTTCATTTCCCCAGAAAAGCATTGCTATCTGTGTGGTTTAGACTCTATATAATAACGAAACACTGCAGGATGGACTATTCTTCAGGCAGTCGGACGTGACCCAAAGAATCTGAGCTATTCATTCTAGCCTTAAATTATCATCATGTGGCCCCGACTGCTTTGGAGTCACCTAACTGCCTGGGGCACCGGTTTCCTCATCTGTAACGTGCTTGGTTTGGAGCAGTTCTGTAAAGTGCATAGAGCTGCTAGACTCTGTAAGTAAGGTTTTTGAACGTAGACCACATTTCATAATCTCACTGCAAGTTAGATAGGATTTTTGTGAGCTTCCCTTGGAACTTAACCTCCCAAGACAATGTTATTTCTGTGCACACACAATATTTCCAGTCCCAAATAACCCACTTAAACAAACATTGTTCACCTAATACATGTAAATGGTATAGTTTGCTTGTATATATGCATTTTAGAAAACTTTAATTAAATCCCTGATCCTTCTTTCCACAAGATGTCACTGTCCACCACAATTTGTTTTACAATCAATAGCCTCACATACTTTTCCTGCTGGGTTTTATGATAACATGCCCTAAGTTAAATAGAATTACAAACACCTAGAACTAAACCCCTTGTTATCATTTCTGTGTTCAGTAAAAGCCCATGTACAATTAGATTTCAAAAGTAAATATGCATATTTCATGATAGTTCTATAAAAAATGCTTTTAACCTATCTACTGATTTATTTTTATAGGATAGAATCCAAAGAAAACAATCATATCAAATGTAATATTTAAGAGTAATATTTTAGAGGCTGAAAATAATTTCAGTTGTAGCAGAACACACTACCTTCAAGGAAATTTAGACTGGGGATTTGCTGCATCTTGTGATGGGTCTAAAATGACAAGGCAGAAAGTTTGGGCTAAATGCAGATCCTACTTTGCTGTCATGTTTGATATCACCTGGGTGTTTAGAAAGGCCCCGGGCATTTCTATCTGTTTATATAAGACAGGTTCTGCAGACTTGGCTTTTCCCTGGTACTTTATGCAACGCCTGTGTCTTTGTTTACAAGGCCCCTCGCATTATTTATGCCCCATTAGCAGCACAGAACTAAATTGTGCCATCTCTTCTGCTTTAGGAACCTGCATTACAATGGTGAAACCTCACAGGAATCGTTCATCTTAACCGTGCACCACGGAACGAAACCCATGAAGCCCGAGTGTAGTAACTATTAAGTATTTCACTGTGTAACAAGTCTATCTCTAAAGCATCCCTTTAGCATAGACTTGGAGGCTACTCTTAGAAAAAGGATCTTACTTTTAATATAATCTGGCTCCTAAAATAAAGATTCAACACATTAATCCCTACGATTGCTCACTACTGTGATCAGATTCTGTGAATTGTTTTCTAATCATATGTGGAAAACTGGCAACTCAAGCATGACAGTCGAGTTAAAAATCGGTATTTTCAAATAAACATGTAGTCTTTTGGGAAACCACAGGATGTCAGGCTTCACTCTGAAACAGCTCAATGAGTTCAAAGTCACATTTACTTACCTCCCATTTCCCTGGATCTGATGCTGTCATAAGGTAAGTAGTTTTATATTCTATTATCTCTTGGAGGGCTATTCATTTCATCTGAGTCTCATTATATTTTTTCAATGGATATACAGATAGAGTGAAAAAGAACACAGATTTTGTTTTTTTGCTTGATATGCCCCCGTACTTTCTTGCCTACTCTTTGATGACTTTGTTATTAATGTTAATATGTCTACATTAAAGAAAATATGTAAAATGAGCAAGCAGCCCCTCCTCACTCTTCACACGTGAAATATGCTCTTTGGCTTATTGCTTGTCTCAACAGTAGAGTCACCATAAAGAGAACTGAATTTCTCTCCTGTCCCCAAGTTCTTCCTGTTGCTTGTACTCTTTGAGCCTCGCTAATCCTGTGTCCATAATTTGTCTTGGCTGAGGACTAGGAAATTTGACCAAGCAGGGACAGTGGGGGATGCTGGGTGTAACAGTGAACTAGTTGTACCAGACTTGGGTGCAAATCCCCGTTCTGCCACTTCCCAGCGGAGTGCCTTGAAGAAAGTTCTATATCCTTTCTTGGCCTCAATTCCAAATTGTATAAAATTAAAACGACACCGACTGATTTCCCAGAAGTTTCATGAGGTTGGCTGTGTACTGTTTTCTCACTGCTAGCTGATAGCCAGCATTAAAGAGTTGTGTTAAACTTTTAAGAATAGCTATTTCATTCTTCCATCAGCTAGACTGTCAAATCCAGCCCAGAAAAGCTTTATCCACTGACTGTAGCCTTGACCAACAGGATGTCGTTGCTACTTGATAGGGGACAGAGATGAAGCTGCACGAAAAGCTGGAAGTAATCCATTTGCTAGGCCCTGCTCACTCAACCAGAGAGAAAGTTGGGCATGAGTGCAGCGCCCGAGAGCATGCATTTGGCACGCAGCGTGGTGCCTCATGGGCCCTGAGTCATCTTTCAACCTGCTTGGGCATATAGTCTTTATTGTGTCATTGCTCTTCCCGACCAGCTGTCAGAACGGCTTTAGTCAATTCTTCTGCCAGGCTAACAGTAGACACAAATATTGTGTACCCGGCTAGCACCGATGTCCATCTTAGGTGTCATGGTAGGATTTGCACTGGGACAGCCAGATGCGCTGGTCATCTTAGTCCTCAGCATCAGTCTGCAAACAGGTAACATCTTTGAGGAATAGTGACATCTGCCCTCTCCTTAAAGAACTTAGACACCAGCAGACAACAACTTCGGCATTTAAGTTTCCTAGAAATCTGAGGGAATCGTCTTAACATGGACTTCCAGATCTCATTTCTTATTCTCTAATCTTCTTTCAAAAATCAGAGCAAATGAATCTCACTCCACTGCATTGGTGAGGCAGACAAATTTAACTTTAATTATCAGCTAAGCAGGGGCACCTGGGTGGCTCAGTCGGTTGAGTGTGCGACTCTTGATTTCGTCTTAGGTTGTGATCTCAGGACCCTGAGATGGAGCCCCAAGTCAGGCTCTGTGCTCAGCGGGGAATCTGCTTAGGATTCTCTCTCTCTCCCTCTGCCTCTCCCATGCTGCTTGCTCGAGTTCTCTCTGTCTTAAATAAATAAATCTTTTTAAAAAATAATTATCAGCTAAGCAAATCTTACCAACTGATGTGGAGAAAAATAGGAAGGTGGTGACCTTTTGTATGTGACCCAACGTTCTTAGCTTCGAGCAGTCAAGGCCCCTTTCCATGGTAAACTTAACTTCTCTTTAAGTACTATGGATCCTATTTACCTCTGCATCCTGTTAACTGGAGTTTGCCTAGTAATAAAGAAACAGACCACCGGTGGATTTGCAGAGTCTATAGAGAGTTTTTTGGACAGCCAAAAATGTAGCTGTAATTCAAGATATTGTGAAAAGAGGTAGAGATGTGTGTTGTAAATAGCGCTGTCCATCATTAATAGTCACTCCAAAAGATAAACCATAAAAGATCATCTAAGAGAGCATGAGTAGGCCTGCCATGTGAATTATTTTATGAAGCCACATCTAACCCTGTGTGGAGTTTAAATAGAACTTTACAATACGACAGCATTATAACTTCTTTAGTATACTTCAGCCAAACATTTGATTGCAGAGATATATTGTAATAACTAAAGGTTGCCAGCAGGGACAATATTTTTCTCCTTCTTGTAACTCATTATGTTAACGTGTGCTTTATGGCCAGCCTGGGATTAATTTATTGATTTGGATTCACAATCCTAATTTTAATTCATTACATTTCACTTCTTCATTTGTGGGGCTAATGACCCACAAACTATAAAAAAATAAAAGGATAAAAAGCTGTGAGTATCAGAGTACCTGATACCAAGTATCAGAGAAAGAATCTTCCTCCCCGTTATAATTGTTTGAAGCAGTGTTTACGCATCTGCTTGGAGGATTGGTCTGCAGGAGCCCATTGTTTCTTGCTTCCCTCTGTCTGTTCAACAGTGGCAGGTTTCACCTATGGCATTTTTATTTGTCTGATGAGCTAAAGAAAAAGCGTTGAATTAATTTTCTTGGATAAAGGAGCCCAGTGGTAAAATAGGCAAGTGTTCCATGTCATTCAGAACTCAACTGAAAACATTTATTTTCAACAATATTCAAGTTTTTATGAAAAGGAAGAATAGCTTTTTTATATCTGTAATGTACATACCTCTCTCTCTCTCTGTCTCTCTCTGTTTCTCTTTCTCTCTAGTCTAGATAGATAGGTAGATAGGTATATTATATATAAATATTCACACACTAAATGATTCTCTGGCAATTATCTGGCATGTATCATCATTTACATACAAATCAATCTTCCTTTAAAATGATCCCCCTGGGTTTGTAAAAAGTAGTCGTCAACCTGCTAGCTTATCTGTAGTCACCAACTCAAGGTAGTTTTTATCATGTTACAAAGATCATTAATCAACTCTTTTCATGTAAATTTCCATCTTTTTTTGTGTATTTGGGGGACAGGGTTTCACTTGTATAAGGATCGCAGGAGTTAACATTTCAATAGTTAAAGATGAAAAGAGAATAAACTTTGGCCAGTAAACAGTAAACAGTGACTTAAGGCATCGAGTTAGAATTAAATTCAGGGTACTGTAAAATAGTAACCTCATTGAGGATCAAAGTCATGCTTTTTTCTCCAGCGCCTCTTTGTGACAAACACATGATGTCAGCTCCACTAGCTCATTTGTCTGCTGCAGTTCCACTTTATCAGGCCGGGGTAAAAAGAATTGATGTGTCTGGATAGATAAAGTAAATGGAAACTCAGGACTCATTCCAATATGCTGTACTTTGATATATTTTGCAAACCTGAGAGCAGCTGGTGTAACACTAGTTACTGTTTGTATTTAAATATTGTACATTAGAAGACCTTTGAAAAGGTGTTTTATAGGGTTCTTTTTTTCTTTTTCGCACCGATTGGCTTTCAGATTGTTCTTTTTCTTTTTTTTTCTTTAATTTCCTTATTGCGCTCACAAATATTTTCAGAGCCTGCCTTTTCAGAAACTTTGTTCTTGTTACCAGACTGATAAAACAAGATTCTTTACAAGGAAATATAATTTTAAATTGTAATCGGCACCTGCCTTTGCCATTTGTCCTCATCCTTTAGAGTTTTAGACTGGGGCTTTCATGAACTAGTAAGACTTATTTTCCAAAATTTCCTGTTGTCCAATCGCTTATTTTCTGATTGTGTTCCAAAGCCCCACCAGATTGAGTACAACAAATGTATCTTCTTTAACTTTAGATCAATAGTCAATATAAATGTGTTTTTGTATAAAATTGCATTTTAACATAAAATAAGTTATTTACATAAAAATAAAAATCTTTAATGCGTTTTAATATGTATACTAATGAAAGTCAAAAATACCACCAAAAATTACAAACAGTAGAACCTTCACTTATCTCATATTATTAGACCCAAACAAGCATTAGAATGTGGATACTGATGCTAAAATTGCTAATACTTTATAGATTTGGGTTGCACATAAGTTTAAGATTATAGCTTTAGGTGCGATGAGGAAAAATAATTTTTGAGAATGAGTGAATTCCTAAAAATTAACATTCCTATATTTTGTCCTTTCTTTCCTTTAAAAGTAGTTTATACAGTCAAATTAAAATGAATTATTGAGAATATTGCTTAAATAAATTAAAACCCCAAATGTTCCTGTTTCATTATTTAGATGCTTAAAGTAGTATTTCTTTTTAGTTTTATTCTGATTTATCTCAGCAAACACTCTGTGCTTTCATTCTGTACTCTGTTAAACATAGTGAAAATCTCAATTTAGAATTACAGCGCAAGAGTATAATCATGAAGCCTCTCGGTGACGTTGAACTGGCACTCGATATTATGCACGCTAAACACATAGTAGAGAGACATGGGGAGAGACCGTTGAGACAGGGAGGTATCAGGAAGGAGTAGCAAAATGACCCGCAGATCTTTCTTTACCAATACATTTAGGAGGAACTAAATCAGCTACTGATAACTCTGCTGATTATGGGCTTTCTCAAGCTGCCTTTATGAAGAACAGGAAGACAAGATGAGCAGCTCTTATCCCTGAAGAGGAACTTGATCCTGATGGAAACATCCTAATGGAAAATGTGGGGCTTGGATGAGAGTCTGCGAGGAACTTGGCCATGCCACGAGTCATTCAATATCATCCATGTGCCTCCGAACGTGCGGTTTTCAGGCAGATTTTTACATATGGAAAGAATATGCTGTGATATAAAAAGGCTCCCAGAAGGTCTACATTTCTATTGATTCCACAACCACGTATCAATTAACGTTTGTGTCCAGGATACAATAGACTTTTTGAGAGCATAAATGAGAAAGGGAAGGTATATTTGCAGCTCTCCTGACAAATATACATGGCTGCACACATGATTTTTAGTGGGGTTGCAATTGCTAGAATATTTTAATCCAAAGGAAAAAAAAAAAAAACAGCATGAAAGAAAAAGTGAATTGGTGTGTAAGATATAGCCATGTAAAATAAATACATTTAAAAAGGGCACTTTAACATGAGTCATTTCAAACATGTATGCTAAATTTTATGAGTTTAATTACATTGAGGATTTTTTCAATAATAAGAAAATGTGCAGGCTCAGTATTTTTAAAAAGTATACTCCTAAAAACTCTCATTTACAGAGATAGCCCTTAGTATGTGCAGGATATTGAATAAATATTTAGGGTACACTGGCAATCACAAAAATGTCATACATGATTCACACACACACACACACACACACACATGTATCCATACCCTTGACACTCAAATAAAATGATAAAGATGCTAAACCTTGCAACCAAAAAAGGTCTGTCTTTGTTTGGAAGATTGTCTGAGGAGCATCTCAACCCCTGGGTGTCTGTTTATATGAAAAGTAACAATGAAAAGCAAGATAAAATGTACTCAGATGCTATAAAGACCATTAGGATTTCACGCTCTTGAAGCTCCAATAAATTTGAGCTTAGGAAGAGGCAAAATACAGACTTCGGTCACTAACAGAGGTGAGGATAATTGAGAGCAAAGAGGGAAAGGAAGGGCAGAACAAGAGAGGGGTGTCGCTTAGGATGTGCACAGTGTAGACACCATGTGGCTCTGCTTTCAGCGGTCCCAAATGTCACACCATTGTTCAGTGTGCTCAAAATGCCATACATGCAACATGGTTTGTGCAGTGACATTTTCTCAGTTATATCAGCCGGAAAGAACAGTGTGGACAGTGTCATGGGCTTGACGGGGTGTGATCCTATGCAATGCAAGCGTACACATTCAGTGATGGTACCGAACCCGATCTCAAGCAATGGGTGTCAGCCAGTCTGCCTGCTGAATGCCTCCCTTCATACAAGAGGGGCACCGTGAGAAACCCTCCCCATTTACTGACCTTCCTTCTCTGCAATTGGCCAAAGCCGATTCCTTTGCTATACAAATAGGTTAAATGATTCTGCATTTGCGGACTCTAACCTGTACAACCAAAGGGCCCAAAGAGTGTAGCACCTGCTTCAAGCCTCATTCAGTGTGAAGACAGCTGAAATGGGGTGATGGTATGTTACAGCATGAAAATTCTGGACTGGGAGTCCGGAGCATGGAGTCCTGGTCTGAACCCTTCCCCTAAGTTGCTGAATGACTTTGGCATGTCATTTAATCTCTAGGAGTCTCAGTTTCTTTACCTGTAAAGTGAGAATGATGAGCTGATCTTGACAATCAGCTTTAGGTTCTACGAGACCTGAGGACAAGGCATCTTAATTTCCCTCTTCTGGAACCTGATTTCTAGCAGAAGAATAATTGGTAATACCAAAATGTGCTACTCTTGATGAGAAATAATAAGGGTGATTTATTTGCCTTTTAGGATAGGAAGATTTCAGACAGCCCTTTGGAAGGGAAATCCTTGGAGAGAGTTTGAAAGAGTTTTGTGGGGTTTTTTGTTTGTTTGTTTGTTTTGTTTTGTTTTGTTTTTTTGGTAGCTTCTCCAAGGAGAAATTTTGCATAGTCTGTCATATTTAAGTTTCATAGGAGCCCCATAAAATGACAAAAGTTCCCATCTTACAGATGAGAGATCTGAAGCTCGGAGAATTGCAGAGCTAACTGGTGCCAGAACTTGAATACTCTTACAGATCCGAGCTCCTGTGATTTCCGCTACATTACAGCTTCAGGAAAGGAAGAAAGACATGTATGGCATGTCAACGATGTGTCAGGTACCATGCATGCCATATCATCACTTAAACCTTATTCTGAATGAAAGGCAAATTATTCTCATCAGTATTTCAGGGGTTAAATTAGAAGGTGGCTAACCACACTCTATAGGCCAAATCAGGCCCAATGCCTATTTTTATAAATAAAGTTTTATTGGAACATAGGCATGCCCATTCATTTGCATATTGTCTCCGACTGCTCTCAAGCTACAACAGGTGAGCTGAGTAATTTGTAAGAGACACAGGACGGCCCACAAAACCTGAAGTATTTATCTGGGTCTGTACAGAATAAGTTGTCTGATTGTTGGATTGAATGAATTTGTGAGAACAAAAGACACAGGAGAAAAGTCATTAGGTTGGTCTCCTTAATTCCAGCTAGAAAACTTCAAAAGAGGAAAACCAACTGATGAATAAAAAAGGCAATAAAATAATAAGTGCACCTATTAAATTAATAGGGCTGGTTTCTTCATCAGTCATAGCTCACAACTGACTCTGACAGCAATTTAAGAAAAAGTTCTAAAAATATTTTGAGTAATGGCAGCATTATTGGAATATGTTAATTATTATGTTTTTTACATTTATTTATATTTATATTAATAATTATAGAATATAATAATTATATGTATAAGGTTTATATTTATTACGAGTTTACAAGTTTTTATTTGATTATTATAATTGGATGAAAATGTTTACTTTGAAGGACAACTAACATTTGTGTAATTTCTGGTAGGTTATTTTTTTAAAAATGCATATCATTTTTAAGCTTCTTTTATCAGAATTATTGCAGGTAGGATGGGATAGGCTTTTTTAAAATTTTTTTATTGTTATGTTAATCACCATACATTACATCATTAGTTTTTGATGTAGTGTTCCATGATTCATTGTTTGTGCATAACACCCAGTGCTCCATGCAGAACGTGCCCTCTTTAATACCCATCACCAGGCTAACCCATCCTCCCACCCCCCCTTCCCTCTAGAACCCTCAGTTTGTTTTTCAGAGTCCATTGGCTCTCATGGTTCATCTCCCCCTCCGATTTCCCCCCCTTCATTCTTCCCCTCCTGCTATCTTTTTTTTTTTCTTAACATATATTGCATTATTTGTTTCAGAGGCACAGATCTGTGATTCAACAGTCTTGCATGGATGGGATAGGCTAAAATGTGACATGAGAAGACAAATATACCTGTGAGGTGTTGACATTTTTTTAATCCCTAAAAACTTTCTCATCATCGCCTGATGCATTTTCCATTGCATATGAAAAAGCAGGAACTAAAACGTGAGCCACCTCCAAATATTAAGTGTATGCCTTCCCAACCTTTTGCCAATCCTCTCTGATTGCCATTGCTCCAAATCTACTTTTTCTTCCCCGAATTATTTTCTTGTTGCTTACTGGGACCCAGAGTGCCCCATATAGAACTTTACCCAGATCTGTTTCCATGCCTTAGACCTATTCCCTTTATTATTTATTTATTTATTTATTTATTTATTTATTTATTTATTTATTAGATTGTATTTGTCAGAGAGCACGAGCAGCAGGGAGGGGCAGAGGCAGAGGGAGAAGCAGGCTCCCAAGGTGCAGTGAGCTCGATGTGGGACTCCATCCCAGGCCCCCGAGATCATGACCTGAGCCGAAGGCAGACGCTTAACTGACTGAGCCACCCAGGCGTCCCAGACCTATTCCCTTTAAACTTGCTCTATCAAAATTCAGGAGAGTGATTCATCTTTAGGGTGGTCTGTCAATGCCCAACAATTAGCTCTCAGTGGCTTGGTGGGATCTGAACCCGGACATTCTGGCTCCAGGACCTGTGGTCTTTGTCAGCATACAATACCGTTTCTCTTCCTACACTTATCCTAACTTCTTTAATCCCCTCAAGTGCCCTGTGAGGAAGGTGGATCAGACAAGCACGTTTATTATTCCCTGACAGACAGAGGTGATTTTACCTGTGCCATAGCTAGAAAATGGCAGATCTAGAATGAGAGCCAGAACCTTCTTTTTTTTTCTAAAAGTGTGTTCTTATTCCACAAAACCATTACTTGCTTCTAGGAAATAATGAAGTAAACACATTCTGCTTGAGGTAATCGTGCTTTATAAAGCGTTAATGTTTTTCGGAATAATTGTATTCCTTAGGTGATAACTGGAAAAAAAAAGGCTGACCCAAAGGAGTAAATTTCTAATAGAGTCACATCGGGAAGCATGTCAGATTAGTGGGGACAAAGTTTTTGGCAAAAAGGAGGGGGGACCTCTCAAAACAAGATAGAAGGTGTGTGACTACCTGGATTTCCTTGTGCAAAGTAAAAAACAGTTATAGATAATTCTACTTGCCTCACCGCGGGCACCTTAAGAATTTGTGGAATCATCTATTTAGCATCCTGAAAAGGTACTGACATCCATCAGCTCAACTCAGTCCCCAGATTGCATGGGCAGTAATTAACTGAAGATGTACACAAAGTTACTGAAGAACTGAATTGCTTGAAAGATACCAGCGGTGAATACAAGCTGACATCTACAAAAGCTGTCTGTGACTAATCAGAAGAATTTATCAGTAGCTTGCTATCACAATTTAGCAACGTGGGCATTGTATTGATGTAATAATTATGTCTAGCAATGAAATATAAGGGCAACTGGTGAGATTGAGAAAAAAAGAGATCTCATTTCTCTTCTGCCTCAAAATAACTTTTTCAATGGGCATAGTTCATTTCAAGCCCAAAATAGTCAGAACAAATGAGAAGATGGTTAAAGAAATATTCCTGTTCAGTCAAAACCAGCTAAAAAGAGAAGAACAGCATATGGAGGGGAGAACCTGTTTGTGTATAGATTTTCGGCTTCACTGTTTGAAACAGGTGGTTGACCCAGATTTGGGCAAATTCCAGCAAAAGCTAAAAGCCCTGAAATAATCCGTTGTCGATGTTGACAAAGGTGTCCATGAGAAAAAAGGCTGGAAGGGCAACCGATAGAGATGGTGTCGTGAAACCTTTCAAAGCCACAGGTGGGACAAAATATACTGTACTGTGATGCCAGTTGGGCCTCTTTTTTTCCTTGAGGAAAGAAAAGCCAAACTTATGCTTAGTTTCAAGCAAGAAATATATTTTTGGTTTTGGAAAGATAGTGGCAGACTCAGTCGTGTATAAAAAAAAAAAAAGTTAGTGGAGAAATCACCTGCAGGAGCCATTTCAAAGAATAGCAATTCCTTTGGACTTCCATTATCCGTGCACGCCCAGGAAGAGATCTTTACCAAGTGATTGACCTCCATGGTCCATAGCACTAGTATCCTAACTATTTAGAAGAAAAATAATCCTTCTCTCCACGTACCAACAATTATCAATGCCTCAGTGCAGCATTTTTTTTTTCAAATTCTTCTGTTTCCCCAAATTAAGAATTATATCCAGACTCAACATATACAAACACACAAACGATGTTTCATAAAACAAAGCTTGTGCTTTTTCTGGGTGTACAGTCTGGTATTTTTCATCTCTACTTTATTTTATTCTAATGTATTGTCTTCCATTATAAAAAAAAAAGTAGTTTTCACCTACAAAATTGATTTAACCCTCAGTAATGATTCTCCATCACAGTTTAAAACAGCAAACGGAGGCATATCTCCTTAAATCTGTGAGTACATTTTCAGCTGGAAGAGTTGGGTGGTACAAAAACCAAAGTGAAAAACCAAGTTTGTCTTTTAAAAATAATCAAGCTTAGTTGAGATATCTTGGAGTACAAAATTCCATTTTTATTGAATCCTATGTCAAGAGATATTTTTTAAGTGAGCTATTCATTTTACAATAAAAGAAATCATTAGTTATGTAAAGAAATAAAATATTTGTTCTAGAAAGTATTAGAAACTTCCTGAATGTTTAGGTCCTGAGAAGCTGTTTTTCAAAAATATCAGTTTGTCTTGCCATGAGAAAAGTATTGGATAAGAGACAGAGAGACAGCGAGACGCAGAGAGAGAGAGAGAGAGAGAGATAGCAATTGCCAATATTTGCTGTTAATGTACAAAAGATTTTTTTCCAAATTCCATAAAATCTGCCTCTTTCAAGAGCTGTGATATAAGACAAATGTAACAATACTGATTTAGAAATTGCTAAATTAATTTCAAAAGTTTTGGTTCATTCTAGATCTTTCTAGAACAAAAGATGTCCTTGCACTATGACTTGTACATGCATAGCTCAGTACGAGATTCTTACTGATCTGGGTGGAAGACTGCCCTAATAGATGATGACTTCTCAGGGTCAGGGACTATACTTTATTTATGTTTGCATCACCATCACTCAGCACTGGGCCTCTCACATAATAGCTACTCAACAGGATTTTTTGAATGAATAAATCTGTTCCATTTATCATCTTACCATCACCTGTATTCTAAAAACTAACTGGGCAGCAAACTCATGGGTTGGTACTCAGGAGGATCATAAACCATAACCATCCCAACAGTATATATTTAGTTACTTGGTTAAGTTACTTACATTTTAAAAAATATAACAACAAAATACCTGAGCATCTGGTTTTCTGACATCATACTCACCTATATCTCTGTAAGATGTCCCTGGAAAAATCTTTGGAACTATTTTTTTTTTTTTCTCTCTCTTTAAACCATTAATTAAGCAAGATGCTGAACTGCAGAGTTCCACCACCTCATGCCATTGTCATCAGAAAGGATTTCAAGAATAATGATTTTCCTGGTAGATTTAGTGGACTCTCATGTATGGTTGTCCACAAAATGGAAACATTTTGTAGTTATTACAGATGATATAGATACATCAATTACAGCTGTTTTTTGGAAAGATTAACACTTTTCAAGAGTACTACTATTCTCTGAATGTGTTGACCTTGTATTTCTATCTCAACATCTTTGAATAGGCTATCTTGTTGGTCAGTCATAAATTTCCTCTCAACTCCTGAACTTGACTTTTTGACCTTCAATCTGTTCTGTAATGTCCAGCTCATTTGTTACATCTTCAAAGAAGACTGGTGTGTTTTTCTCACATGGATGCCATCTCCTTCTCTTTTTTTGTACTGAAGATATTCTATAATTTTCTCTTGCTTGTTATTGTGACATTATTTGTACAGTATTTATTTTCCTTCTTAGAGCCTAAAGCTTTATGACTTCAAGGACCTCATATAATATCCTCAAGCTTATACCCCCAATAGGATCCAGAAGTGCTTTGCACACAATAGATTTCCAGCCATTAAGGATTTATTCAACAGAGCTTTATTGAATGTTTAACCCTACTGGCAATGTTTAAAGCACTGAGAATATCACTATAAACAGAACAGATAAGGTATCTTGCCCCCTGAGCACTTACATTTGTACATGAATGTCTAGATTTAAAAAACAAATGAATTAATGAATTGTAGGACTATTTTAGAACAGTTTTCTTTGATTTGGGATTTGGACTGACCTAGATTCAAGTACGAGACCTGCCATCTATAAGCTAGGTGAAGCTGGAAACACTATTCATTTACATGGAAACTTCAGCAATAATACTTAGCTTACGATATTATTTGGAAAATTAACAAGTATATAATTTGCTGGTTCACATTTGTCACTTATTTAGTGTGAATTCCCTTCCAATTCCAAGGGGATAAGAAATACTCTCATAGTTATTCAGGACATATGAAAAGTAGTAACTTGATTGTTAGTTCTATGAACTATAAAGATATCAAATTTATTTAGAATACTAATTTCTATAACTCAGATTAAGGAAGATTCCCCCCCAAAATATTTATTGATTCACTGAAAAAGAAATTAGTTTTTTAATTTTTTTTGGTGTAAATTCCTGGATAATGTTGTTTTGACATTTGTAATTTGTAGTTTTTAAAATTAATTTAGGTTATCCCTAATAATTAAGATTAAGTCAAACTATTTACTCTTTGATTGATCTCAGGGGAAAAAAAGTCTTCCAGGTATTTAAAGTTTAATTAAATTTATGACATAACATATAATTAATTTGAGATATTCTAATGAAGCCAACATCTCACTCTTCCATAATTTTGCTCCTGTAATACTTAGAAAGCATCTGTAGAGAATGCTTTCAGTTTTACTCTCGTATTGGCAAAGGGAAGACAATACTTATTTGACTTTTCTTTCTCACAAACACCTCTGCCGTGGGTAATAGCATCAATCCCACTTCAAAGGAGAAGACTATTGCTTCAGTGATTCACTCAGGGTCAAAGCAGGAGAAACTGTCAGTTGTCCACCAAAATACACTCTCCCTTTGTTTTAGGGAAGATGGTTTTTCTCCCAGATTACATTTTCTGTCCTCACTTGCAGTTAAGTGTGGGCATGCAATGGAGCTCTTGCCAGTGCAACACGAGTGCAAGAGATGTGTGCCGTTTCCAGCTCAGGGCCTCAGGATGGGCATATCTCTCCCACCAGCTGGAACCGACAGCCTGCAGCAATCGAGATTGACCAAGCAGACAACAGCAATGCACCACTCAATTAAGGAGCAAAACAAGCCACTTCACTTAAGTTCAAATTAAGAATTATTTACAGTGCCTACCACATGCCAAGCACTATTCTAGATGTTCAGAATGCATCAACCAAATGAAACAGATGAAGAGCCTTTCCTTTGTGCAGCTTTTATCCAGTGTGGATATGCAAGCAGCAAAACAGGCAGGATGGCCCATTAGTAAGTTACCAAGTGTGATAGACAAAGAAAGGTGCTGTGGAAAGAAACAAACAGCGATGCAAAGTGGGAATGGGCGGTGCCGGTGGGGTTGGTGTACAAAGTCTTTTCGAACCAATCACAGCAGACGCACATATCAAACAACTGATACATAGGCCCTGAAGACCAGCTCTGCTGGTAGACCATATTAAATATGTATTTTTTTTTACTTTTCTCTAAACATAAGAGGTGGTGGCAATTTGGGGGGATCCGTTGACTACAATCACAGAGCGATCCTAGGGTTCTAAAACCTCTACCTGGTGTATGCTTGGCTTAGGTCAAATAATTCATTGTGACTTCTAAAAACGCCTAAACAAATGAACAAGCTCTTATTTCCCATAAACTCTCCCCTTCCCACAACTATGTGAGCTTTCGGGGTGATGGTCCTTTGGGGTCCCGTTAATCCGACTTTACCTCTTGAAACAAAGCCATGCTATTCAAAATGTTTGGGGCCAGGTAGTCCTTCTCTAGAAGCTATAATTCCATGTCTGTGCTGGATATGCTATATAGCTGACTCTCTGAGGAGAGAGCTAAGCTGCCGTTATAAAGCATGCACACATGTAAGGATTTAGATAATACCATGTTTATTTTTCACATATATAACATTCTGAGGGAGTAAGCCCAGGCCAGCTGGGCTGCTGGGGTACGGGCCATTATTTGGAGACCCAGACTTGCGTTGTGTATGCCACACTATGTGTGTAACCATGGCTAACTGGATCTTGTTAAGGTTAAGTTTAGACTCAGAGTTCAGGACAGAGAGTCTTTTCTGAATGATTGGTGCCTGTGTTTTAGTGATTGTTATATATTTTGGATATTATTCCCACTTCTAAGGCCCTGTATAATATGACTAGGTCTGTCTTTTCAGCTTGATCTGGTGTAACCACTCCTTGCCTCTTCTTCTCCTGTCTATATTCTTCGATTACACCTGCATTCTTTTGGTTTGGGAACTCACCATGCTCTTCCTTGCTTACATCTTTCTCTCTGTCTAGCATTACATCCTTGTGATCCACCTCTTTGCATATCTAACTCCTACTTCTTCTATGGACCGTACACGAGAGGCTAGTTCCTTGGGAAATCATTTGTGGCTCCATACTACTTCCTTCCTCTCCAACTAGGCTGAGTTCAGTCTTTTCTGAGAAACAGTAAGCTTCCTAAGGGCAGGAGCTATTTCTGTCATGTTCACTGTTATATCCTTAACACATTGAATTGCACAGACAATTCCTATAGGAGGTTCTCAGCAAGTATTTGTTGAATGAATGAATGAATGAATGAGCAAGAATGCTCCATTATCAGAAGTATTCTCATAATATTTACACCTAATTTCTGAGATAATTGACTTTTATTTGGCTTCTACATAACCGGCAAAAATCACATCAATTGAATCAGCATTTGATGAATATCTAACATTTGCCAAGCACTGAGCAATGTGTTGAGAAAGAAACAGCAATGAATAAGGTGGGATCCATTCTTCACAGAAGCACCAATTTAGGCATTTTGGAGCCTTTCTGGAAGACTAGGAAATGTATATTATAAAATCCATACCAGTATATACTAGGAAATGTATATTATAAAATCCATACCAATATATACTTAGTAAAATAAAAATTTCTGAAATGGACATTTAGGGTTTGTTATCCTGATTTTTAAGAATGGATACACCTCAGTCAAATCTCAGTGACTTGGATTTAATTTTCTACTTTTGTTTGGTTTTCAGGTATGCATCTTGTTAACAGAGAGTGAAAATGGCTGACTTTTGGTTCTCCCCATAGGTGTAATGGTAACAGAGGAAGAGGCAGCTTAACACGATAAGATGCACAGAGACAAAGTAAATGGCCTGCTTGAAAGATCTTTGCCTCCTGGATCACTTTTCACATCTGCACAATTATTAGATGAGACTAGAAGAGCTGGAAGGTCTCATGTGAACAGTCTTGCTTTCGATGACTCTTAGTGCCCAGCGAAAGGGAGGTTGAATGTATGACACTGCTTGCTGTGGGTTCTAGATTGTTTATCCAAAAGCTAGGCTGTGTGTTTGAGAATGTATTGTATGATGTTAGAACTGGAAGTCACGTGCAGGCTATAAAATCTCCAATTAGAATCAGAACATTTCCATATCCAGCAGGAAGCTTGTCAAGATGGAATCAAACTTCCATTTGTAATTAAATCCAGTAGCTCCTGTACATACAGATTTATGTAAATAATAAATTACAGAATTATTACTTTTCTTAATTTTAGAGAACCCTGACCCATGCTTGAAACATAGGCCCATCATTTTTAATAAGAAATCCTGCAATGCTATCACCAACCTCAACAGTAGCACAAATTAAAATTAGCTGCCTCAAACAGGGGTTAATATCTTTAACTTAAAATGCATGTGAACCCCTAACACTAAAAAGCTTAAAGAAGATTGCTATTAATTCACAGTTTTCTTTCTTTCTTTCTTTTTTTTTTTTTAAAGTAGTGGGATGGGTTTTTCCTTTTTCTTTTTTGGTCTTTGATTTTTGTTTTTTGGGGTTTTTTGTTTTGTTTTTTGTTTTTTGTTTTTTGTTTTGGCTTATGCTCTCTCCCTCACTTTTGTTCTACATCTTTTGTCTCATTTTGTTTCATTGTGCATCTGTTTTTCAGCTTCTTGCTCTGGTGACAAATTTTAATTTATATTTATTTTTTATTTCCAGAGTATGTATTCTATTTGTACCCACTGACTCCCAGGCCAGGATGGTGATTGTTATACAGTAGTTTACTTTTAAAAGAAATAAGACTGCTCAAGCAGCTAATACGGGAAGATGTATCACCAGCCTGAATAATTGTGACAACCATAGACCGTATCAGTGTCTGTTTGTTTGCACAATACCCTCCTGCATTAAGAAAGCCGTCCCAGCTGTCTTGGGCTCCAGAGCCACCCATTTCATCACTTGACACTGTGGCAGATGTTATGGATTGATAACAGACTTCACTTCATTCACTCCACATCTAAGATTACCTCTGGAAAAAAAAAAAATCTAATACATTATAACCCTCCCAGCCATTTGTTAAAAAAAGAAAAGAAAAGGAAGATCAGCAATTTATTCCCCCTTTTTAGCATTAAATTGTGTTTTTTTTTTTTTCTCTTTGAATGCACATATTATTTAAAAATGGCCATTTAACACATTCATCTCATGGTTTTCTGTAGGCAGGAATATCAGTGGAGACGAGAATGTAATGATTTAATTGAATTAGGACCAGATCAGATTTAGGGTTGATGACTCACATTCCCATTATATAAGAAAGACGCTCTTTGCCTTTAATGATCGAGATATGTGCTGCATTCACAGGTTTGTTAGAAAGAAATGCTTCTTGGTTTCTGGAAAACTGAAAAAAAAGAGCTCAGTCTGGGATTGAAAGGGAGGTATAAAATCTGTATTAAGTTGAACAGATTTCTTCGCTAAGCAGCAGATTCTCCTCTTTAGTTTGGGAAATTCAAGGATTTCTGTAAACGTAACACAAATAGGATTGACCATTGCTTAAAGATCACTCAATGAACCAGACTTAAAAGTGGGCATTTCCTACACTCAAAGAGATTTTATGGAAAAATGTGGATAAAAATAAATTAAAAATGTACAGTGGGCCTTTTTCTTAGATGTTAAAATGCTTTGTGCACGAACAGCATGATTTTATTGTTCAGGTTGCAGAATAGCATGGGATTGAAGTGCATTTAGAAATTAAGTGTGGCAGGAGAGGGTACGCGGATCAAGGACACTGCGTTGACTCCCAGCCTTGAACTGGCGTGTGGAGCTTCAGGTCTGCACTGTACATTCAGGTGATGTCACTGTTTTATTGCCTCTCTTTCTACCCTAAAATTAGCTCCTCAGGGGCCACTGTGAGTGTGCAGATCTGGCCCGTACCCATACACCACCGCCCATAGGCAAGGTCAACAAATCCAGAAGCAGGCAGAGGTGCTCAGAGCATGGCAGCCCCAGAAGAGGAGGGATGGAGAGTGGACGCCATATGACAGGAGAGCTTCCCTTAGAATGATCATTCCTGGGCACCTGGGTGGCTCAGTTGGTTAAGCATCTGCCTTCAGCTCAGGTCATGATCTCAGGGTCCTGGGATCAAGCCCCGCATTGGGCTCCCTGCTCAACAGGGAGTCTGCTTCTCCCTCTCCCTCTGTCCTCCCCCCGCTCGTGCTTGCTCTCTTTCTCTCAAATAAATAACTGAAAAATCTTTAAAAAAAAATGATCATTCCTTTTCCTGCTCAGGTGTGTAGCATTTTAAAGTTCACAAAGGTCTTTTGTGTTTATTATGTCATTTTTGTTTGGATCCTTCAGAACACGAGAATGATGCACACAGGGCAGGTATCAACCTCCCGTCAATAGGGGGAAACTGAGTCTCGGAGATATTGGAAGACCAGTATAAGGTCTCTCAGCTGGTCAATGACAATGCCAGCCCACATCTTTCAGGGCCAATCATGTGCATTCCTTCTCCATTCTGGTGGGCTGTGAGAATGACAAACATCATTTAAACAAAATGCATTCACTACATCTCCCATTTCCCTGAGACTGGGATGAGGAACAAAGAACAGTTGCCCTGGCTGCTCTGTCTTTCTCCCTTGTCTCGCTGAGGCTCAGTCAGATGCTGGCTGGGCTGATGGCAGTTCAGAGGCTCAGGCAGCCAATGGGGAGAAGGGACGTCTGCAAGCCCAGTTAGACGACAACCATGAGGTTCATGCACTGCATCAGTCTAAGCCGATGCAAGAGATTTTTGTGCTGGCAGCTGAGTTTGGAATCCACACTCAACATAAAACATTAAACCATTAGTTAGAGGAGACTGGTCCTGGGAGTCTGAATGTGTGCAGGACAGATGAGCTTTTTGTTTATCTTGTTGATGTTGAATCTCTGAGTTGACTCAACTCATGATGTTGAATCATGAGTTCTGAACCTCATGTTGATGGGCTAGGAGAGACATTCTTCTGGTCAGGCCAGCCATCAGGTCTCCTAAAGACGGATTATTTTAAATCTAGAAATACACAGCCTAGCCTTGCTGGGAGTATTTCCAATTTCAAGGACGGCGCTGGAGAAGAGTTGATCCCTGACATGAGAATCCCGCAGAACAGCATAGGAACTGAGGAGGCAGATCGACCACAGCTTTGATTCCGAGAGATGCTGATCTCCTGGATGAGAGAATAGGAGATAGAAACACCGGGACCACAAATGGTTCTCTTCAGAGCAGCCCAGGTCAAGTGCAGGGCTTTCCAGCTCTCGGGCTGAAGGAACTAGCAAGAGCCACATGAATTCCAGGCTTCCCACCAAGTCATGGACTGAACACTGTGTTCTCCAAAATTCATATGTTGAACCCCTGCCCCCAATGCAATGATTCGTAGGTGGGCCTCAAGGAGCTAATTCAAGTTAGTCGAGGTCCTGTGGGTGTGGGCTCAAGATCGGATTGGTGCCCTTATAAGAGTTCCAAGGGTGCTGGCTTTCTCTCTGCGCCTTCGGCCATGTGAGGATACAAGGAGAAGCTCCCAGTCTGCACCACAGAAGAGGACCTTCCCCAGAACCTCCCTGGTCCAGGACTTCCAGCCTCCAGACCTGGGAGAAACAAATGTCTGCCGTTCATAAGCCACCCAGTTTCTGTTAGAGCCACTTGTACAAAGTAGGACCGCAGTCTAGGCTTTCACAATCCTACAGCCAGGAAGAGGCTGGCAAGCCAAGTGGGAACATACACAGACATAAAGTTGTCCAAAAGGAGGCAGCCCTGTGATCAGTTAGGGGAATCAGTGACCTCTCAGGATGTAGATTCCAGGCACAAGCCCTATTTATGGAAACCAGGTTTACTAGGATCCTGCAACCAGTAGGGGCAGGAATCACGATGTGCTCCCAGTTGGGGTAAGGTCACTTTAGAAATCAGAGAAGGCTCAGAATAAAAGTGGCAATTGTCAAGCTGATCCAAGGCTCTGTACCCTACAAACATAGTAGGAATCCTAGCATTTGTGCATTGCAAGCCAGAAAATATTTGCCGCCACATATCATCACTTCTGTATGACCAATGCTCTCACATTTTAACATCTTTGAAATGAGAGTACCTCTCAGAATAACTAGTGGTGTTTTTACTTTCTTTAATAACAAAACAGAATTGTGCTTGTTGCAATAGAAGGTGTCTAAAATGTGATCAAGTGATTGTCAGGTGCCTGCTATTAAGTAAGTAACAAAAGAGAAAAGAAGAAGAAAAAGAAAGAAAAGAAAAGAAAGAAAAACAAGGAAGGAAGGGAGGGAGGGAGGAAAGAGGAAAGAGGAAAGAAAGAAAGAAGAAAGAAAAGAAAGAAAGAAAGAAAGAAAGAAAGAAAGAAAGAAAGAAAGA